>NC_059475.1:35688161-36001543 GCF_018139145.2 Gymnogyps californianus
CTTGCCAGTGCTGCTCCCTGTTACTTGATTTGCTTGTGTTGCACTGGAGTCATGCTAAGCTAATTTACTGATTTGCTGCACGCTATGCCCCAGAACTAAGCTGTCCTTACCACAGGTAGTAGTGCAGAGACACTACAGCCCATGATTTCACAGTACGGGAGTTTTGGTCACATTTTGCTGTAAGGACTGTTGGGTTTAAAAACCCTCCAAAACCAGATCGATCTTTTAATGTGTGTTGTCAAATGACAGCGTGCGTGCTCAAGAGTGATCGGGCAAGCCTGCTGTTAGGCAACTGGTGAACTTTCCTGAGGACAGCATGGGTGCCCGCCCAGTTCAAGCAGAGCAGGACAAACCAGCCTAGCTCTATGGCACAAAGCTGTTCCCATGTCCCTGCTCTGTGTCCTCAGAGCAAGACGCTCCTCAAGAGGCTGCAGAGTCACCTCATGCACTTCATGTAGTGCAGGCTTGTGTGCAACACCCTGTCAGCCAGGGCTCAGTTGCTTTTTCCCTCATTTGCTACAGAAAACTAACTTTGAGTCCTGCACTTGGGTCACAACAACCCCATGCAACGCTACAGGCTTGGGGAAGAGCGTCTGGAAAGCTGCCTGGCAGAAAAGGACCTGGGGGTGTTGGTCAACAGCCAGCTGAGTGTGAGCCAGCAGGGTGCCCAGGTGGCCAACAAGGCCAATAGCATCCTGGCTTGTATCAGAAATAGTGTGGCCAGCAGGACTAGGGAAGTGATCGTCCCCCTGTACTTGGCACTGGTGAGGCCACACCTCAAATACTGTGTTCAGTTTTGGGCCCCTCACTCCAATAAAGACATTGAGGTGCTGGAGCATGTCCAAAGAAAAGCAACAAAGCTGGTGAAGGGTCTAGAGAACAAGTCTTATGAGGAGTAGCTGAGGGAACTGGCATTGTTTAGCCTGAAGAAGAGGAGGCTCAGGGGAGACCTTATCGCTCTCTACAACTACCGGAAAGGAGGTTGTAGTGAGGTGGGTGTCGGTCTCTTCTCCCAAGTAACAAGCAATAGGATGAGAAGAAATGGCCTCAAGTTGTGCCAGGGGAGGTTTAGATTGGATATTAGGAAAAAGTTCTTCACGGAAAGGGTTATCAAGCATTGGAACAGGCTGCCCAGGGAAGTGGTTGAGTCACCATCCCTGGAGGTATTTACAAGATGTGTAGGTGTGGGACATGGTTTAGTGGTGGACTTGGCAGTGTTAGGTTTACAGTTGGACTTGATGATCTTAAGGGTCTTTTCCAACCTAAATGATTCTATGATTCATATGGCCTTAGCCAAGAGTGCTGTTTTCTAAACATTAAATGCATTTTTGTTTGAAATACATGTGGAAAGCTATTTGTTTTTCACTCCTTGTTCGTTGAGATTTGCAGAGGGTACACGGGCAAACGCTCCCGAAGCGCCTGCCAGCGGCTCACCCCAAGAGGAGCGGGGCAGACCGCGGGTCCCCTCCTCCGGGGAGGCCGGGCCCGCTGCCGGGGCCCGGGGCCCGGAGCCGTGCTCGGGGCCCGGCCGCGGGGGCTGCGCTGGGCGGCCGTGCGCGAGCCGCCGGCGCCGCAGGCAGGGGGAGCTGCCGAGGGCGCGGGCGCCGCCCGGCGCCGCCATTTCCCTCTCTCGCCCTCCGCGGGCGGCCTCTTTCCGGGAGTAGGCGGGGACCGGCGCGGCACAGGCCGGCCCGGCCACAGGCGGCGCGGGGGAAGGGCGCAGCCAGGCCATGCAGCCTGAGCGGGGCGGCAGTCGGCCCCGCAGGGAAGGCGGCCGGCACGGCCGGCGGCGGCCCGGCGGCGCGGAGAGGGCGGCCGAGGCGGCGACTGAAGGAGGCGGCGGGGACGGCCACGGCCGCGGAGGAGGCGGGGGCCGGGGAAGAGGCGGCGCTCACGGGCACCGAGGAGGCGGGGGCCGGGGCAGGCGAGAGCCTCGAGGTCGCGGGGCAGCGCCGCCGCCCGCCGCCCACCACCACCACCGGCGGGTAAGCAGGAGGAGAGCCCGCCCTCCGCGGGAGCGGGGGGAGGCGGGGCCGAGCGCGGCGGGGCCCCGGGGCGGCCGGCGGGGTGGGGGCACAGCCCGTCCCTCTCCACCCCTGCTCCTCCCCGAGGTGGAGCCGGGCTGGCAGCTGCGCCCCGCGGCCTCTGCCGGGGGTTGGAGGTGGTGGGGAAGGGGCGCGGGGTCGCGGGGTGCCGGCGTGGTGGGCGCCGGGACTGCGAGCGTTACCTCCCCGGGCAGCTCGGCACCTGCGCTCGCCCTCTGCCCCCCTCTTCCTCCCCTGAAACAGCAGCAGCTAGCACCTACGTGCGCCGGTGGAAACACAGATAGGAATTTTCTAGCCGAAATACGTTTATAGTTTCGTGCTGGAAAATACAAGTCTCGTTTGAAAAATGCATCTGAAAAATACATCTCTGTTTGCAAATAGAGATGAAGAATTGCTGAATACTTTTTGCACAGTTGATCAGAAGTTGAAATGAGTGTGTGTCTTGCCCAGCCTGTGGTACTAGCAATGAAGATATGGTAACATAGCTCATCTTACAGAATCAGTATCTGTGATTCACTGGAACACGTATTTGTCATTAATGCAAGTTGATGGTTGTGCTTTGACCAATTATAAATTGTTTTAGCAGATTAAAAGTAGCACAGACATGCCTAAGTGTACCACAAGTACACCTTCAATTTCCTGTGGAGATGTTAAAATGTTTTCTACAACCCACCGTGGTATGAATCAACACTGTGCCTTTAAAAACAGTTTCCATTTATAAATGCTTTGACAGTACTACATTCAGATTGTCTTGCTTCCGTTAGCATTGTTGCAACATAGAAATCATGGTTGTCCTTGGATTGGCAAAAAGATTACAATGACGACCTAATACTGATTGGTGCTGGCAGCACTGGGAGTCCTAATGTAGATGGACCAGCTGCTACCCCATTTTTAGCATCACGTTGATTAGATTCACTTTGACTTTTATGATGCCATGGCTTCAATTGGACCCAGCTAGTGTTTTATCTATATTAGAATGCCCATTTGCTGGTGGATTTAAAAAATGTAAAGTATTCATCCCTCTTGTCGTTGTATTTAGATACATTTTAGCACTTGTGTTTTGGGGAGATAAAAGATGCAGCTGGATTGGTACTGTTACCTAGAGCGCTGGTTGGTAATTTCACTTGTAAGCGATATAAATTGCTGAGTTCATACTGATGTGTGTAGACAGGTTTGGATTCTGGATGTGAAACAATAGTGCTCCTTCATAAGTCACAGAGGCATAGGGGGAAAATTCAGCACCTGTATTAGCTGAGGAAACTTCTATCCTGCACTGTTTTTTTTCAAGTCATTCAACCATTTCTTACTGAGTTGAAATACATTTATATCTGTGTTCTCTCTGGTACTGTTGACCCAGCCGGACCCGCTTCATAATTTAAAAGGTGCACTCAGGAAGGGAATCATGTTATACGTATGCGTTTTTGTCTGGATTGTTGTTTGAAGTATTTCAGGAAGCAGTTAAAAAATTTTCTTTTGGGACAGCTTACAATATGTTTTGCCTGATCACTGTGTTATTGACTTTGATATGCTTTTCATCTTAGTCTAGCACAGTGACTTCATTTATTTTTGACCAAGGCTAATATGGGTTGGGTCTTTAAAAGTGAAGCAATAGCTAAAATTTTCCCAGAACTCTACTGAAAGAGTGTTTAACTGTAATGCTCTTCCTGCACTGGAGGCTTTTGATATTAAGCACTGTATGGTCTCTTAGCACACCTGCCATTAATCTTGTGTTTAGCAGCTTGGACAGAACTGGCTTCCAGCAATCCAGCCATAGCATCAACAGCTGTGCCAGCCTGCAGCTGCTGAAGTCTAGTGTGACCTCTGAGCCAATCTCATAATTTACCGCTTCTGAAACAGGGAGGACCTCCTCCTTCCTCTTCTTTCTTCCATCTGCACGGTCAGACAAGCTCCCTTGTACTGTCTTTGATGTGTGCTAGACCATGTTTTCTGAACAGATTCAGCTCTTACCTGTCAGGAAATTACCCCCTTTTATTCCCACTTCCTTAGTGTTTGCTCTGTTCAGCAAAGTGACTTGTTTTACACAAGTGCACCAGCTCAGTGAGAGGGTGCTTGGCTCAGAGTAAGCAGTTTGTGTGAGAGGAGACCCCGCTGTCTTTCAGCAGCAGGGGTCAGATCTTCTCAAGTGGTGATATGTAAATTGCAAACCTGGAGAGCCAGGTAATAATACGGGGAAAGTCAGTGGTCTTATCACATCAGTTTCCTTACTATGTGCTGAGAAGCAGGAGTCTTCTCTGAAAATCTCCTTTCTTTTTTTCAAATGGGCCTTGAAATTCCCTGGAGAAGGGAGGCTAAGAACACTGTAGTTTTGTAATATATAGGATTTCCAAGGACAATTCTAGCCCTTTTGCTTTCTAGGCTAAAAATTGTGGTGGATTACACTCTGCATTTCCACACTGCTGGTGTCAGCTTGGCATTTTGGAGGAATTTTCCTACTAGATTGGGATCATTCTAGCATTGTATAATCAGGATTTAGATGACTTGGTATTATTTCCTGAAAATAATTTTAAGTCTAGGTTCTTCTGTAGTTTTAAATCTATGCTAAATTTATAATTTTACTTGTTTATACCCCATTTGTTTATAAAACTATTGCTACTAAGCTTGATATTTAAGTAAGTCTTTATTGCTGGAGCTTTAGTTGTTGCCTGAGAAATTTCTTCTTTATTGTGTCTTCAATTATGAAAGCTTTATGACAAAATCTACATCAAATTGTATTAAAGTAACTGGATTTGGATTTGTTGAGCCTGCTATGGACAGAGCAGTAAAATGCAAGTAAAATTATAGGTGAATGGATTCAGTAAAGTGTAATAAGAGTGTTAATAACACCAAACTTCATTAAAAACTCTTGGAAATACTTAATTTTTACAGCGAAGTAAAAATTGGCATTAAATTGCATAATATTTTGGCAGCAATATTTCTTAGTCAATTGCATTAATTTAAAACCACTATTCATCTTCAAATTTTGTGTTTTGGATGTTTTAAGTTAATGGTTCCTAAGCTTGTGTTTGAAGCTACAAGAGGACGTTATTTCTGACCTGTACAAGAGGGAGAAGAAAGTGTAGTGGTGGCACATTTGGTTCACAGTTTTTTGTGGACCAGTGAAGGCTGGACACCACTTTACATGTTTTACACTACTGTAAGTGTACTGTAATTCTATGTTTTTAGTAACGGGTGATCAGCTGTGCTACTTGCAAAGCCTGTCAAGACCCAGTACTTGCTGAGTCAGTTCTCCCCTCCTCTGCTGGGTGCCAATCTAGAAGGAGATCAGGGTGCTATTTCTTTATAAATAATTGACTTACTCATGCTCTGCATGGTAAGATCCAGCTGTGGATCAGAGTCTTAAAGATGAAAGCTTTAAGAGAGCTTAAAGATAAGCTTGAAGCTTATCTCCTCTTTAAGAGGAGATAGCTCTCTGAGGAACTCCCCAGCTCCGGCTCTTGAAACAAGGTGCCGCCTCTCTCAAACATGGAATTGGTTTAGAAACCGTGAGGAAAAGTGTTCTTATTCCTTGTGAAGAGGAAAAAGGATCTTGCACTTGTTAGGTCTTTTTGTAACTAGTGTGCATGTTGATTTAACTGGCTTGATTACTGAAGATTGTGTCCTCCCTTCAAAAATGAATCCGAGTCTAATTATGACCAGCTGGTTTACCAAATGGCAGATTTCTTTGTAGATCTGTCATCTTGAATAATTTTTTGTTGTTTCTGTTTGCTTTAATTCATCTATTCTATGTGAAATAAATAGAACACATTTGCAATTATTCATTTTTAGTAAAATAATGTGGACTTATAATGCTTAAAGTAAAAGGTCTGATTGACATTGGCCCAATATTATCTCCCACTTTTATTCTAACTCCTCTAACTTGCTCAGAATTCATATTTTATGTACTGTCAGAATTTTTAAATTCCTCTCTCTATGAAATATAATCTATTAAAATGAAAACAACTTTCTGAAATTGTGGACATGATACTGGGTTTTATTTTGATGGTCCTTGACCACATCCTTATGTGGCTGTTTCAGGGAGACTTTCTTTTGTCCTTTATGTTTATTACATTTGCAATTTACGAAGTATTCTTTCAACTTTCTTTTCAGTGATACACTGAGCGTGCATGTGATGCATGCTATTACTTCAGTGCAGTTGGAATTGGCAGGTCTGTTTCAATGTTCCTTTTCTGGCTTTGGGCATTGGTTGCAGCAAACATTTTACTGTTAAAGAATGGAGGTTAACAAGCCGATTTTAGTGCAGTCTTTCTTACTTATCGTTAGTTTCGAGATGACATCACATTTATTTAGTGGCTATTATATCTTCATTCTTGTGGTCCCTGCACATGTAGAACTGATCTAAGAGAACATTTAATGCTGTCAGCATCAGATAAATTTTTCCTAATTAGTATGAGCTAAATCTTTACAGTCTCAGCAACTGCAAAAAGCAATCTGTTCACAGGCACGGTAACAAAAGCTTGGGTTTTTCAAATACAGATACATTTGATTTCCTTTAGAGCACTGTAACAGAGCTTGTGCAGATAGCAGAAGAATAGATTTCTGGATCTTGAACACAATAAATCTTTTGACATTTTAAGTTAATGTTCTCAAAAGCAACTAGGAAAAAACTTATTTAGATTAATGTACATCAATTTGTGAGCTGTACTTAATTACTAATGAGGTGTGAAGAGCTTCCCTTCTCAGGAATTTCTCTACTGTGATGAGGGGTGAAGAGACACTAACTGATTGAGCATGAAGTGTGGATTATTTTATTTTGAGTGCATTGATTTAGATTAAGCCTCTTGAAAAGTGTGTGAACAAGTGGTTGGAAACTTCTTTAGGGTTGGTTCAGTGTCAAACTGGTGTTTGTTAAATGGGATTCTGCAAGGCATCATTCTGTATCTGCTCATGTTCAGTATTTCTATTAATAATTCTGATGGAGTAAAATATACAGTGCTATATTCGCAGACAGTGCTAAACTGGAAGGGTAGGCAGGAGGGTGGAGCACAGAACACAGTCTCAACAAATGGGAGAAACAACCTGCAGTAAGGTGTAATTCAAAGTCAAATATAACACAACTACATTTACACAGGAAAAAGATAAATGCTTTTTATCCAGCCAAAGTTAATTTATTCTTTTCAGTTTCTAGACAATAGAGAAACCTGCTTTTCACAGCGCTGGGGACTGCAATGTTTCGTAATAATCCCTGATTGTTTAGCGTGGAATGGTTTAGTGATATTTATTGTTATTCCTTCATCGTATTTTACCAACTGCTGTGCTGATTTAACTTGAGACGCTTGTACTGAAAGCATCCCATTGCACAGGTGAACATGCAGCATCATTGCTGCATAACAGCTTCATGTCTGACTTGGGTTTTTTTTTGGTAACTTCCTTGGAAAGAGCTTGGGTTTTTTATAGTTTGGATGGCTGTGCATTTCTGTCCTCACCTGCTTAAATGCTTTTGTTCCCCTTTTTTTCCCTCAAGTGTCTGGGATAGTAATTTGCTAACTTTCAAACAGGTTGTCCCGAAAATTTGCTAGCTTAAACAAATAACTTTATCGGCTCCATATTTTGTTAATTGTATGAAACACAACTTTCAATCGTTACCTTATTTAGATTTAATTATCCCATAAAATGGAGTGGATTTTATTCAGAGGAAATGTAAAATGATAACACCTTAGAATATTGGAGAAGCTCTCCCAAGAACTTCCCGTCGTATTTAACTAAACATTTTAGAATTTAGGGAAGAACTAAAACCAGGGATTTAAGAATCCATCTTAAAATGCATTGTGGCGATGAAACAATGCTGGTAGTGACCAGTAGGTGGGGCAGGCAGCTTGCCCGTTAGCGCTGGTCGCTCGCCGCGCTGCCGTACGGCACAGCCGCGCTTCCTCGGGCAGGGAAAGTGCCTCGATCAAGTGATGAAGAGTAAGGATGTGTGCACGTCATGGGGTGGGAATGTTTTTCTCCTCTCTGGGTGAGGTTTTCTGAACGTACAGCGGAACGTGTGAAAATCACACATACGTGTGAATTATTAGGACTTGCGACTGGGTATTTGTTCCAAACACAACTCTGAAGGAAAGTTATTTGTAGGAAGGGAACACTTAGTAATTCTGAGCTAAAAATCTTGTTGTGCTACTGGGATGAGTCGTTGGTCCCAGAGAACATCATACAGGGTTTTGTATGAGTACGTCAAGTGAGAGATAGTAGGTATTTATGCTGAAGAACAAACAAATTTATAGAAGTGATGAAATTTGATTAAAAAATTATTCCGTACAGTACTGCTGTTTTCCTCACAAAAGTAACTGGGTAGTTTCAGGAGCCCTGTTATGGGTTTCCAGCCAGTCTAATGCTGCTGCACAGCCTTTCGTAGCTATCAGAAGGTTTCAATATATTTTAAAGAAACAAAAAATTGCTGATTATTGATTTAGTGGTGATTTAGAGCCTTATAAAAAGTACAGAGCAATATTTCTTACAGGTTTTCATAATCAAAGGATTTCAAGCCTGTGTGATTCGGTGTTCTATGGTAAGGCATAGAGGGGGTCCATTTCCCACTGTTCTTTTTCATGTATGTGGTTCCTCTGTATTTTTATGTGCATGTGGTTTTTCATTATTTTTTTTTTTAGATAAGGCTTTAACTCTTCTGCAGGTAGACTTAGTAATACATCCTGCTGGTAAAACCTGTAAATCTGCTGGCGTGTGTGAGAACCTTGCCTCAAGGTCCTGTTTCTATTCCTGCTTCACTTTTCCCAGAGGAGAACCATACAGTTACAGACTGTACAGACTCTCTCTTTAACCCTGGAATAGCCAGGATCTCTGTCTTGTAGAGAACAGTGATGATTCTGGGCCACAGCTCTTCCTAGGCTACTGCTCTGTCACTGGCATGTTGTGAGGCTTTGAGCTTTTTCTGATTGCCTGACAAACTAACGGTTTGTTTTTTGGTGGTTCCCCCCACCCCTTCTCTATTCTGTTTCAGGCTGTATTACTCAGGTTATGCTGCTTTGCTGACTTTGCTGGCTTATTATATTCCTGTTCATTTGTAACAGTAGGTGGCACGCCCATGGAAGCAACAGAAGCTCAAATGATCCCATACTCCTTACTTCTTTTCCTTCCACTCCACCCTAATTGTTAGCAAGGGTGTTAAAAGATTATTGTCTCAACGTAAAATCTATTTGTAGAGGTAAAAATCAAAAATGAATGGTGCTAATGAGAAAAGTTAGTTCCTTCAGCATTTTTGGCATGGCTCTTTGTACTTAATTGGAGTTACTGTCAAGGATGGGTTTTCTGGTGCAAATTTGCCTTGTGGGATACACTTGAGTGTAACACTGGTGGACTCAAAGTGCTTTCCCTCCTGATGGAACCACAGCTGAAGTTGTCCATCAGTTGTCTAGACGGTTGAGCACTGTCCAGAGCTCACCACTGCAAAATGGATGCAAAGTTCTCCTGCAGTTAGTGTTCTGTGTGCACCTAGGGCTGGCAACCAGTGCAAACTCTTGCAGGTAAAGATGTGATGTGCACATAAAATCCTGGGATCATAGTGCACCCCAACAAGTACAGCCCAGTCCTCCTTTACCTTGTTGGTAATTTGGATGTGTTTGTACTTTCAGCAAGTTCTAAATGATTCTTAGAGCTTCTTCACAGTAGTGTTAACTGCAGGATCAGAGCATCATTGTGCAGTAGCTCTTTTCAGAATTATACTCTAGACCAATGGCAAAATAAAATGACATTTTAACATCTTGTTTTTGTAAGTATGGCGTTAGGGCGTTGAGGACTTCAGACAATGATTCTTCACTACTTTGTCTCATGTTGCATGTTGGGTTTAGGGAAGCACATTCCTTAAGCCTATTTGGAAAAATATCTTTCAGAGGATTTCCCCACGGCTCCCCTCCAAAAAAAAGTTGGATATGAATGAGGAAGGGGTGTCTGAGCTTTGAGTGGTGATCTCTAAAATGTCTGCAGTAAGTTGCATTCAGATTTTATGTACAAATAACAAAGGGGTTTTTTTGAGTTAATGCAAAGACAGATATTTGAAAACATCCATGGTACTATACCACCCTGGTGTAGTTATAAAACAATTTCATAAAGATGATTTAAAACTGAAACAACGTTACTGCTTCTTGAGCCTCTCAAGAGGCTGACAGTCACAGAATAAACATGGAGATACAATGCATAGTGGAGTTTTTAATGAGCACTTGATAGGTTTACATCTGTTTGTGTAGAATTATTTGAGCTTTGTTTAATGATAGGCTTTTTACAGATGTTTTGTCTAGATAGGAGTCATGTTTTTTTCTTCAGCTGTAAATAGGTTTGAACATAAGAACTTGTCAGGATCTAGACTTTTTTTCTTCTGTTATTTCAGGTTGGTTTTCTGCAACTGCAATGATGCTTTTTGGGGAGGAAACTTTGGTTACGGTCTTTATCTACAAGTTACATATTGTAGAGGACTATAGTTCACAGTCACATGACTGATCTGTTTGAATTACCCATAAAACATTTTAAAAATGAAGGGGAGAGAAGTAATTTTTGCTATTGAAGTTAGTAAGACAGCTTCTAGAACCATACTTTGAGAGCATTGGAGCAGTAACAGTTTTATGTAAAAACTTCAAGAACAAGTCTCTTTCTTGTGTGCTTCATGAGATGTTTTTCCCTTTAACTGCAGCATCATTCCTGTTATGCAAAATGTAGGTTTCAGAATAGGATGTCTCTCTTGGCTAATTCTATCTTTAGCTAACCCAAAGTGATGAGTTCCAGTATCCAACATTTATGAAGCAGTCTTAGGATTTCATCCCTCTTTCAAAAATTCTCGTCCTGTACAATAAAGACTAAAAGCTTTTTTCTTCATGCTACCTGTTCTCTCAGCTGCCCTTTCTGCTAATTAAGCTTCTCTTTAGCTTTGGTAGATCTCTCTAAAGGTCACCAATAGAGCAAACTAGTGAAGAGGATTACTTTTTGCAGGGATATTTTTTCTCTTTTCATGAAAGAACCTCTCTCGAGGCTCTTCCTTCCTTAGTCTAAAGGAAAAAAAAAACCCCAACACATTAGCTTTTCCCTTTTTCCCTCAAGTTGAAAAAATGGTTTATAAGAGAAACTTGAACTTTTACTGGAAGAGCTATGATGTCTAAGTGAGCAATAAGGAAGTAAATTGTTTCTGTTAATGAGAGGCAATGCTTAAAAATCACTGGAGGCTCACTGCAAATTCATCAATAGGTAAATATGCCAGTATGAGAAGGCTGTGAACATACAAACATATGTGTATGACCTCATCCCCATTAATACTTTTGAAGAAATAATTTTTAACTTACTCTGTCATGTGTGTCGCTAATGATGGAATAGATTTAACATTTGGCAATACTATTTAATCTTATTAATACTGTTGAAAAATCATAAAGTGCAATGCACAAAATACTAAATATAAAGATTTTTTTTTTTTGTCTTTGCATTTCATTAGGTGTAGTCTGGAAAAAAATAAAGCATAAAAGCAAAAGGATTTGCAAATACCTATACTGACTTGTCTAAGCTGGCTGCCAAGAATTGCAATTAAGTGACTTTTACAAATGCTTGTTTTCTGTTGAATAATTGGAAGGGGAAAAAATTTTATCTAAATTATGTAAAACCCTGAAGGAGGAAGTATAATGAAAAGTGGTTTAATTATTTTCAGTGAGACAGCAAAGCCGACTGGTGCACTTATCAATAATAATTGTTTATTTTCTTACCTTATTGTATCCTTTGCTAGCCACTGAAAATGCTGTTTATGATGCACAAAAAAAGTCTCTTAATGAAATAATGTATGATTTTCAACTCTCTCAAAATATATAGCAAAATCATCCTTGCGTCTGCCAGTTTAGATTAAAAATAGATTGTGCATGAGGTTACAGAGCCATTAGCACTGATGCTTTTTTGTAAAAAGGCAGTCAGTGGACACACAGAGCCTATTTTAGATACTGAGAGTGCACGATGAAAAGATTTCAATCTACAATGAGTAATTAAGTGAAGGATTTGGAGAATGTGGAGAAAAGGAACAAGTTCAAACTGTGGTCTGTTTTCTCCCCAGTTTCAAAGGCAAAGTGCAGTCAAGTTTTTTTCACTTCTCAGATAAGTGACCTGCCATTGGACTTTAAATACTTTTTGAACTGGATTTCCCTCAATTCCTTTTTTTCAGTCCCTTTGTACTTTATGTAAAAATATGATATTGTCATAAGGATAGAGCAGGAATGAAAGAAAGAATGACATGAAGTGTTATGGGTTTTTTGTTCCTTTTTTTTGTGTGTGTGTGGTGGTTGGGCATAGGCCACCAGCTTCTCGAGTTCTCCTGGCAGGAATGTCCAGTTGCTGTACAAAGTAGAACAGGTCTGGCTGAGAAAACAGGCTAGATCACCCATTTCAGAGTATGTGGTGTCACTGTGTTCTTATGGGTTGTGGAAGATGCGACTTGAAATGCATTTGTGCAGAGAGGGGAATTTAATTTATTTCCACTTTCTGGATAAAATGCTGTAGTTCTGCAGTAGCTGAATAAACATGGATTGTATTTATTTACACTATCTCTTTGAGATGCTTTGTTTTGGCACTCCCCTCTCCTATGCCCCAGTCCCCATCTATTCTCAGGTCATTTCAGGACAAACAGAACGATTTTTGCTGGAGAAAGTTTTGTGTTTCTGTCAAAAGTGTACAGTGGTGATGTAGTTGTTGGAGGTTTTTGATAAATTCTCATATTTCTGTTGCCTGCAGTGGGTGACTGCTTTGAGACCAACAGCATGCCACACATTGGTGGTATAAAATTCTTCTTCTGACTTACCTGAGTCAGGACAGTGTGATGTCTCTACATCTTTTTTATCAGTGCTGTGTTGATATTTTGATATATAGACAGAATCCCCAAACATGTTCATCATTAATTCTCAAACTATAGTATAGCAGTTGGAGGACATACTGCTCTGGGAGCTATACTACTACCTATACCGTCTCTGAGCTATACTACTAAAAGAGCTTGAAAACGGGGGGTGTCGTGTGTTGCTGCCTTTTGTTTTGGAGGAGCATCATAGAGACACATTATCCATCATACAGCTATATTTTGAATTACAGGGCACGTGGATTCAACACAAGCCTATCTCTCTTGGAGCCAAACCCACCACAAATCAGATGTTTGGCAGTATTTTGCTGCATTATGGGACAGCACATTGCATGGGGCCTGAGGGAACTCCAGCTGATTATTTCCTCCTTTTTGCTGAGTTTGTGCTAGGAAGGAGGCTCCTGGCTTGCACAAGGAAAGTTGATAACGGAGGGTGTGAGTGGCCACTTTTTTGCGCTGCTTGGGTATGCTTTCAGGGAAATCCTGCCTTGATTATGAGGCAGGGATTGCAATCTCTAAGTTTGGAGGCGTATCCTTGATAAATTACTTTTTTGCTCATTTCCTCTTTCCTTGCATCACTATGTTGACTGTGTGGTTTGTAGACATCTATGAAAATGGAAAGAAGAAAAACTGGGCTGCCTCACTGACCAGCCCATATATTTCTCATTGAAAAGACAAGGAAGAAGAAGAGTTTTGGTGTCTGTTTATCAAGTTAGTACTCTCTGTCTTTTCTGTTTTTCCACCATCTAAAGAAAGAAATTAATTTCAGTATTGGTCTCAGAAATGCTGTTTAAAACCCTGGGAATTGAGGATAGTATCTTTTTGATGTAGGATTGCTGTAATATGTGGTTATTTTGTCTAGTGTGACTCGATTCTTTTTCTTAATCAGTGTCATTCAATATATATATCCTGCTTGCTTGTTCCTTGATATGTGGTTTTGCATTCAGCTTTATAGTTACGCATTTTGTTTGCATGTTAGGCAATCGGCTTTTTATTCTTAGTATCTTTTATATAATTTATTGTTCATTGATTTACTATATGGCTGTTTATTGGTCCTAAAAATTATCTCCTTTTGGCCCCTCTTTCTGAAAATATCATCAAATGAGGCTATTTGTAACTACAGTCTTACTGCTTCATCATGCCACACCACAAATGTAATAATGCAACTTAATTTCGAAAGTGCATGATGGCTGGATCTGCCAGTTTGTTGATAGAAGGGTAGTAGAGATGTGAAGGTTTTTCAGTAGCATGTGAAATTATGATTAGGAAATGGCAGTATATTAGTAATGAAAGATGAAAACCTTAGGGACTATGCTACTGACAGTGTTGCAGACATAGTGAAAGGGGGGAGGAAAGCAAGAATGCTGTCCTTTTGAATTTCCTATATAGTACCTTTTTCAGGTTTCAGAGTAGTAGAGTGTCTCCTTTTACAGCTTTAATTTTCATTATGTGAATATCTTTGTGTTTGCAATGTGCTGTTACTATTTGATAGCTGATCTGAAAAAGTGACAGATGTTGGGTGTTTTTATTTAAATTCAAGATAGAATTTCCCACTGTGAACCAAACATGAATACTTGTATACTGAACCTCTAAAATGATGCATTACACATCTCAGTGACTATCTTAAAGAAGTAACTGAAAAAGGGGACTAAAAACAGTTGCAAATGTTCCAAAGTTCATGTTGAACGTTTTACCAATCAACATAAATATTTGTAGCAAAGTATCTTTTTTAAATTTTTATTTTAAAAATATGTGAATTTGACAAAGAACACCTGTGTGTCCATGTGTATTACGTGGAACAGGAATAGTAATGAAGAATCTGCAAGTCTTTAATGGAAAGAGGAAACAAAATTGGCTTTAGAAGAACAAGTTTAACGTTGGAGGAAATCAAAGCCAAGGATATGTCTTACCAGTACACTTAGCCAATCTAGTGGATAACTGCTGCCAGATATGAAGGAAGGACCTACTTCCCAGATCCCATGTTTTATGGCATGCTTCCAGCCTATCTAACCATTATTTGTGCTTGTCTGATTCTCCTGTGAACTGATACAGAACTGAAGCTGGCAGAAGGTTAACAGTAGGAAAGAGAAGAAAACTGTTGATTATTTTTCTGCCAGTTTAGGTGTACAGTTTCAAAGAATACTGTTCTGTTTGGTGTCTTTCTGAATTTTTTCTTCTTTAATGCTGTGCCAGTGGAAAATATAACAGTGTGGGTGAATATCACTAGTTATTTTAATGTTTTGAAATCCATAGAAAAATAATGTCTTACCTCTTATGTGCTTTCTTTTTTACAAAACAGATGCATTTTAAAAACCCTAAACTTTTAACTTGGTACTAAATATTATCAAATGTTTATGAATTTAAAGGTAGGAAATAGTTATCTTGCTATTCAAGTGCAACATAAGTTTTGGAGAACTGTTTTCATTCTTAATATAGCACAGCTGAAATCTTTTGAAAGGTTGGGTTTTGGTGGGGTCCGTCCCCCCCCCTTTTGGCAAAAAATTGAACTATTGAGAAACTTTGTCACATATTTTTCCTTGCATGAGAAACCCTGAAGCTTCTTCAATATGTTGGTTTTGGTCTTGGTAGAGAGTTGCTGGATTTGTGTTGGTTTTGTTCTAAAACTCTGTGCATGTAGGGGGTGTTAAATAAACATTAGACTTGTCTGTAGAACTGAGGTGTTCTCTAAACTTCACTCTTTTGAGCAGACTTTGTTAAGTTTATGAAATAATCTTTGTGGGTTAGGATCAAGACTCAAATTTTTCTATGTTCTGCAGATGGATGCTGCTTTGAGTGAGCTTTTTATGTAATTTGTCATACTTTTACTTTATCATTGATATGGTTGCAGAAGTACAAAGCTTTTCAATACATATCAGTTTATAACAGATATGTTTACTGAGAGAGGCTGTCTTACTCATTGACTCATGAAGACTAGCAAAATAGCAATATCCTCTAAAAAGTCTGTTATTGACCTGTTGAGGTGAATATATACCCTCAATAAACTTTGATTCCTTGATGTTACAGAACTCCTCATGTGTGTTCTTTAGAAGTCATTGTTGAAGCTGTTAATACAACTGCTTTACCAATTTTAGAAGCGCTAGAATAAAACAACAAAATGAAACACTAAGAATTAGGTATACTATTGGAGATTTTCAGACTCTGAGCAGACAAAGCCCCAACCTGCTTGGTCTGATTTCAGTTTTGACCTTCTTTTGAGTAGGTGGTTGGACAAGATGACCTCTTGCAATCCCTTTCAGCTTGGATTAGTCTATAATACTGTGACATTAACACGTAAGAATTGAATCAATTTCTGAATACAGTCAATCTCTAATGCAGCTCAGGATACTTCTATTTAGGAACGGCAGATTTGGTAAGAACAAATAACTTTCTGTAGAAATTTTCCTTAACCTATCCAGAATACTAAGTATAATTTGGTTTTAGAATATGACATGCAACATTCACATATGTGGATCCATATGTATGCAATATATAAACCCCCTGACTTTGGCAAATACAGCCTATACATAAGAACGATCAGTAATCTAACTGAAAATGCTATAACCTTTGTGGCACTATACTTACTTTGTAAGGTTTTCTTGAAACCTGTTATTTCTGTTAAGACAGAGGCTCCTATTTTATGTTTGCACTCATATTTTTGACTGAATGTTTGTAAGAAAAACATTCAGCTTCCTAAAGTTACTGTCAATTTGAAAGTAATAGAGCTGCCAGGTTTTGTGCAGGTCCATGTGACAATTTTGTATAAATTGCTTGATGAGTTTGCATAGTTGCCAGTAACTTTCATATAATCATTTCCACTGAATTAAAGAAAAAATACAGTTGATTTTCTGTTGGTGGAAATGTATTGGCTTAGCAAGTTTAGAAAATCAACAGTCTCTTTATCTATAGACAGCAGCTGGACAAGCTTCCTACAGGCTCTTTGCTCACAGCATGGCTCAGCCTTGGGGAAGGGAGGCAAAGGACTACTACAGTTAACGCAGCTTGTTGATTCTCTGCTGAGTTTCCCAATTAGTGCAGAATGAGTGCTGAATTTATAATGATACCGTTCTCAGAACATACACCATCAAATATCCTTCAGTTTGGAGTTTTAATCTAAATGAGTAATCTAAATTTTTAATCTAAATTTTAGCTGGTGGCTTTGTAGTTTGGAAAATCTGTATCTAATGAGCGAAGTCTTGAAATACGCAGTTTCCAAAATAAATACTTACTTGACAGGCTTTACCAAGTTCCCAAGTCTACTTCTAATGTTAAAGAATAGAGCTTTTGAGACTTTCTTCCTGTGAACATACATTGCATGGTTATTAAGTTTATTTTATCTATGAGTCAACAGTTTTCAAACTGGCTCTTTAGAAGCTGCAGTACAAAACTCCAGCGGTGTGCAGTAGAGGTTGGTTCGTTTTGCCCCTGTAAGCCACCCATTTGAAGGACCATGCAGCTAATCATGTGTTAGCAGGTTACAGAAGTGTTTCTGAGACAGCAGTGGAAAGTGAGCATCAGAATTTATGGATTCTTTTCTAGTTCTTCGAAAGGGAAGATAGTCTGCCATTTAATTCAGTAGTTACAAACAAAACAACCACACTGTTTGCCTGTGGGGCTTTTTTTTTTTTCCTGGCTCAGTGAGTCTAAAGGACAGATTTAGCTCCTAATAGAAGCTGTTGTTCCAATTCAGTGAGGCATAAGATTCATACAAAATATGGCTATAGCTTGTGGAAATATTAATAATGATCTGTGAGAAAGATGAAGTACGACTTGTAGCCTCCTGGCGCTTGATCATGTTATAACTTTACTGAGTGCAAAGAATATTTTTAGAGGTGGTTTTTTTCAGTTAAACAGTAATGAGAAAACAGTCTCTTTCATTTGAAGTTTTTAATCAGTTCCAATTATTTGCATCTCATGGATAGAATAAGCAGGAACTTTGAAGCAAAATAATTTGGTGGACAAGATTATTATATTTACTTTTTCATTGTTATTGTGGTCAGGCTAGTGAATATGATGTCTATTGAAAACAATTCAGTGTAGATAAGCTAACAGCTCAGTTTTTGGCAGGTGTTGCTGAGTATTATTACAAAATATTCTTTTCTGTCTCTGAAAGAAGCTATGGTATCTTATGGTATCACTGCATTAGGGAAATCTTACTTTTCAGGGAAGTTTACAAATCTTATCTTTCATTTACTTTTCTAAAATCTGGATTAAGAGTACTAAATAAGAATAGTTTGGGGGATTGTATTCCACTCTTACTTTGTACTGATCTGTTTATATTGTTCTAACTTGCTCTTTTTTCTCTGTACAGAAATTTATCATTAATATTCCTAGGTAGATGGAACAGTGTGTTGGCATGCTTCATGGGGTTTTCCCAGATAGTGGAGTATGTATATAATATACTGACAGACATGTTTACCTTGTTAATTCACTATTGGTATTTTTTAAATTTTTTTTTTAAAACTAAATTTCTGTTTGTCTATATCATTGTGAATTGCATTTCAAATTCTGTCATTGAATTTCAGCCGTGTGTCTAGGTAACTTCATAAAGATGACATTCTGTATTATTTCTTGTAGGTAAGGACATCTTGATTCTAAACACCTACAAACTTGCATCAGTATCGATAAAATTGCACTAGTACTTTGTCTTTTGTAAAATAAAAGCATTAATCTAAGAAATGCGTTCAAAAATGAAGTTCTGCTTTCATTTGCCATAATTCTGAATATGTTTTTCTTTAATATACTATACAGTTTGTATTTTACAGTGCCCATTAAATTTCCACCACAATGAATCAGATAATGTATTCCTTTGCCAACTTTAGATTTAATGTTGATAAATCTCTAATTACTTACAAGACATAGAAGAGGGACATATATCTAGGGGTTGTAATTAGGTAAATGTGGAAAATCAGAACAACTTTTTTGAAGATTATTATACTATATATAACTATCATAAGGTATAAGCCTATCAATCATTGTGATAGAGAAAATTAAGCTGTCAGGGGATTCTCCTGTACCTTTCTGGATTTAAGGTAAAAAAAGTGCATTTAATGAGCACTGTTACAAAAAAAAATGAAATCTTTTTGAGATTGTGTTGTATTCATATTGTGCTAAGATAATTCCTGGTGTAATCTCATTGCTCCTGTTTAGTTACACCAGCAATAACTTTGAACCATGAAATTAAAAGCAGGTACGTCTTTCCAAGAGCAATTTAAGTCATTAAAGTGTAACTGTAAGTCTTCCACATTTCCACTTACGTCTGCCTAGAGGAACCACGCAGTAGTTAATATCAGCCAAGCTACCTTACTTATTGTCACTCATACAAGCCTCTGTCTACAGACTTTTATTCTGCGAAACAATTTAAAGTGTAGAGATTGTGAACTGCTTTGTTGCTTAATTATATATGGTTTTTTGACCCTATGACTTACAAGTTCCATCTGTGAGAATTTGACTGTAACAGATTCTGCTCAAATTGGGATGACGAGGAAAGGAGAAATCGTCTCTGCACAGACACCTTACTATTTTAAATACAAGTGAGGAAAACATATATGCCCATTCATGATGCAGCTGATAGTCTAGGTCAGATTCAACGCATAGGATATTTTCATTTTGTCTTGCTAGCCTTTTCCCCTGATGAGAAGAGAAATTGGGATTGAGACAGATAAGCCTGAATGTCAGCGCACTTAGCCACAGCCTTACAGCAGTTTCCAAGAAGGGAAGAAGGAATCAAGACAGACGTTTACTCAAGGAATTGGTGTATGCTGTTGCTGGTTGGGAGAGCAGCAAAGGTAGGGAGTAGACGGTGGTTATCACTGTCCATGAACATGCAAGTGTCCATGCATGGCACTGGCTAAATATTTATTGTGGACTCTGTGGATATATAAGATATCTGGGGTATTGTAGGTAAGTGTCCCTAATAAAGAATGGAAAAGATTAAGGAAATGTGTATGTTTTTGAGAGGTGTAACATTCAGAACAGTAATACAGAAGTTACAGTAACAAGAAAGTCTTAATGGAAGCTCTGACTTTTAATGCACTTTTAGTTTTTTTTGAAGGGCTGTGAGCTCAACAATTCTTGTTGAGTGTTTGCACACGTGTGCTTAACATGCTAGGACTGACTGCACTTACAGTGAAGAGTGGTTGAGTAACTGAAGCAGGATGTAAGAGGTCACTGTTGCACTTTCTCCATTGTGTACTTCAGCCTTGGTTTGATCTAAACCACTCTGGGTTCCGGGGAAGTGCAGAAGGATGACCCCAGGGGAAATTGCCTGTTCAGAACAATGTTTACTTCATTTTGACACCTTCATTCCTGAACCATGTGCATCAACATGTTCTTGTCTGTAAGAGAAGTCAAACAGAAAGCCTGCTTTCCTATTTTTTCTCAATACCATACCGTCCTTAACCCTGTATGCAAAATTAGTGTATAAAGGAGAGTGTACTAAAATATCCTTTTGCTGTGGTAGAGACTGTAGATTGGCATCGTGTGCTATGCATTTTGCTTTCCTTCAGAAGGAAAGCGGAGTCATAGGCTCTGTAAAGGATGAAAATACATTCCTTGGCGGAAGACCGCAAATCGTGCAAGCTCCTCTGCAGGGGAGCTTGACTTTTTCACTGTTGTTGGAACGACTTTGATAAACTTAGTGTTTAGGCAGAACACTGTGTATGTTTTTTTTGTTCTTCTGATATGCAAAACAGCCTGAAGGTTTCCTGGTTTTGTTCAACTGGGCTTTTGCATACTTTCCCCACTTTCAAAATTACAATGAAATGTGCAAATGGTAATGCATGTAATACTATCTGAAACAGAGGCACGGCAGATAAATATTATACCTCCTGTGGTATCACGGTGCATTATAGCACTGAGCAATAATGTGTAGATGTAGTTCAATACTGTTTAAAGGCATAAGTTTTTCTCCTTACCTGAGTAATACTGTTGTAAAGGTTATATTTGAGTTGGCTTCTAGAATTTGTTTCAGCTTGTATCATTTGTTATTTGAGGATGGGGCAGGAGGGAAGTTATTTTATTTCATTACACATAGGACAGATGTTTGCTCTGTACTGATTAAGACTGATTTTCAGTAAGGTATGATGACAATGGTAGCAGCATATAGTCTACCTGAATAGGCAGCTAAGAGGAAAGTAATGGAGATTTATATTTATGTGTTTCTATGTTACTTTAGATGGTAGCTGTCTCTTGTGAGATGGTAGAAGCAAATTATTTTCTGAAGCTTCACTGATCAGGTTTTTTTTATGTATTTGATAATTTTAATGGTGAAAAAGCATCTTTAAGTTGTTTGAGTGTTGAATATTCAAATGTGATTATTTGCAGTTTTATCTTGTAGCACGGCAGTGCATCATGTAAAATTTTCCGTTAAATATTTATTGGAAATGTAAGCAGGTTTGTATTTGAAGTTTACTCATTTCAAAAGTAAACCTCAGGACAGTACTTGGGGAACCAGGCTGCACAACTGCTATTAACACTCCTGAGAATTTGTGGTTTATTTCTTAAAGTTCAAGTTAATTTTACTTCTAAGAAACGAAATTTCCTTGAGGTGTGTTGTATAACATAGCTAATAACAGAATGTGAAAATGAATTTAGTCCAGTTTAAGAGAAAACATTTGAATCCATATTAGTTTACTGGAAGCTTGTTAAAATAAGAAGGTGATACTCCTGCTTTGTTTATGTTGACAGCTGAAAGGAGTGAATCCTTTAAACAGGTCTATAGTAAGTAATTATATATAATGTCATAGTTGCCTAAGGTGATTCTGATCTTTTCTTAAAAACAAAAACAAAGTACAACACAGATCTATCTGTGTAGCACTATTCTTGCTTTGACTTGTGAATTGAATCAACTTCAAGTTATTTTGGGCACTGAGTTTTACTAGGTTTGCTTCAGTATAGCAAATCATTCAATTTATAGGAGAAGAACAGATGAGAAATAAGTTGATTCTTATCTTGATATAAGTGGATTTGGCCTTTATTCTGTGGAAACTATAGCTCTGGATCAGTCCCCAGTAATACAGAGTTGTGACTGCATCCCCTTGCTCACGCAAACAACCGTTTGTCCACAACAGCCATTTTAGTGTATTTATCTGATGAATAGAAAGAAAGGAGAATTTACCTAAAAATTGCACAGAACTAGTGAGAATGCACAGAATATTTTCCTTCTTGTCAGCTGTTTGACAACTGGGAATATATTTGTATAATTATGACAGCTTTTAATCTGTTTTTAAGCTCTTTGATGATTTTACCATTCCTTCATGCTGTTCCTAACTAGATCTCTCAAACAGTGCTGAAAGAAGCTTGTTTATGAAGATTGGTGGATTATTTCTCATGGGAAGTCATTATTCTAGGTCTGATTTTGCTACTTGTATGATATGTTGGGCAGTCATTTTTAAGACATCAAACATGGGAGAATCTAAACTCTCACGATCGTGTTTGAAGATGCTTTGCCTTTAGGTGGACATTTGTGTGAAAGCCATGAAACAGGCTTCACTGCTACTTTTGGTCATTTTTAATATATTTTCAGAGCTAAGGAGTAGTCATGCTCCACTGTCTACAAACTGCTGCTTCCTACTTTTTTGTGTGTGTGAGTCTTCTTTTTATGATGATGTACTTGCATATACTATAAATATAGTATTTGGTGTGCAATGGGGATTTATTTGGTGGTGTTAGAGGTTTTTCTGTTGCATAACTGGATACTAAATGGACAGGAAAATCTCAGTTTGTCCTTGTCTAGCTGAGCCAAAATGTAACTACAAAATTTTCTAAGGAGTAGTTAAGCCTTCTTCATGATGGATTTCTAAAGTCAATCTAAAACATGTGTTCCATTGCTCTATGTCCTTTCTTGAGCTATGAAAGTAACTCATTGATTATAACCAAGTTAATGAAGTGATGGTGGTTTGTTCCTGATAGTGGCTTTGTGCAGTTGTTTTCACCAGGTTGTCCAATGTTGTACCAGTATGTAAGTCCACAGTATGTGCTTAAAAAACCCCTAATGTAGTTTTAGAAACACAGTAACTACTAGAGATTTTAGTAATCTTTCTGCACGAGATGTTGCAGCTCTTCACTTACAAGGGCTTTTTTTAAACAAATAATTGCTCTTCACATTTATTTCAGGATTACACTTGGTTTAAACTATCAAAGCCAAGGTCCTCCTTAAAGCCAGCGTCTGATGGTGAGCTGTAAGAGTGTTTTGGCTTATGGATATATAATGACTTACCAAAAGACAGCTTGCTTTTTAAATTATTTTATGCTGAATGGAGATGGCTTTAAGCTTTACAGCAGTGTAGATAAACGTGAATTTCACTGCCCTGGTCGTGAAGAATGTACTTATTGTTGGGACAGTGAAATTTAATCTTATGGCAGCAGCACGCTGTGATTTGTGAAAGGAGAGATGGAGTAAAGGAGAGAAGAGAGAGTGGAGCTGTCAGCAGGAATGTTTGGGAGCAGACATGGTGGGGATGTCTTCTCTCTTGACTCCCTTACTCCACCTCTTCAGAGCTTTAGACCTCTGCAGAAGGTATCTTTGTACAGAACTTTTCTGGTTGCTTTCAGTTTTCCTCTTGCCTGTTGAGAGCTCCTTCCTCCAGGAACCAAATCTTTCTGTTTGTGAACCGATAGTCATTCCAGCTGAACCCCAAGTTCTGGGAGAGGAGAGCTCTGTTGATGTAGAGGATTCAAGGGAGGGGAGAGTTTTCCATGGCTGTTGAGTACTTGTGGCAAATGCCTATTTTGCTTGCATCTTAAGCTGAGTCTGCAATGAGTTCTCCTTTTGACCCTAGAGCTTTTTAAGAGTTTGGGCTAGTAGATTGACTGCCAGCAGTCTATTTAATTTTTCCATGTGTATTTCTGTAAAATGGCTTTCGTGAAGGAAATTCATTTGATTAATTATTATTAATTAATGGAAATTCTTACATAGATCACCCTTTCCGGATGTTTTTCTGCAGCATTTGTTATGTTATCTTTTTCCTATTCTGCTCTACAAACATCAGTTCTTTCAGTTATCATCTGTATCACTGCAACACTTGGACAGAGATACTGTGATTAAATTCTTAGTTCTGCTCCCTACACATTGCTCTCAGTTTCAGGAAGGAAGTGTTCATTATGGGCTTCCAGAATAGGAGGGAAACCAGTGGAACTTGTATCAGTGTCACTGCTTAACCCCTGTAAGAACTGAAGCTTCACTAGGTGCTTTTAATTATACTATTGATGAATTACATACAGTTCAGGAAGATGGTACCACCTGATCTAAAACTTTGACGGGGATCCAGGCTGATTTGTCTTTCTGGGTTTTAATTCTGTGGTTGGAGTTGTTTGTATGAATGACTGTTTAAATACAGACCAAATGCTATTGAGTTGCAATGGCTTAACTGTCCATTTAAATGTCACAGGTAGAGGAGGATGATTATACTGAATCACGAGAGGAAGAAGAGAAGGAAGAACTGAAAAGCTATTCAAGAAGAAAGATTTTGTCCAACTGGAGCCGCTATGAGGATACAGAAAAAGAGGGACAGAGTGAACGTGGGGAATCACAGAGAGGAACAGACTTCAGTGTTTTGCTTAGCTCAGCAGGTAAACATTTTCTACTCTACAGATAGTTTTTTAGTTTTGCATTTTGAAACGTTACTACTTTTCTGGCTATTGTCCTTGATGATGAAACAGGACCCTAGAATACCATTCTTATCTACCTCAGTAAGTCTGCCATTGATGTATTTAGGAGTGTTCGAAGTCTCCATGGGAGCAGCCTTATAGCATACAGGCTGCACTGAGCCATGGCAGCTGGGGAGTGAAAGAGGGCTGCTGCATTTATAGCCTGTTCGTGAAATTATATATGGGTCTGAGTGTGTGCAGCTTCCACTTACTTTGAGCCTATTCTTGCTGACGATGATATTTCTTACCAGTCTCGGTCATTGGGTTGCTTTCCAGAAAACAAAAAAGGTTGCTAGTATGACTAAACACAGCAAAGCAGTCAAGCAGCTGCTTGCTGTTGTTTCGACAAAGATTTGTAATCAGCACTGTACAGATGTGTGCATGAATAGCAAGTGTTACTCTCCTTGAAAATAAAGATCAGTTGTTTTCCCCTCTTTAAAGGAGATAATAGAAGGAGGAGGTGGAGGAATAGGCTGTACTAGATCCTATTTTTTTTAGCTATACATGAATAGTATGGGCAGTTGCACAAAAAAAAGTTACCTAAAATTATTTTAGAAACTCTTGATGTGCCATTGTGTTGGAATAGCATTCGGTAAAAAGCTGCAAACAATGTATGATGGGGTTTTTTTGAGCAACTTGGAAGCTCTGAAATCTCTCAAATCTAAATAATTGGATTTTTCAGCCACAGCTTGGAGGGGTAAGTTAGAAATTATCTACGGTAAAGAAACAAGGACCGGAGTTTTCTTTCTCTGTGCCAGAATCAATTTCTGAAGTTCAGTTTTGCATGAACATTGCAGAATTGGGCCTAAATTGCCAATTTTAATCATAGGATCATGAGATGTGTATTGACTTCTCTGAATGGTATGTTGCATGGTAAACAGTGTTGGAATCAAGATACCTGGTATGGACCTCAGAGCTGGATAGGTAACGTAGCCTGGGGAGCAAAGTAGTAGATATCACAACTCAAAACTTGTTAAGTCAAGAGACCTACCCTGAGCTGCATGTTGCCATGGTTCAGCTTTTTAAAACAAACTTTAATATCTCTAACTTTATACTTAGCCTTCAGAATGTCTTTAAAATGTTCTGATGAATAGTACTTTTGAACTGAGGCTATAAGGAAATACTATGTATTTCTACTAATTTGTATTTTTGGTAAGTTATACTCCAATACAGTTATTACCAACCCATTTATTTTACTCTGTAGATTCTCTTAATGCCTACAATTAAATTCTTGTTAGTTAGTATTCTTACTAGTTACTAATTCTAAATCTTTCATTTAAAGAGTGCTTTATTTTAGGATATATTGTGACTGTTCTTGACATTAAAATAAACTGATAAACAGCAATGAAATAAGGTACTTTCTTTCAGAGGAAGAAAAAAGTACCTTCTAAACAATAATGCAGATTTCTTGGAGTCACATAAAAAGCAGTGTGTGTCTGGGGGTTTCTTTGTATGGTTTATTTGGCCTATGTGTGAAAACTGAGAATGCAGTCATCTTTATTTCTAGTGGTCTGAGAAGAAGCTTGCATCTCTGCTTTATTTGATAATTTTGACTTCTGTTAGTATATTGCTATTTAGCATTCTGAAGTTGCACAATTGATCCAATTAAATTGCAACAAGCAGTTAGGGGAGTACTGGAGAGGGAATGGAGTTAAAGTGCCTTTTTTCATGAATGCAAAAGCTTAGAAAGGTCTTGCAATTTACTATTAATACACAACAATGTAATTAATGCAGCCAGTTAAGAATCCTTTGGCAAAAGCTCAGATTAAAAACCTGTTCTCCTATGTAACATTTAGGTTCCATAATATTGAAAGCAGGGTCTTAAAGAAAGTGCCATCCTTCAAGATACTACTTGGATTTATTCCCAGAAAATATCCTGTTAATTGAATGAGATAAGGTAGAAAAAATAGTTTGGGATAATGTAGTAATAAAGACAGAATTAATGTTAGCAGACAAACTTAAATGGAGGAATTCCTGACATCCAAGGAATTAAAATTTCAAGCTTGGTATTTGTTTAATATTTTGTAAATGTCCTTCTACATGTAATTTTCTAGTTAAAATCAACCAAAAAATAGCAAAATGAGAAGATTAATATTCTGTGATATGGGTGTCATGTCAATAATTAGCAGGATTGGAGCTTTTAAATCTAGTACATGAACATTACTGTTGCTTGAATTAAGAAAGTAACAGAGTTATGGGTTGTTGTACTGTATTTTTATCAGTAGTAAAGTGGGGTATTTTTTCTGAGAGGGGAGGAAGAGGTTTGCAGATATTTGCAGAGGATGATAAGTCTTTAGGGTATTTTATTTTACGTTTTTCAATAGCTTCTGAAGACACACACTTTTTTTAGTTTTTTGCCTATACTTCCAGCTTGTCCCTGCCTCAAGCCAATCTCCAGTGCAGCACTGATTCTGTCTTTTCAATCAAATATTTAGGCCAGACTAGTCCCAGACTGTCTCTGACTGCACCTTGTCTCTCTGCTGTCAGCCTTTGCCTGCCTACTAATTCTTCTCACTCTCCTTTGCTTCTGTTGATTTTTCTTGTCTATGTTTCTGATTCCTGGTGGTGGGTCTTTTCTCAGTCTTTTGTTGTGAGCCAGCTCCCTTCCACGTATATTCACTAAAATCCAGCTCTGTCAGATATGTTCTGTCCCTTGCTCTATCCAGTTCCGGTGATTCCCCAGTTCTGAATTGTTCTGCCTGGGATTGTTCATTTGGCTTAATTTTTCTCTCATCCACTACCACATCTTCTTACATTCCTTTTAGTTTCTTTCATTGTCTAGTCAATCCCAGTTTATTATTTCAAGCTTCCAGTTCTAGTCTCAACTACAAGCTGTTTTCTCCATCTCCCCTCCACACGCTCTGTTGGTATACCCTAAATTCTACTCAGTTACCCAACAGTATGAAGTGACAGGCCACTGTTTTCAACTATGGTAGGGATATTGGCATAGGTGAGGTTGCTGAAATATGCAAGATGACACTTCTTGTTCAGTGTTGTACCTAATGCCTGTTAAATGCAGACTTCTCTTACAGTGATAAACTGGCTCTTCACTCATAACCAGAGGTTAGAGGAAACTTAATTCAGTTGCCTTGCACATTGAGATGACATACAGAAGGTCAATGAGGATGGACTGTTTGGTGATTGGTTGTTAAGCTCCAGCAGATCTTGCCAAAAAATACATACAAACTCTGATTTCTAGAAGCTTGTAGCTTGGCTAAGTCAGGTCAGATTTTTGACATAATGAGCCGAGTGTACCTCTCATACAAAAACGTTGTCCAGCCTGATTTCAAGTTACTGATTCAGGGCAGGAAAGTGGTTACAGTTTTTCAAAGGAAGAGCTTACAAGGGCTTTTTTCCCAGGTCCTTCTATGGTAGAAAAATGTTCCAGCCATTCTCTGACTGTTTTTTAAAAGGTGGTGGTGAGGGGAAGGTGAGGAACAACTACCTGAAGCAGACAATTGACATGGAAAATTTCAGACTGAATAGTTTAAAAAGCAGCTGAAAATAGTCTTAAATAAGAACTGCCAGGTGGCTTTGATAAGAGCTGATGTCACTAGCCTGACAGAGCTTCTTTGTTAGGGCTTATTATATTTGTGTGTAAAGCAAGGTGATAACTTTAGTTTTTAAGTCTGTTTCTTTCCTTTTTTTAGCATTTTATAATTTTTTTTTTTAATTAACCTTGAATATAGCAAGCAAACTTTTCTGTGTTGCTTTTGATGTCTAGCTGATGTAAACTACAAGTCCATTGTGAAGCCTTCAGGGAATATGTCTTGAATCAATTTAGTAAAAATGCTGTTGAAGCGTAAAGAACAAGAGAAGTGGAAGTGATAGGATAACCTTACTTTGCCAGAAGAATCTTGCCATGTTTGAAGAGCTGTCCTCATTTTTTGATTGATGAGGGTTAAGTGTCCCAAAATAGATTTAAGTCCTTTGTTAGGTTTTCGGCTTTGTATAGATGCCTTAGGTTTAAAAATACGCTTTTAAAATCTCATTGCAGAGCTGATCAAAATGTATCCAGGGACCCGATCACTTTCCTTTAAACGTAGTAGGCATTACCAGTATAGCAGGCAAAAGCTGCCAACACACATGCCTCAATAACAGTGTGCTGAGTTGCAGGATGTGATGATTATCAAGAAGAAAAAATATAATTTTGGACATGAATTTTTTCCTGTTTGTTTTTTTGACCATGGCTGAATAATTCTGATGGCCTTAAAGGGTAAGAAAGAGAAATGCTGTGTAGTTCAAACAAGACTGGCAGAAAGGTTTTGATAGTGTAAGAATACATATAATTTCTGTAGGTACCTAGCACTTGAATGCAATAGGAAATGTGGAGTAAAAATCAAAAGAGCAGTCACTGGAGCATAATAGTAATGAACAGTAAGTAAATAGTAATGAACAGTAAGTATAGGAATTGTGAGGTAGCAGTTACTTTCCGTTCCCTAAACCCCTGTTGTTTTGGTTTTTTAACCTGTTGCTTTTGGGCCTGTTTAATTTTGATGTGTCTATTGCAATATATTGCTGCATTTTTGTTATTTTCGTGGTCGATACATACATGAGAATTAGCATTATAGAGAAGACCATTGGCTGTCTTGGAAAAGGTGAACAGACAAACTTGTGGAGCAAGGCTTGTGTTAAAAATAGGTTTTCCTTCAACTTTTCTATCTTAAGTATATACTGACAGAGATTTGGAAAAAAAAAATGTAGAGTGAAGAATGAATGAGTTTTCTTATTTTTGATGCTAATTCTGCTCAAACAAAAAGAATGGCAATGGCAGGGCATGGTTCGGATGCTAAAAAAGAATCCTTTGAGTTTTAAAATTCTAGAGAATAGCTGAAAATCAGTTTTCTTTCCAGAACTGCCTAACTCATTGTTGATTTGGATTACTGTATATATCAAGGGTCCCACTTTCCAGTGGTATTTGATTGCCAACTTCTACTACTTTTCGTTTTGTATGTCTGTTCTGTGAAATTATTTATGTCCATATGTCTCCACAGAAGTCTGTTTCTGCATCTCTGTTTCTTGTACCATTGAGATACCTTGACTAATGAAGAATTGTTTTTTATCAGCCCCGAAAGCATTATTGCTCTGTGTGAAAAATAGTGAAAAGTATTTTTGAATTCTTTTTTGCATGTCTTTATGACTGCGTGTGGAACAGATGTGTTTTCAACTAGTGCATTTTATTTGGTCAGAAATTCAACAAATGCAAAACTTCATGTCCTTGCTGTTCACCAGGTGACATGAGCTCTGTGTAGACCATAGAGGTATTGGTTACTTCTTATTACTTATCAACAGCTTTAAGATATTAGTACCAGGTTACTGGTCTTGAAAGAAGATTACACTGTTGCAACTAAGGATTGGTAATAGGTCATGTGAATATTCCTAGTATATGCACTCCTGAAATAAACAGTTAAGGGCATGTGCTTTACTTGCATCTTTCCTCATGTTCTCCTTTTTTTGCTACCTCATTCCATAAACATTCTCTGAGCTTCCCTGACATGCTGTCCTCTCTTGCTTCTCCTTCTAGCCCTAGTCCAGCACATTAGAACTTTCCTTTCCTTTTTGATGGTCGTGTGGTAGATACCATTTCCCATCTGTGGAGGCTCTTTTTCCAAGTGGTCTCATTTCCACTTGCAAAGGTTTTACTTGTGACAGTTACACCCTGGGCAGTCTGCAACTTTGGACTTCTTGATAGACCTGAGAGATACTGCTGTTTTATATACCTGTAAGTATCTGAAATGCAGCCTCTCCCCCTCTTCCTCTCTGCTCCCTAGCCAAAGTAACTTTCCCAAACAAACAGAAAAAAACCTTCCACAATAAAGATTTGCAGTAAAATCACAGAGCTTGGCATCAGTGGAAGCTGGTTCTCCATCTGCTCAGTGCTTCCTTCTCAACTGTTCCTAACATTACAGAAATTCATCTTTTTTGTTCTAATCAGACAAGCTGTCCTTTTTTTTTTTTTTTTTTGGTCTGAACTAAAAATAGGAAGTGCCAGATTTTAAGTATTAATTACATTTTCTTGATAAATGTATTTTCCTGTAATAGGTAATCTGTGCTCATTATATATGCTTTCATATCTGTGCCTTTTTTCCTCCTAAGTTTTATCTAAAATGTAACCAAAACTGTATGATTGAAGTGTAGAAGTATAATGTGATTCCATGACTTGAATGCATATAAATGTAGGACGACATTTCTTATTTTCATTTTAACATTCTGATATCTTAGAAATATGTGACCATATATGCGTCAGTGGTAGTACTGCAAAACTAATGGTAAGTAATAAAAGAAAAATCTGAAAGGTTGCAATGTTTCAGAGAGATTTGTGTGCTTTATGATTTAGAATTGAATAGAGTAAGATTCACAGACTAAAGGCGTTGAATTTTGTTCCCATTAAAATCAGTCAGGTAAGCTTTTTCCCATTCTTTTAATTTTTCACACCTTGATTGCACTCATTTATTTGTTAAGTTCCAGATTTCTGGATTTAAAAAGCTTTCTGACCAACTTCTTTCTCTAATCTTGGACCTTAATCTTTTGCTGCTACTATATATTGACAGTATTTCTGCTGAATTGTGTTTAAGTATGTTTTGGTTATGAAATCACAAATCAGTAAGTTTAAATGTGGAATAATTTTCCTTATTCCTGTCTTGCTGTTGTCATGTCCACTACTTGAATTTGTAGGCTTGAGAGCTAGATAAAAATGTCTATTCACCCAATTCACTGTTTCTCTTGTTTAATCATGTCCTTTGTTTTTATAATACCCCTTAAACCAGTTCTGTCTTACTAGGCCTCATGTTGGTCATCATGGTTTCTGCCACATCATCATCTCTGACTTCCCTGGCAGTGAAATCCCCTAACCAAAAATGAGTTACTCTGACTCTTGTACTCAGACAGTACATTTAGTATTCCAGTCTGCATTTTCAAAATTCAGTATGTTATTGCCACTCCATTCCTCTTCCCTTTCTCCTATTTTCACTTCTTTTTACTTATTTTCTGTCTTTCCCCCTTCCTTCGAATTTTCCTTTTACTCCATGAACTTTGTGATTTTCCTTGCTGCTGTATATTACTTTTGATTGATTTTAATCTTTTCTTTTGGATTCCTTTTTACACTTCTGATTCTGAACCACTGCTAAATCACTGGAATTAGACTGTAAGCTTTTTAGAGCAGGGACGTTCTTTTGCTTACCTGTAAAGTATTGGTTCTTTTCCAATAATGACGTTAATAGGTATTATTTCTATGGTAATATTAAAAGATGTTGATTGATTTGAAGGAGCTGTGTTTGTTTTAATTGTAATACTTTTGTTCCATCTCTCAGCAGCCTACATTAGAAAAAGAAATAAAAAATAGAAATTTTATAAAATTCTGTAAAACCAGAATTTGTTGTTTATGGTAAGGATAAGAGTATCGATGTAGCAGATTGATTTAATTGCAGAAGCCACACTTCATTTACTGTTCTGTTTCTCATAAGGAGAAATTTATTCCTAATATCAGTTTACAAACAAAATAACTGTGATAGGAACTTTTCCTTGTTCATTGATGGATGCTCCAAAGCAGTCTTGTGATCAGACTGCATGTGAACCACCGTCAGAAGAGACTGACAGACCTATTCTTCTAGCAAGATTCTCAGAAATTTGTTTGCAGGGAGCAGTGCTGTTTCTAAACATTGGTTTCGGAGTGAAAGAAGGGCTGTGAAGTAGGCAGTGCTCTAAAGGACACAGAGTGCCTATTTCTTCCTTAATCTCAGTTGCAGCTCCTCTTTTCTTCTTAGCCCACTTGTGGTCCTGAAATTCTTACTCACGTTTGCTCTTGATGGCTTGGACTCTCCTAGTCCTTCTCTTCTCCTTTTAATGCTTTCTGAGTCACACCTATTCATTTTGCTGTTGTTCTTTCCCTAATCTCGTCCCGTTCCTCAAGAGTTCCCAGTTCCTACATCCAACTTCTGGTCTACACTTTCTCTTAATCCTTCCCCCGCCCCACATTTTTGTACCTGTCCAAATCATGTGTTGGCTCCATTTGTTTTGTGTTCTCTTGCCTATTGTTCACGCTCAGCTCTCCTGGGAGTGGCATCTTTGGCGTTTCTAGCTGTTGTATAGGAAGATGGCTCTTCTGAGTGCTTAAAACATTTGGGTTTTTTTACCCAAAGGGCTTGTTTTTTGTCTAGCTTTGGGTAGTTTTCTTGAAGAATGTCAAAGGCATATTGAGCCTTGCCAAAGTCTGTTTCAAAACAAGAGTTGTATTAACTGTCTGTTCCACCCTCAAGGGAACTCTTCCGTCCTGTTGTTGTCCTTTCTTGCAAACCAAACCCTCTGCATGTGTAAAATTGTGAACTAGAAACTCTTTTAATAAAAAGCATGTTTGAGGGACAGAATAAGGTGCGAGTGGGGAGGAATTATGTTTTCTTTGGTTCTGACTCATTTTCAACCTTTACTGGAATGTGAATCAGATGACCTTCCTTTGACAGTACACACTCATCATCTCAGTTTATAAAGCGTGGTATTTCTGAATCTGCTGCAGATAATTTGGATTGTGAAACTGATCATACTCTCTCTATTTCTTTTTAAGCTTTTGATTGAAAACAGCCTGTGATAATGTGGTATTTTCTTCTTGAATATGTGTGTGTGCTTCAACATGTAGAAAATGTGTCACTGAGAAGTGTGTATCAGCTAGCTACGAAATGTAAGGGGGCAAGGTGGAAGAACTAATTCAAGATGGGAGTGCTTTAATAGGATGATATCATTCTACTGATTTTTGTGTCATAAAATATTTGTGTCCATAAAGGCTAGAGGCCATAATTGCAGATATTTATAGCAAAGAAATTTTCATTTGAGACACTTGGTTAACTTTCTGCTGGGAAAATGCTGGCAGAATGGAGGTATTGGAAAGCTAAGTATTTTAAATTGACAGTTCAGTGGTAATAAGAGGTAAAATGGGTTAGATTTTTCTGAGTAAATAAAGTGCTAGGGGTGCAAGAGTAATAGTCCCGGAGAGAAAGTCTATACAGTTTGTACTCTTTCAGGAAAAGATACCCTGTTTGCAGTCTTCATCATCACCTTTCTGATGCCCAAGGAAATGTACCAAAGTGGTTATAATGGAAAACAGCACTTTTGCCCTGGCTTCTTTACTGATGGAGTCGTTAAGAGTTATTTTTTTTTCCTCTAGGTGTACTTTATGTTTCTGGAGTTGTTAGAAGATAGAGTTCAGCATGACAGATGACAAATGTTGATTTGCTTTTATAACATAAGATTTGCTTTGGGCTAACCCACTTCTTGACTGAAATCCTCAGACACAGAAATAAGAGTGACACTAGCAAGACAGAAGTTATGCTTGACTGAAGAGGCAAACAGCCTTCAAAGGCAAAAAACATTCAAAAAAGATGTTCTAAATTTCTCATGTAGATATATTTCTTAATGCATGTTGCTACCCTATCTGACCAATTGGAAGACACACTCGTTCTGAAAGCCAGTAACTACATCTCACCTGACTGTCTTGCTGTCTGCACAGAGCTTTGTCATGATGTCTCTGTGGGCTCAGGGGTGGGGCAATTAGTCTGAAGAAGACTGACTGGGAATTGAGACAGCTTATCCAGCCCAATAGTATTAGGTCAGTCTAAAGACATCATTGCTGTCCTTTGTTCATTATGCAGGTTTTCCACATAATACTACACTTCATTTTGGGGGAAGTCATCCATCAACCTGGAAAAAAAAAAAAAAATCTAAAATGCAAATAGGATCCTTTGAGAAAGTCCTTATAGTCTGGGACCTTCAGCATTGCCAACTGTCACAGGTCTCTGCACGTTACTTCAGAGACTACTAACTTGATCTGTCTCCTGAAAAATCAACAAACCCTGCTCCTTGTCACCTTCTGTTGTACACAGGGAGCAAGTTGTAGGTGCTGGTTAATTATTACAGAAGTCTTTCTTAAGGCCTGGAGCATTCATTCTCTCTCTGTCTCTCACTCTCTCTCTCTCCTGTCGTGGACAGGGTTAATTTTTGTACACTTTCCTTTTACCTTCTTATCTTGAAAAGCTTTTCCTTTTAAGAAAAACAACAATATACTAGCTGCACCTTTCAGGTGCCCTTTTCAGGACTACATTACCCCTAGGACAAAAACTGACAAGCAATTGTATCCAGCACTTACTAGTGGTTTTGTTTAATCTGTGTTTGAAAGGGACAGTGCCACTGGCACAACAGTGAGAGTGGAAGGTGTTTGCATATTCCCTTTCATCTTATGGTGTCACCTGTCACTTCAAATGGGAGTGGGTGCAAAAAATAACTTCTGTGTAAGTGGAGAAACTGACTTTTACCCCAAGTAACAAAATACTTTCATTTGCCTAAAAATGGGCGGTCTGACACTGCTTGTTCCAGCTGCAAAAAGTGGACTTGTATTGGCTTTCCCTGCTCCCACACATTAAATACCAGAAAAAAAAAAATCTGTTACCAGTCACATTTGTGAATTGGCTTCATTCGATGACATTTTTCATCTCTAAGTAATTGTATATGTAATTATTAATTGCTTTAGTCATCATGTCAGTCACTACTAAAACATGAATTCTGATGAAAGCGGCTATAATTTATTTTGGATTTTCTCCTCCTTTTGTACATTCTTAGAAGGAACCTAGTGGATGTCTGTGTTTTGTTTCTTGCATGTCTCTGCTTCTCTTGCTTTTATGGAGTGTTTGGTTTTGTTGTTCTGTTTGTTATGCAGCTGTGGAGTTCTTATCAATAAAAATGTAATGAATTTGAAGTTGCTTTATATTTTGCTTCTGCTCTTGATAATAAATTAAGATCACCTCCCCTCTTCTGAAGAAATGAATTTGAAAGACAATTCTGTGGTATTATGGATTTGGCCCATCACCAGATATGGATCTAGTTGCCTGATTTGACTGCATGAATGGTGCAAAAGAGTTGGCAGGAACATGAAATGGAACAGCTCGTGAGAAGGGAAAGATCCTGGGGAATCGGGGAAATTACTAGGATTGATATTGGTAGAAGTAAGGGAAGAAGCAAGAGCTCCTTTTTCGGTGGTAGCATGCATGTGTATTGGATTGTATTGGATTAAATTGGATTAAATCCAGATGCCTACTTCTGATTTATCTTAATGTACATTTGCAGTTAGAATATTGACAGCAAGTAAATTTTCTAATGCAAATAAGAGACTACAGTCTCTCTTGCTTTAAATTTTCTATTTTGTAACTCCGCATGATTCTGTCTGGCCCTTCTTTTACCTTTTTTCTGTTGTTCATTTCATAATGCCTTATTAAGTGTTCACTTACTCTTATTTTTATGTATCCTCTTTTTATCCCACAGACAACTTCATTTCTCTGAGTTATATTTGAATATGAAAAAAGAGGAAGAGGGAGAGAAATGAGGAGTAGAAATCTCCGAGAACAATCTAGTCACTTAGAGGAAAATTGCCTACAAGTATGAGATGACTAAATTAACTTGTAGAAATGTAATCTGAAAGCATTGGATCTCATACCTGTAACTTACAAGCACACTTTAGCTTGTCAAAGAAAATTGATCTTTATAAATACCTCTGTGTAAAGTAACATTTAACTAGAGACAAAGCATTTTAAAGTCTCCAAAGTGTTTGATTTGATCATGTTATCTTTGTGTTAAAAAAAACCCCAACAACAAAACAACAACAAAAAACCCCTAGTGATTATTTGAGTTTAGTGCCTGTACTTCAGAACAGTTTATCTGTATCTGTTCATCTGAACTTTAACAATTTTCTTTTAGTTGTTCACTTATTTATAGTAGAGTCCTATAATAGTTCTTGGGGGTTGTCTTTTTGCAAACCTTTCTACTTTAAAGTATTTTAACATACTACCATTTTCTACTGCTGCAGTGATTATAGGAAACTGAGGAAGTGAACAGTGGAACCCCTTTGGGAAGCAAAATTGGAGTATGAATTAAAGACCTGTGTTTACAAACTTCCTCGGTAGAGGGAAAAGGTATTTATAGTCTACAATTTTGGCATGAATAAAAAAAAACCTGGAGGACATTTTTTAATTTAAAAAAGCTGCAGAGATATGTAGTAATTTTTACCTCACAGTTGCAAATGCTTTACGGTGGTGGCAGATGCTATAGACAATGTTTTTTTTCTAAGCATCTAGAATAAAATAATCGGAGCTACATTCCTGAAGTCTGTCAATCTCCCACACAGGTTGTAAATTCAAATTATTTCGTTCAAAAAAGACTAGTGAAATAAGTTTGTTCTGTTACAAAAATAACTCACTGAGCAAGCTATACTATATGATAAAAAGCTGCTGTAATGCATTTTTGAAAACTGAGGCATTGAACAACTACACTGAAACTGTAATTTCATGTGACTAGAATTCATTTAATCATGAAAGGAAAGCACAGTAGATTAATCCAAGCAGAATATAACATGGACAAGGTATATTTTGGTGACAGTGATGGCGTACACCTACGATATCAGTCAGGAAGAGGTGACGTCCACATAATGGCATTAGGGATGATTTATCTAATTTACATTACAATAGGTAAAAGAATTCTTGAACAGCCTATTAAGGAGAGTATGTATAGGTGTTTAAGACAATGACTTTTTCTGGAGTCTGTTTTTCTGTATCTGAGTTCTGATAGTTTGGCACTGCCAAACTTAGAAACAGTTCCATTTCCTCCTCCTCTTGTGACACTTTTTAAAATGTATATAATTTTAAAAGTTAGGTGACACAATATTTGCCATTATTTGCTTTAAGATGTTAGAGGTAAAATACTACCAACAAACATCTTTGAATTACAGTTCCTTCATTTTTTAACATGCAAAACATGTGAAATAGCAAACATAATAAAAAATCAGTTTCAGTAAGGTTTGGGGCAAATTTGAGGAAGTGAAACTTGCTGTTGTTTCTTTCCCTAACTCAAATCCCCTGCTGACTTGAAGAACAGTGGACTAGGTTCTCTCTAGTAAGTAATTGTATATGGAAGGCTAACCGCAGCATAGCCAGTAAAATTCGTAGAGTACAAAGCCGAAGAAACCGTTTGTGAGCGAGTGAACTTCTCTGGATAACATGAGCAGTCATAACAAAGAAAGTTATGAACTAGTTATTGGTTGAATTAGGGCACCTCTCTTAGTACAGCTACTGTCAAAAGCTATTGTCAGTCTTGATTTAAACAATTTCAGTGACAGAGAATCCCCCAGAGCTCTTGGAAGGTTGTCCCACTAGGCTCTTGGATTGATCCGATGTGCTGTTACCTTCACTGTTAAAAGTGTGCATCTTAATTCCCATCTAATTCTTTATAGCCTGAGGACTGCAGAGAGTTGCAGAAAAAACACACAAATGACAGATTAAACTCAGTGCAGATGAAGATTAAGTGATGTACATGGTGTGTGGGGGGGGGAACAGTCCCCTATCACATTTAAAGACATGTGAGGTTATTGTTACTACTCACTAGTTGAAAGCAAATGAACCCTAGAAATTAGGAAAAGAACAGAGAACAAATAAGAAAACACATCACAGTGTCACTATATAAATCAGTGACACAGGCATACTGTGTAACTTTTTCCGATTCGGATCCCAGAGGCTCCACAAGGAAACAGTAGTACTGAAAAGGTACAGCAAAGGGCAGCAAGATGACTAACAGTATGGAAGAATCTATATATGAGGCATGGCTGAGGATGGTATGAGTAGAGTAGAATAGAGGTCTTCAGCCTCAAAGACAGATGACTGAGAACGGTATGGTGTAGCTGTCTGTAAAATCATGGAAGGATGATATGGTGAATAAGAAATTATTATTGTCTCTTCTAGTGCAGGAAGTAGGGAGTATTGAGTGAAGCTGGCTGGCAGCAAATTCGAAACAAAGAAGGTATTTTTTGATGTAACTCAATTAAATATGGAAGTTTGTCACAGGATCTTGTGGAAGCTTAAATTTTGTGCAGGTTCAAAAAGTAACTGGAAAAATACTTTGAAAGTTATCATATAAATAAGACATCATCTCTGGCTCAAGAAATCCCTGCACTACAAATAGCTAGAGGCTGGCAGAATATTTCTGAGGAACTGTCCCTGTGTGTGTGCCCTGTTCTCAGGCTTCCCTAGACTTACGCTGTTGGGCACTGTTATGCAGAATTTGGGGCTATATGGAGCCTCTGATTTGATCTGGTGTGACCTTTCCTAAGTTATGTGTTTCTTTCTTCCCTGTTTGTAATCTGCAGAATTGATAAATTAATATTTAAATTTTGAGATGGTGTCAGTTCAAAACTGTTGGAAGGTATTGTCCTGTAAAGGATTCACTCTTCTGTAATTTTAATATTTTCAGCAAGCTTGCTGACTTCACCACTGTGTGATATATAAGTATATAGTAGGGGGATAGCAAGTTGAATTCCTTGTAAAGCATTAATACCGCTCGACAGGGCAGACTATACAAAAGGGTATTTTTAATGTCTCATAATTGCAGGAATATTGAAGACCACCAAAGAATGTCTGTCTTGAATACTGAAAAAATGCTATCAAATGGGAGTGAGTTAGGTAAATGTGCTTGACATCAATCCTGGGAAAAAAGAATGGAAAAGCTGATACAGGATTTAGTTAATTAAGATTTGAAGTGTGGAGGCAGGCCTTGCTGGACCTAAAAGTTGGTCAAGGACCAGCAGCATCACAAGCAAAAGAGAGGGATGAGCTGAACAGATGTAAGTCGAGGCTGTAGGGCTGCAGGTTTTGAGTTACCAGGAGCACACAGTTACATCTGCTGTAACAAAGCTTCCTTCTATGCAGATAGTGCTTTGCCATATCAGGCCCCTTCCCAAAGCAGTTTATATCTGCCATAAATGTATATAAGCTCTTGTGCTTTTGTTTTAATTCAGAGTTCGTAATGATAGAAGGCTGAATGTCTGTCGCTGTGCATTCTCTCCTGTAGGCCTGACCTGGCTCTGCCTCTTTATTCCTCAACAAAAGGATGTGAATATAACTAATATTAGTCAATTTGGCTTTCTGGAAGATGTCTCTTTACGTGTGGTTGGAAATACTGCATAATATTACCTGCATGTATTTACAGTGCAAATGGTCCTGAAGTGTTTTGGTACCTTTTTTCTCGTTACAATAACTCTCGGAGGCGGGGGATTATTTAATGAAGGGGCTTGAGAGAGATGCAAATGGCTGTGGTGAATTTTGTGTTCATCTGTAATTCAAGGTGAAATGAACATATCGGGCCAGTGATTTAACTATAGGAGCAGAAGTTCTGGATTTCACTCCTTGCTTTCTGTTAGGTTATGTAAGTTATATCTCTTAACAAAAGATGGAAGTGTAAAAGTATCTCATGTTTTACCTGTAATTTAATAGTCTTGAGTAGACATAGAAGTGAATGCAGAAGATAGCTATACATATTCCTAAACTGTTGGCCTACAAGTCTGTGCTGCTACTTGTTGATTTCTTTTAGCTGATAACTGCCCAGAAGGCGCAGTTTGGACTTGTGGTCTGTGTCACATTCACATCGTTTCTAAAAGGCTACGTCACTTTAATGTTTGTTACCTGGTGAATTAGTTGGGAAGGGGGTCCCATTTGTATGTACCATGTGTGCCATTTTGCTGAGCAGATGTACTCTGTTTAGGCAATTGACACTGGTTATTTTGTGATGTGGTGTACTCATTTCATGTAGACGAGCAAATTAATACAGAGAGGAAAAGAAAAGATATCCTTGTCCAGATGCTTAGTGATCCTTGAACAACTGATTATGATAAAGGTGGAAAATAAATATCGACTCACTGCTTTCAGGTGAGGTGATTTTACATAATTACACTTTTTAGAAAACATTCTGTGATATATTTATTTCTGGTTGCACAGAGGTTTAGGTTTTGGAACTTGATAATGAACTGTTCACTTGTGTTAATGCATCTGAATTCTTTGAAGATAAGTGAGAGGAATAATGCACTTAAAAATAACATTTGATGACTTAAATTAAAAATTATTAATGAATACATCTGGAAAACAAAAAGATTTACCTTTTCTTTTAAAAATATTACATTGTTGTATCCAGTCTTTTAAAAAATATTAATTGTATCCAATTCTCCTTCCTACAAGCAAGCTTTCCACTTGTTCTTAGCCCTCTCATATTTTCAACAGAGAGCTTAAAAAGTCTTAACTGCAACTCCCAGTTTAGAAGTTTCTGAAACACTAAGTTTTGAGTAAGCTTTTTGAGAGTTTCATTGAATAATAACCTGATTTTTCTTAAATAGGCATGTTGGCTAGCTGTTATGTTTGGGGTTTTGCGTGGGGTTTTTGTTTGTTTTTTAAGCCATGATAAACAATACTTTTTACAAAAGAGGAGGCAAAAAACTCACACACAACGTCACACACACACAAAAGGTAAGAAAACTTTTCCGGTGTGAGAGCAGTAACTGGAGACTCAAAACTGGAATTACGATTCTTATTTTTCTCTCTCTCTTACTTGCAACTCTGAACCAGATTCAACAGATATTTGTCTTCTGAAATCAGCATTACATCTGCTGCTTGTTACAAATGTTATCAAGTCGCAGTAGGCTTTGACGGTTCAAATTATGGAAATCTTGAACTGGTGCCATTGAAACTTATACCCATATTGTTTTGTATTGTACAGAACCTACTTCTTAACTGATGATTTTCTCCTGGTATGTTAGATGAGAGACAAAGTGTCAGTGCGTGTTGTATAGGAGCAGTGAGGAGGCAGGAAGAATTCTTACTGGATCGATGTAATATGTGAAGTGAGGCATAGGAAAAAAAGATTGAGAGATATTTGATTGAGCAGTTGTGAAGAGAGCAGTTGGAGCTACTTAGAAAAGAAAAGGACAGAAATTGGGGAAATGTAGAGAATGCTGGTACCTATCAGCAACAAAATGGCTGAGTGATAGGTGCACTAGCAAAAATTCCCATCAGGTTCTCATCAAATAGAGCAAGTGGGAAAGTGGAAAAGGGTTAGAATAACGGAAACTTCTTTGCCTGTATTAGGAAGACTTAAGTGTGAATGTTTAGAGAATATGAAACGGTGTCGTCCTGTCCCCCCCCCCCCCCCCATCATGGCAGTCAAGAGTGGGATCTTGTAGGAGGAATTTCAAATATATAAAGTATTCTACAGTAATATGCATGAGATGACCCCTCTCCTGCAGAAGTTGTTTCACATATCTTTCCTGGTAGGAATTCCATTATTTTGGGAGTACGTTTTTGACTCTTGATATGAGACAAGGCTCAGTATAGTATCAGCTTCTGGTTTTTGGTCTCATGGTATTCTATCGATCTTTGGCAACTAAGTTTAGTCTTCTAGCACTTGGTAGAATTCATAAACCCTTTGTGCGTAAGTGGAGGGTTCAAAAGAGGTGTTTGTGGGTGGCAAATTAGTCTGTCTTTAGCAAGCATCAGGCAAGAGAGAGATTATTTTAGTAAGTTAACAAAACATGAAAAAAACTAGGAAAAGGATTGATGGATACATTAAATAGGAAGGATATGCTGAATAGAAATGAGGGAAGTGATACAGAGAGTAGACGAAAGATATTTAAAACAATGCTGGAAAAAGAAATATTACATCTTAGTAAATAAAAGGCGCAAAGATGTAGGTTTTCAAAGCTAATATTACATGCACAATTGACCAATGTGATACTATAAAATGGTGTGTTAAATGGTATATGACTATTTATGCTTTTTCAGTTTCAAGGGGTGTGGAGTTCTTTGTGTGAGTGAGCACAAGTACCTTTCTCCATGACTCGTAAGTGTAGTTTTTTGACTAACAGATACTGTGTTTATTTTTCAAGCCCTATTAGATGTTAGAATCTCATTCTAAAATGTTTTACATGTTATTTCCATGTAGAATTCATGTCTATGTGGCTTATGTAGTGGATGCTCCAAATGAGGGAAATAACTGAGGTGACCTGCACCTTCTTTTTTTATAGTTTTACTGGGGCACTGATGTCCAATCTTCTTATTGAAACTCTGTACACAGTACCTTGGGGTGTATTAACATGGTGCTGTTTCCTTACTATGTTGTAGTTTACCTTTCATAAATAACTAATCAACACTTCTAGTTTTATTTAATATCCTTTTATATAAACAAAGATCCATTATCCTATAATAAAAGATATCCTTTTACATTTACTGCTGTGGTGCAAAATGTTGTTTGCTTTGCCAGATTAAATAGATAATGAAGTACAGTAAATGTTTTTTGATAATATTAAAAGAAGCATGGCTTTTTATTAAATTATTTTTTTCTTAAACAGCCATGCATGGAAATATGTATTAAAATATTTTGAAGGATGTAAATCTTGGGAAATATTTCACTCTAGTATAAGTCAGGAGAGAGAGCATTTAATAGTTTTGCTTTGAATAACCTTGATATCAAAAGAGAGCTCTTATTTGAGCAGTATAGGAAACCTAAGAACATCAAATATTTGTCATAGAAGGATTTAAACTTCAGTATCAGTATAAAGAAATTTAAATTCATTGAGTTATTGTCCATACATTAAAATATATATTGATGTGATAAACAATTAAAGCAGTATATGAAATAAAAACTTACCTAGGAGATACTTGATTGAAGCTTTATCTGTGCTCTGCCAGAATATACTGAGACTCACTCAGCAGATAGGAAGCTTTTTTCTATTTGAAATGCATTGTGCACTCTCGTCTTGTGATTTCTTTTTCCACAGCATCTTGTTGTTCACTGCTGCTTCGTCTTGTGGTATTGGTTGTTTCCAGTTTATTTCCAGGTATCTCCAATATCTGATTTCTTCCACATTCAGCATTTTTGTTTTTTCTGCCCTAATCAGGTAACAGAAAAGAACCTGTGAACTTTGCATCTTCCCCACCCCCCCTCCCAAAAAAAGGCAAAAAAAAAAAAAAAAAAGGCAAATGCACTGACCCCAGTTAACTCAATTATCCAGCACCCATTTTAAAAAATCATTTAAAGATTTAGTATCCAGTAAATTCCATCTGTTTTCTGTAGCTATTCCAACACTGAAAAGTTATTTCCCTACACATTTTGGTAGCCTCCACGTTTTAGATTTTTGTAGGAAATATGCAGGATCAGTAGACATCAGGTCTTAACTCTTAACCCATGCAACATTATTCTGTGAAGGATGATGAAGGTCTGCCTCTCTCAGCTCCTTATGCTTCTGTCAGACACAGATGTGAAATGCTGCTTTAGAACAGAGGGAAAAAAAAAAATCCCAAAGGGTGTAGTGTTTTGTCATCTCTCAGGACAGTGAGCACGCATGGCATCAATGAGTAGCAGATATGAGCTATTCAAACCAGTCACTGAACTGACAGGATGACGCTTTCATACATAATAGACCCATTAATTATTTCTTCTGATGGACAGCAGTGTCTACTAGAAGAAAAAAGCAGCAGATGATAATACTAGGTTTGATAGGTGCTCTGTGTTTGAACAGCTTGTCATCAAGAAACAAATCCAGGAAAAAACTGGTGTTTTGGGATATAATCAGGTAAAACGGACCAGAGTTGTTTTGACATGGTAGATGTCAAGTATAGGGTTAAAAACTCCATTCAGGTTAAGGTCTATTCATAGCTAGCTTTTTATCAGAAAGATGTTCCAAAAGATTTGCTTTAAAAATCGTGGTTTGTGTTTTACTTCATGTAGCCTTTCATTTGGGGAACCTGACTGTAGTCTTGTGGTTTTTAATTTATAACTTAATGTGCAGATTAAGCCTACACATTCATGGGGGTTTTGTCTCTCCCCCCCCCCCCCCCCCCCCCCCCCCTTTCTTTTTTCCTTTGTAAAAAGAAACCTTAATGTTTTAAAAAATGTTTTTCAAAGGACTCTGTGTATGAAGATGATGTTCAAACTCATTACACACTTTGTATCAAACAAAGGCTTTCTGACTCACAAATCCATTTCTAATTAATTTAGAAATTTAAATTGTCTGATTTAATGTTAATTAACCGCTCTCTTGAGGTTAATATGTAGGAAATAATATATATTGAAAAACTCACTTTAATGTAGCATAAGCCCTTCATAAATCTGTCCTAAAATATGATGGGTAAAATCTTCATTCACTGTACTGATGTTGTTAGGGGCAACGTATGCTGATTGTGGGGAAAATAATGCAACATTTGGAACTTTTCCTTAGAATATAGTTTCATTTTTTTTCCCCTTGGAACCTTATTTACTGTAACTTTTCTTTTTAATTTGACAAGAAAATGTTTACAATCAATTTATTTCTTTTTTTGCCTTCTGTACATTGAAGGTGAAGACGAAATAAGATTATGAGAGAAAGAAAATAGACTATTTACTTTAGAACTGGGGTGCAACATGAACCACACCAAAAAGATGGTGGGAGAAGGGGCTACTTCTACAGGTTTGTACTTGTTTCCTGTAAGTATGAAGAACCTCTCTCATAATTTGTCCTAGTCTTGTTTCATTGACCACGGCAAGGTTATCTTCATCTTCATTGTTATGAAATGATGGAGAGCATCTGGATAAAGCATTTTTGGTTTATCCAGTTAATAACGATGAGGATATTATGCTCTTATATGCCATCAAATAACTTTTGGAATACCTTTGGCCTCTAGCTTGCATCCTGTCTAGCTCCAGACCAAATCCAAGCCTAGTAGCATATGATGGCTGTAACTTTAAATCTAAGTTGTCAATCTTGTCTCTTTAGATAAGGAGTTGAGTTGCCAAGGATACAATGGGTACATGATATAAAGTCCATGCTGAAAGTACTGGAAGGAGGCATACTTTCTGAAATAATATTAACACTTTCTGTCTCATGATTTCTGTGCTCAAGCATACAATGCATATCTGGAGTTGGTAGCCTAACCTGAACTGAAAGTGTCGTAAATTTATTAGGATATTTCATAAAGGTGCTGATTCTTATGAAACCCTTCCAAGTAATTGGAATCTGACAAGGCACAATCTTTGTGTGTGTAACGATAAGATAACTTCATACAGGTTGTATTCTCAGATAATCTTTCAGGACACAAAGAACAAACACTAGCCCCAATCTGCTTCCCCCTTGAAAATCCCAAAACAGGGCACTCAAATATCTACTCTGTGATTATCCCCAAAAGAATTGCAAAATAATTGAGCCTTTTTTTATACACAAATGTGCGCGAGCGCACACATACACACACACACACACACACATATATATATATATATATAAAACCCCCACTTTTTTCCCCTCTTCAGAACTAGGTAAACTGAGCTATTTCTATGTTAGTATCAAAGAAATTCTGCTGTCTCAAGCCTAGAGATGAGGATAAACTTGGATAAAGCAGCATGTTAAAGTTTAAGGGATGACAGTGATCCTGACATCTTGGTGTGCAACCTGAGTCTAAGATAAGAAGATGATTGGTGTTAAGAATTCAAACTCTGAAGACGAAGCTGGTTGAAATTTTTGACCTTGAATATAACACAAAGAAGAGGAATTGTATTTTTAGCATGGTGTTCTGAAAATCTTTTCTGTTTGGTCAAGCTGCAACAGGAATAAGCTATATATATGAGCTGCATAACTAAAGGGGATAAATAACAACTCCAGTGGAGAATGTTGCTGGTATGTCTGAAGTGGCAGAAGCTTCAAGCATGCACAGCTATAAACTCCGTTGGGCCTATAGTCTCTCTTGTGACTGGATGTCTTCTATGTGACAGTCAGCGCTGTAGTATGTGATTAATTCTTGCAGAGTTTGGTTATCTTGCACTCACAGAATGGCATGATGAGGGACTCCACGTCCACAAATAATGTCAGTTGACATGAAGTTCTCATACCTCTACACCAGGAGTAAGGAATCACAGGGGACTGGCTACATCCCTCTGCTTCGTTTCATTTGGTTCACAGACATGTTGTTTTCTGCATTTCTTTCTGATAACAGAAAAGTTTATTTGTAGTGAGGAAAAAGTCCTGTACTTCTTGGACAGGCTTCTGTTTCAGTTCCCTCTGTTTTTTGAGTGGTGTTATGCATGTACATGTTACAGCCAAAACCCTCAAAATAACTACTATGTAGCTTTGGTTAATGATGTATTGAAACTCTGCACCTGAAAATCAGATCTAGGGTGAATAATGCACTTACCTGTTTTACGAGGATTGCTTTTTAAAAGTTACATAAGAAATGAGCACAAAGTCAGCTTTCTTTAAAAATGTTTTACATTTTAAGTGCGTGAGCATTTGAGGTGAAAGCTCACTGAAATTTCATTGCAATCTCAGTGAGATTTGATATTTACGGTATCAAAGCTGATAGCTTTGCAAGTAGCATTAAACCATGTACTACTGTCTGTGTTAGTCCATTCATGATTAATAATTATGGATTCAAGTCTAAAAGGCCAAGTGTTACCCCTACTGTATGAAAGTAATTTGTCAAATATATTGGGAAAAACATTTTTCTAATAAAACTGAGTGATCAGTAAAGCCATATCTCAATGAAGTGTTTCTACAAATTATAAATGTGTGTAGTAATCACTAATGTTAGTACTGCAGATAAACTTGAAAAAGAATTAAAAGAAGACGTAGTATTAGAGAACACTTCTAAGCATTTTCCTTTTTGAGAATTTTATCAAGTATTTATCATTTATCTAACGAACAGCTATGCACATGGAAATTCCATTTTTACCTTTTTTCTGAATGTTGTCTTTCAGCTTTTATAGATCTGTATGATTACCTGTTTCAAGCGAGTTGATAACTGTAGTGGTTGCTTTTCAGAGAAAAGCAGTGTATTTATCAGAATTTTTAAATTGCTGAAGAGCTAATGCTCTGAAGAAAATGTCATCATTATTGCCGCTTCTTTTGTTGCCTGCAAGCAGTTCTTGCTTTTGTGAACAAAATTATTTTCCTACTTACTCTTCAGCCTTATTCTTTTTTCACTTTTTTTGGCAGAGGGGAGAGGTTTTTGTTGTGACCTCATATCAATAATTATTTGTTATTGCAGATTAAATAATTCTGTTTTGCCAGTGGACTGTGATTATCTTCCAGCTAAATTAAATTCATCTGCAAAACTGTAATTTTCAGTGATCAATATAGAATACATTGTACGTTTCTTAAAAAAAAAAATCAATAAATGTCTATATAAGTGAAAACAGTCTTCGAAGTTTTAAAATTTTGCAATCAATCAGATTATTAACACTGAGTAATTTTTTACTTAAAAACATGACAACCTGAATCTTAAAATTATTTTGAATTTAACAGGAGTATCTGCTAGCTCTCCATGAAAATAGATGCTTTCACATTTCTTAAAATGAGACTATTCCTCATAAAATGAGTCTTCCCTGTAGTCTGAAAACTGGTTTAGAACAACAAACTCAAAAGAGAAATGGATTGAGATAGCTTAGAAGAAAAGGAGTTTTTGTTACCTAGGAAATGAGTGAGTATAAGTACTTAGCAGAACTCTTATCATGTCAGACATCTGAGGGCTTTTGTGTTTCCTAGATTTTAGTTATGGCAGTCAAGTTTAGACTTGAGACAAAGTGGCTTTAATATGAAATCCTTTGAGAAGAAAGACAAATATTTTGTTTTCCACTTTTCTAGTGGAACTGTTGCTAGTAGATGTATTTGGACAGAATGCTTTAATAAAAATGAATAATAATGATGATTTAACATTTCTAGGACTGTTGGTTGCCACTAACATTTTGTTGGAGATTTTATTCGGTGAAATTTTACTACAATAGTACTTGCAATTAAACTATCGAATGTTTTTTGAGAAAGGTAACTAGCGTGCTGGCACAGGTTTTAATTAATATGTTTTATAAATTATACTTTGTGCATTTTTGTGTATTAAAATATGACTGCTTTGCTATGTTTTTTTCCATTATTTTAATATTGGAAACACCCGAAGATTTCTGCTTTTGTCTAACACAGTATTAGGAAGGATAAGTAATGACTGTTTCACAAATATATGAGCTTCAATTATATTTTTAATCACTTTTTAATTAATGGATCAGTATTTGTGAATGTGCTGTCTGATTTAGTCAAATTACAGCAGGGTGCTGTTACTAAACTATTCAGATTGGTAACAAATTATGAAACTGCATTGAAGATTGAACAGTTTTGCATAATTGTGGTTTGTTAACTTGTGATATCTGATGAATATGTGCTCAGCAGATGCTGTCCAGATATCTTTCAATTGACTGTATTTTTGTAGACTATTGATAAGTGCATGCACCAGATGGATTGTGACCTTGGATTTAATTTGTCTTAGATTTTACACTAATGTGGAACTTCTCCCCCCTCACCTGTGTTAAAGGGAAGTTTTGCAGTTAAATTTTTTGTTGTAAAGGTAAGGAGTGAAACACTGTGACCACAAATTTTAGAAGAGTTTGTGGGGGGGTAGTGTCAAAGATTTTTAAGTTTTGCTTATGCGCACTCTTTCTCTCCCAACTTGATCATTCTAGTTGCCATAACAACTTCATAATAGCAGCACATTTGCTGCTGTAGTTAAGGTTGTGTCAGCACTTCCATTATAAGCCACTGTTTTCAGGAATTTGTAATTTATCCACAGGCTTAAAAATGACATACCGTAAGCCTATGTAATTGGTTTTAATGTCCGGTACCAACTTTTTGAAAACTGCTGTTGTATAATCTCTGATGGCAAGTATAAAATCACATATTGTTTCAAGTGTTTTTTTCTTTTGTACTGAGAAGTAGCAAAATATTTTTAGTCTAAAACTAATTTTGACTGGTTCCCATCTGCCAGAGGTATGAGAATCAACATGTTCTTTTGCTCTACCACAATGCTCTGTCACGCCTGTATCCAGTTAGACCCATCTGTTCCTGTTAGTTAAAAGGTTAGTGTGAACATGGTGCTTTTCTGGGAAGTAAGAAAAATATAACCTTTTTAATAAGAGAATTTCATATCTCATTAAGAAATAAGCTTTTGACATCTTCAATACTTTTATAATTAATTTTATGTTAAATAAAGACTAGCTATATTAGATGGTGGATGATTTTTGAAATGCAAGAAGTGGAAGGGGAGTCTGTAACAAAGGCTAGTATTGAAAAAAATCAGTTATTCATTGTAGATACAGTTCCTGTTGTAGAGTTTTAGCAAGGGATTGTGCATAACTTTAATGCAGCTTTCTGAAATCTGGAGATTGTTTAACCTGGAAAACCCATCTAAGCAGTTACATAATTTGCCAAAGATGTGCTCCATGCTTTGTAACAAGGGATTGTTCAAGGACTTTCCTCCACCCAAATGGATTTTGGTTTTTTTTTTTTTAAACACGTTTGTTTCAGGCAAATTTACAAGGCACAACACAAACTTGCTGCCCTGAATAATTACGAATTGTATACTTGTGAGGAGTCATGGGGTTTTTGTTTGGTTTTTTTTTGGTATCCTATCTTATTGCCAAATGTACTGCAAGACACTTGCCCCGAAAACAAAATGATGCCTTTTTGCTGTAGGAGACAACACTATGGCAGTATGTTATACAATTTTAGAAACTGCTCTGTAGTATTGTTACTCATAAATTAGAAGGGAACAAACTTTCTTCTGCTTTTTAATCCCTTATTGTTTTTATTTTACTTTGAATTAGTCATTTACATAAAATTACTTAAATGTGAAGCAAGTATCTTCTTTTTTAGTTCATCTGTGTAACTTCTTCACTGTAATAACATCTAATTGCAGGTATTTAGACATTTGTTGGTATCACTTCAGTTGATTGATGTTTGAAAAACTTCAGCAACAACATGTAGCTTGAAAAGAAAGGCTCATTTGATTTGATTTTAATGGTCCGTAGTAAGTGTAGCTATTCATTTCAAAGGCCAATTTCTTTGATTTTTATTTTTAAAGGAAAATCTAGTTTAAACTTTGAATATATTATATCTAATTTAATCATCCTATTTAGGAAGTATTTGTTTAAGTATATCTTACACTGAAGAAAGATTGTGGTTACTTCTCAACTGAAAAATACAAATAGTTTTTTAAAAGCTCATTGACGTCTTTGGCACAGACTTTGTGTTTGATTCTAGACAGGTGAAATATTCAACCTGGATTTCATATGTCCAGACACTTTACCGTCCTTCTATTGCTTCACTTTTTAGTGTATTTTCCCCTTCCCTCCCAGAATCTGATTAATTTATAGCCATTTCCTATTACATTTTTGAAACGATACTCACAAAGTTGATTTTTGGAGTGTTTTGTTCCCAACTGACTATTAGATTTTACAGCCAAAACCCTATAAATGTTGCAAGAAAAACCACTTAACTCCTGAATAAAGAAATTACTTTTAAAAAGCTACTTTTTCTAGGTTTTACAGAATCTGCATTTGTTCTTCTGGCATCTTCTGTTAGTTTCTACTTTTACTCCCTCCCCACCCCACCCCCTGAATTTATGGAGCTTTGAATTTCAGAGAGTTCTCTTACCTGGAGGATTATTTTTAAACCTTAGCAGGAGTGGTTTATTCACCTTAGTTGTTTTCTATGTTCTGTGTTCTGTTTTGATGTTAATTTTAAAAGATTTTGGCCTCTCTCTGATAAGTAAGAATTCATGGAAACATTTCCATCCTTTGCAGATTTCATAGCTATCAGAAGTGATAGTATCTCATCTCTGCAACTTTCTTCTTTTGAGTAAATGTCCAAAGAGAATCCTAGCTTAATATTAGCTTGGTACTTTCCTTCATAGTACACTTCAGATGAGAGGGAATACTGAAAGGCATAGTTTAATGTTGCAGGCTGTGGGTAAACTATAGTCTGTCTGCATTTATTTTGAAATTTGTAATGCAACTCTGTGGAGCTGTTAAACTTACAGTAGTTAAAAGGGTTTGCTAGAAATTCTCTGTACCAAAGATCTCTCTCTTCTGTCAATGAAAATTGGGGTAAAAGATGAGGTTTGATGTCACTTGCATTTTGGAACAGCAGTATAGAACTAATAGAACTAATAAAGTCTGGGTTGTTGGGCTAATTTGTTCCAAAAGCTCTTAAATTTTTTTTTCAAAGATATGTGCTATGTTGATCTTTAAAGTATTAGAGATTAGGTAGTGGAAGTATCATATATTTATGAAGGGAAGAATTAAATGGAATTACAGAAATCAGGGTGGTTTTTTTTTTTTAAAGCCCATGTTTTGCAAGTCGTAAAACGATTATCCATAAATGCCTAGGTACAGCTTGTTTCCAGACAGCAATCAGCTATAGAACCCTTCTCTTTTTACTTCATGTCTTATATAATTTTGAAAACGATTCCCTTCAAAAATACTACATGGTTGCAAAATTACTGAGATTAAAAGAACTTTTTGGACATTCACTAATGTAAAATTTTATGTCTTTGCTTTCTAATAGATAAATATTCATTTCACTGAAATGATACTGTTCAGCCTTCAGTTGAGCTTAGGTTCAAATTTTGTTAAGTTTCAGCCTTATCTGAAAGGTTATTAGTTTCCTATATTTTTTTTCTAGTGTAAAGAATGTTCTCTGTGAGCCATGTGTCTAGGTCTGACTCAGCAGATAGTCACACATCTGAAAAACACGTGCCCATAATTCAGTTGGTTTTATAGTGGTGTTGTGTGGTCCTCATTCTCTGTCTTGATGTGACAGATGAGCTAGATGTTTATATTCTGCAAATGAGCAGGGCTATCCTGCAAAGGACACACACAAAATTTGCCAGTTTCCCAGTGAATGAGGAATGATTTCTTGAAGTCTTCCAGGAGAGGTAGAAAAACAGGTCTTGTTCAAGAACCTCTGTAATCTTCCTGCTGTATGTCTGCTTTCGCATATGTATTGTGTGGGGAAATAAATCCTTTCTTCCTGCTTTCAGACTGTATGTAGGATTTTCTAAAGACTCGTTTTATAAGCTTGGCAATTTTGAAGTGAAATCAGTACACAAAAAATATAATTTGGGCTGTCTGATAATTAGGACAGAAACAATTAAGGACTACTGCAGTGATACAGTTTAAAATCTAGCTCATTATGCAATGAATTCATAAATCAATATTCAAAAATATTGGAATTTTAGTTTACTCTTGCTAATTATGTATGTTACTGTCCAGTCTATTAAGTAACCTTTTCTGGGTTATACATTTTAATCCTATAATTTTGCCAGTTTAAAAACATCTACCTGGAGCCTTTGCAAGAAATAAGAAGAATGAATGAAGTAATGAATCAACTTTCAAAGGCTAGTTAAAAACCAGTTCTAATAATAGATCAAGAAAGTCTAAAAGAGAAAGGAATCAGTACTGCTATCATTTGGAAGGGGAATATCAATGAATAAGGCACCATCGGGAGTGCATATTGAAAGGCCAAAAAATTGGAAAAGATGAGAAACTTTCATATGTCCCTGCATCATGACATACATCGTCTTGCAGTTTTATATGGATGAAGGGGTCGTCTTTGTTGATAGCTTGGTTCTTTTGCATTTTAGTCAACACTTTGGTATTTGATTAATGAATCCTGGGAGTTGAGCTCTATCATCTTTGCCCATTGTGGAGGAGGGACCAGGATTCCTTCTCAGGAGAACGAGGAAAAAAAAACCTCATAGAAGAGATACCTCTTCTAAGGTAGTCTAGGAGGATAGTTTTTGTAGGGTTTTTTGGGGTTTGGGGTTTTTTTTGTTTTTTTGTTTTTTTTTTTTTCTCCTGAGGATTTATTGCTGCAGAGTTGGGAACTGGGAAAAAACAGTAGAACACCTTCATAACCATTTATGACAGATTCCACATTGTAATGCTCAATTCACGAAATTGTTTTAAAATTATTTTAGAATTTTGAGAAAGATTGTATTTTGGTACCAGATATATCTTTATGATTTTAAGGATGCTATATTTGTGGGAACTAAGGGAAGGCGGGAAAAACAGATTATAATGGATATTGTTTGCAACATAGTCCATCAAGTAACTGTCAACGCTTCAACATTTGAGTAAGCAAAAGGAGGACAAACTAACCTTTATATAATGCATTACTTATCTGTTTACATGCTGGGTGTTTTAATTATGCTCAGTTACAATTTTTTAAATTGCATTTTTAAAAGTTTGTCAATAAAGATTTCGTAGGAGAGAATTAGCCTCTTGGTGAGCAGTGCTGGGGTAATGCAAATAGCATCTTCAAACATCTATTTGGGCATGCAACTCTGGTTTTGTCACTGAAACTACAGGTCAAAAAGTGTTCCTTATACCTCTAGCTGTTGATTAGTGGCCAGTGCTCCTTTCTATATCTGGACTGGAAGTGTACAGTAGGAAAGACCCAATAACTTTTAATAATTATCTAGGTATTTAAATGGTACTTGAGTGTAATTCTCTTCCATTTCCATTCAACTGGGGAATTATGAAAATATTAAGCTTTGTTTTTTCATTACGTGGGTTTTTTTGAGTGACTCAATGTATGAATGCATTTGTCAGTTGGATTATGAATACTATGCTTTATGCCTTATCTCAGCCTTATTTTTAAGGAATCTTTGTATTTTCTTTCAATTACACAAGTGTCAAGTCTCAGAGGGGAACACAAGTCTTGTGCTTCTGTTATTCATCATATAATCTCCTGCCACAGTGCAAGCATCCTGCATAGTGGCAGCAAAAGACTGCTCAGTACCCTTCTGCCAGGCTACGTGTGAAGCATACTTGGGTAGAACATGAAAGATTTGCAGACTAAAGAGGCATGGGCATCAAGAGCTGGGTAAGAGGCAATAGGGCTGTGCAGAAGCACAGAGAAAGCCTGAGGCCACATCTTGCAGTCACGGTACTTGTAGGACAGGGACGTGCATCTTACGTGAGCTGATAGAGGTGTATGCCTGTGTTATCACTGAACTGGATTGCCCATTCCCATTGTTTTGCCTAATGCATACACCTTCTACATTTGATTCTAGTAAGTTTCAGAGAATTGTTTTTTGGGAAAGCCTGTCTTGTTGTTTGCCACTTTAAAATAGAGCCGAACATTAAATGACCAATTGTGTGATGAGAAGAAACAGGAAGTTAAGCTGTGATTCTGTTCATCCTGAGCCTTCGAGTACCTTCGGAATTGTCAGGCTTTGCTTCCTGCTGGGTGTTTGAATGGAGAAGGGTTCCATGAAGCTCTACACACAGATGGAATTGGTTGTGTATGCAGGTGGCAGTTTTGTTGTTCCGTCCTTTGTCTCTCTAGAAGGTTTCTTTGACCTGCCTTTTCAGGATGGTGCATCTTCCCAGTCACCTGTTTTTTACAATTTGAATTAATTTTTTTGGGGTAGCTAGCCAAGAGGCTTCCCCATCCCCACCGCCCTCCCCCTCCCCCACTGCCGCTGGGGGTGGGGGGAGGGGAAGGGTATGACAGTATCGTGAAGCACAGTTTAACAGAGAGACATAAAAATAAGAAATTAAATCTTAGAATATAGAAGTTGACTGTTATCTGTGTGCTTCAGCTTTTATTTGGCTGGTCCAGGAAATGTAAAAGAACCACCTTCTAGAAGCAAATGGAACCTATGAAACAGCTGCATGCTCTTTCAGTACCTTTAGGAATAGATCAGAGGAACAAGAGCAATTTCATACACTTTATCCATCAGTGAGATACTAAGAATACTTTGAGACTGTTTTGTGTATTAGTTAAGACAGTTAAAAGACATTTGAGTGCCTTTTGTTTTTATCATTCATTGGATCTATGGAGAGATATTCACGCTTCAGAGACCTCCCTCTCCATCATCCACTTTCCTGTTATCTCAGTAACAAAACCTGCAAAAAATAACTTAAATATATTAAAAAATATCTTAACTATATGATGGCTGACAGCGTTTTCTGCCTAGGAGAAAAGAAGTGCTATTTGTTTAACTAATTAAAGATGACATTTACCTCCAACACCCTAAGAGATGCTTCTATCTGTAGAAACACCTTGTTGAACAATCTCAGCTTTGAAGCTAGTCCAAATGAGGATGGCTGAGTACAAAACGTACCTTCTGTAATAAAGCACGGTTTCTTTTGATCAGGTGATCTACTTTTGAAAGTAAAGAGATGATGAATGTTCTGTTGGTATAACAGAATATAGTTGTATAATTGGAATAAGAGTCATTACAAATGTATGTTGAGCATGTTGATATAGACATTTGATTTCTTATGTGTGTTCCAAATCACTGTAATCTTCTATGCAGACCAGGCTGGTAGGACAACTTCAACATTTATTGTAGCGTTTTGAGATAATCCATAGGATATACATTCAAAAATGTTAAATTAAACCTCAAAGAGTGGAAACAAAGCGTCATGGCCATTTGGAAGTCCTTTATTGGATGTTCTTGGAGTAAGCAAGCACCTTCTTTGGTGAGAACGATGTTCAGAAAAATGACATTGGAGTAATCAAACATAGAAGGCTTGTCTCAGGTAAACCTTAATTTTATATTGCTGATAGTGACTTTGAAATAATAATTTTTGATCTGAAATAGGAATTTCTCATAATTTTTATAACTTATACTTGAATTTATACTTGTATAAGAACTATAACCTTGTAGTGGATGTGAGGGCTGCTTCTTTAGTGAATAATGTGAGTGATAGTATGTTTTTAATGGAATATAAAGAGGAAACATCTTGAAAGCTGAAAGTAAATGCTAACATTTAGTTCTTGTCTTGAAGCTGTTGGGTTTTTTTATTTTTTAAACAAATTAAGATTTTAATCAAACTTTGTTTTATGGCAGTCAGTTAGAAAAGCTTTAGATAGAGGCAGAGGTTCAGGTGGCTTGCTGGGAATTCTGTAAATGTGAGTGTTGCCCAGATAGTGATTATTTATTTATTTAATGATCATGTTTTTAAATAGAATAGAAATAGTGATGCCACTAGTGGAATCTTCTAAGGATATCAGATTTTTTTTAAAATGAAGTTCATTTATGCTTTTAGTTCATAAAAATAAAAAATTAAATAATAGGAAGCTGTAATATTAAACATTTCTTCTCTAAGTATGACAGACCCAATTCTTTTCTGGTGTAACTGGTTGCATTTTAACTGCAGTAATGCCCATCTGCTTCTCAGGGTTTCTTGGCAACTTCAGTACACTAAAAGTTATAAATACTTCAAATGATACTGCAAGTTGTATAATTTTGGTTTACTGAAGCCCATATTGGAACACACTGTTCTAACAAACTGTGACTAGATATAATATGTATTTATATTTTTTTTTTTGTGAGTTTGGTGCTGAGTTTTCTCAACATTCATGATTAAATAGTAAATCTCTTACTTAGAAACTTTGGCACTCAACACAGAAAAGTGGGCTATTGTAGAATGCATGTATTAAATTGTAAAATATTATTTCATTGGGGTTATGTCTTTAAAAATGGGATGTATTTATTTATTGTCCAGGTAGACACTTATTGTAATTCTATTTATCATGATGAAAAATCAGATGATAGGAGGATTTTTGCCATAATTATGTTGATCTTCCCATTTTTGCACTACTGATCCATAACTGTAATTTTGGTGGAAAACCCAGGACAATAATTTGAGGGAGTGAAGACTGGAGAAAAACAGAAAAAGAAAATGGACACTTTCTAAAAAGCAAAAAACCAAACTATAGAAACTCTGAATTTGGCCTGGTAAAAAGAGACTACTCAGCAGTTTGTAAACCATGTACATACGTTTTTGATACTTTTGATAGTGGTAGAAGAAAGGAGGTGACCCTGGTGTCATCAAGGAACAGAGCGAGGGTCTGCTGTGGCAAAAAAGCAGAGTGGAAGCATGCAAAGGCTCTAGCATAAGAGTAATTGAAGATGCCATTCTTTTCTAATTATCTCTACTACTAGTTGTGCTGTAGGTTTTCGAACAAATATAAGCAAAGAAAATACGGAAGGAATTGTCCTGCTGCTGAGCAGAGAGGAAAGTTGTCAACAGGGGAAAGCAGGAAAATGGAAACTTTGAATGTCTTTTTTTGCATAAATCCACACTAACTAGATCCCCTCTGACTGGATAACTAACATATTTGACAGTGCTTGGAAGCGGGGTCTGTTAGAGAATTCTGGAAATGTTGTCAGGCTCAAAAGTCCACTTAGTTGAAGCATTAGGCAGGAGAGAGTATCCTCCTTCTGTTTTTTTACTTTGCCCTAGGCAACTACTTGTGACCACTCAGGGATGTGAGATACTGTGTGATGGACCATCAGTCTGAGTAAGTACAACCATTCTTATGTTGTAAAGGAAAACAAGATGAAATGGGGGATTTAGCCTGTGCATGTTTGAGGATAGAAGCTGTATGGATGTTATAGGATCACAGGATAATTCAGGAGGTCCTCAGGAGGTCTCTAGTCCAGCCTCTTGGACAAAGCAAAGTCAGCTGTGGTCAGATGCAGTTGCTCAGGGCTTTATCTGGTCGGAATCTCAAAGGTTGGCAATGGCACAACCTGCTCCACCGCTTGACTCATGATGAAAATGTTTTTCCTTATATCCAGTCTGAACCTCTCGTTTCAATTTATCCCTGTTGTTTCTTGTCCTCCTCCCCGCACACTGGACAGCCTGGCTCCATCATCTTGATAACCTCCCTGTAGGTACTGGCAGGCTGCTGTTAGGTCCCCCCCAAAGCCATCTCTTTGTGCAGGCTGAACAAGCCTGGATCCCTCAGCCTCTCCTCACAGGACAAAGGCTCCAGCCCCCAACCATCTTGGTGGCTCTCTGCTGAACTCGCTGCCGTTTACTGGGGGCCTAAAAGAGAGCACAGTATTCTCGGAGTGATCTGACAAGCTCTGAGGGAGCACTGCTGGCTCCTGGGCAGCTTGCTGCCTGGCAAGGCCCCAGTTGCAGCTAGTCAGTTGCAGCCCGGACACATCTTCACGGTGTAGACCAAAAGTAACGTAGCAAGTACATTACAGTGAGATAGGTTTTAGTTTAATTGTGGAAAAAATATAACTCTCATGTGAGAACAGCAAAACATTTTGAGTAAACTCTCTAGAGACACTGGGGAGTATCTGTCACTGAAGATCATCTACGACAAGTTAGAAAAACATCTTCCAGGAATGATATAGGAGTAGGTGAGCCTGCTTAGGAAGGAAGAAAGTCTAGATGATCACATGAAGCCTGTTCAAGTCCTGTGATTTCACAATAGTCTGAACAGGAACACAAAACCCCCACATTCTCTTTCTAAATATTAGTAGCTGTTTAAGCTAACATTGCATGAAATAATTATGTTTATATGAATGAACATAGCCTTACATACCATAAGCTGTAGAAATGAAAACAGAGGAAAATATATGAGCGTATGTGGCGCCATTTCTCTTCCGCATTCCATTTCAATCTGTGTATCTTAAACTGATGAAGTGTTAAAGTTCAGTTCTCATGCAAGGCTTGTTTAGCAGTACCTTTTTATATTTCTCACAGTTATTGATACTGTTTCTGTCTTTTCTTTGATTATTGTTATATTGTTCCTATATATTGTTCTTTGATTGAGGTATATAAAGTGTTACCATATCACTGACAGTTGAAAGAAGAAACAGGTGATGCCACTGACAGTCCTAGAAATTACCACTTGTACTTCTTTGCTGTTTCTCTTCATGATCTGCCTTTTGAAGATTTATTTCAGAATCAGATTGGTCATATTGTCATCTTATTAAATCTTCTTTGAGTTAATAACCTGTAATGCAGTGAGCATGATTTAAATTGTACACATGATGATAATAGAGTACAAGTATCATGGCGATCAAATAAAATTAAATTATATACTAGGCTTCTAGATGACTGTGTAATTACTGTATTTTTTAATTTTGATTACAAAACAATAAATAAACTTTATTAGAAGTCTTTATTAGAAATTAGGAGCAATCCCTCTTGTCATTTGTGTCCATTTAAGTGATGGACTTTAGATTATTTAGCACCAATATTTGTATCAAAAATAGAAATTATGTTTGCTATGTAGGAGTGATACTTCAACATGGTGTTTGTCTCTGAGAAAGCAGAAATCTGCCCTGGAAAGAATTCTCTTCTGCCTATAGCCCCAACCAAAACCCAAATCAAAAGACATCTGTCCCATGTGTGTATGTGTTCTGGTGTGTTTGGCAAGTATGTGTTAGGTGTCGTGAGGACCAGGCTGGCTCCTGCTTTCACTGCTTGATCAACATACGTGCATTAATGGTTGTGTTTAGGTAAACATTAGAAAGCAATATCAGAATAATAAAAATGGAAAGTAATAATAAAAATGTATTTAACACCTCATTCCTTCCTCTGCTCCCCAAATAAATCATTCAAGTTAATCAATACAGGATTATTTTTTTCAGTCTTGAGAATCCTTTAGTTTGAAGAAACATTGATAGACACTGCTTCTGGTATACTTGCGTTCTCAGAAACACTTTAGTGTGAATATATCTGAAAACTCCTATTTGCCATTTGTATGTTTAAAAGAGACAAATTAATAAAAAAATATAATTTCTGCTATTGGGGATTTAATAAACTTCTGTACTTTGCACTAAATTTTAAGAACTTAAAGGCTAAAGGTATAACTCTATAAGTATGCTATGTATGTGAATAATTGTCTTTGCATGAATAATCTTGCTGAATATATATACTATATATTTGTTTGTTTAATATTGTATATGTATTTACCTGAGTGTTCTGTTGATGTTACAGAAAAAGTGAATAATTCACGTCCAATACTAATACAGAATCTTACTGAAATACAAAACCAAACAAGTAGGAAATAAGTTCAGGATGCATTCTGTATTTGTGCATCTATTGATGCAGAATTTAGGCATATTACTTATTTTATTAGGATAAAATGTGGAATTAAGGCAGCTATTGTGATGTGAGATTAATCCAATTAAAACCAGAGAATAACTGTACTAAAGCAAAATGAAAAAATAAAATTAAAAAAAAAAAAAGGCGCAATGGCTGCTTTGTGCTGCTTTCTGATCCTGTCCTCTTGCAACTGGTATCTATAGCTGTGTATCAATGAGAGACTTAGGACTGTAAATATGCTTTTTCTCTGTGACATGTTTCCTGCTGGTTGCTTGGTTACCAGTACTTTGCCACACATACATGCAAGATATTAGCTTATTCTTCTGTCTTCACACTTTGAGCTTTAATGAGAAGATACATGATCAAAATTCATGTTTTTATTTCGCTGCATCTAGCTATTAAGGGTTAAATGGCTTATTGTCCTAGAAGATTTAAAAGTAATTATGCATAACTTATTTACTTCATATGGAAGAATAGGATGTTCCACTACATATGTATGAGTCTGTCAGGGTTTGTTTTAGTTTTTTATTTTGTTTTGTTTTTTAAATGTAAAAAAATCAGAGAAAACCTTAGAGATGAGGGGTTTTGCATATTATCACTTCTAGCATTTCAGTTTTTTGGTTCATAAAACCAAATGGTTCATAAAAATAATAAAATACATTGGGGATGGTGAAAGAGTAAAACTAGAAGAAAGTCTTAAAATTACCAATATTTTCTTTGTCCACCCTTGGACAATCAAAACAAAATTCTGTTCTTTCTGTTTTTAGTCTCACACGATACTATAGTTGCAGGACAGTTGCTTTTCTATTTGCAGATTCCTTCTGACTTCGGTACAAAAAATACTCTTGCATATCATTTAATGAAGTTGCTACAATTTTTGCAGAATTTTTATTGACAAAGGTATAGCTGTTAAGTTTTATCAATTTGACAATGTGTCCATACTTTAAAATGTTTTCTTTCCCTTTTAAAATGTGTGTGTGTTAATTTGTGTTCAGACGTGCACATCAACCAGAACAGACAAATAATTTCCTCCCTCCATGTTGTTATTTCGCTCCCCCTTTTTTTTTGTGTGTCTTTGTTCTGGATGTGGTTAAATAGATGAAGGAAGTTGGTGCTATCCTCCAAAATATGAATGGTTTATTCATGTTTCTTACTTCTGTGCTTGTTTGAAAAGGTATTTTCATGTTCAGTTAAATCCATACAAGATGGCTAGACACTGCATTACTTTCCTAGTTAGGAATTTTTGTTGGTGTGTTGGGTCACACCCAGAAGGTGTACATCCGTATTGGACTAATTTCCCATGTGCTAGAGCCTTCACAAGCTATGTTGAGAACTATGTTAGAGATTTTCTGCTTTTGGGAATTCTATCCTTTGTAAAGGTTTGACTACGTTTCTTGTAACTGTCCTTATGCAGCCTATGCACCTCTCTTTCATTTCACTTATAGCCATTCTTTACTAGTTGCAATGAAAGAACTGAATGACTTACTATAAACTATCTTCATTACCTTTCCCAATGATGGTGGTCTTTGCCATTTCTCCTCTAACTTATCCACAGTATATTGTTAGTGTCAGGATCACTACAGGAATGACATAGTATGTTAGGTATTTCTATCATATCTGTCACCATGGTACCTAGTAGCTTTCTAGCTTTCAACTAAGTAGAGTAAGGGGTTAAAGAATGCAGGTTAATATATGTTATTATATTTCTTTATATAACTGCTTGTTTTTAATTTTTTCTGCATATTTTCCATGGATAGCCATGGAAGTAGGAAACTGAATTAATGGATCATCATTGAATAGATGAACACAAGCATGGTCATCTCCCCCCATCTTGTCTCCCCCTGCCCCCCCCCCCCCCAAAAGATAAATATTTGATTTGTAACTAGTGTACCTGAGTCAAAAAGGCAAAGGTGTAAACAAATTGAGAAAATTCTTTCATGTCAGTTGAAGGCGTGTTAATGGAACAATTATAACTTGAGGAGTCCAGACTTTTTAAATCAGTCTTCAATGCAACTTAATATTGGTAGCCATTTTGTAATTTCATGAATGTTAACTGGTACACATTACAAATGTGCCATTTTACAGTAATTTTTGTAGTGAGTATGACTTGAGGTATCAGATGTTGGAAGAGTAATGCCATAGTGATGTTTTTCTGAAACAGATGTTCACTAATGAAAAATATATTCAGATAAGATTGCATATTTAACTCTTTAGAGTACAAACTTCTTAAAGTATTTTTAAAAAGGCAATGTCAAAGCGTATTTTGGTATAAAGGAAAAAGTAGTAGATCTTAATATTCCGCCCTATTTTTGACAAGTCCTTGAGTATTAGTACATCTCTTATAAAAGTGTATAGAAATCTGTAAATGTTTTATCTGCCTTATATGGTTAAATCATGTACATGCACATGGACATATGTAAAAAATATTTAAAAGTTGAACTATGCTTTACTTGCCAATAGTTATTAGACCTGTGATTTTTTCCAAATTATAAACTTTAAGAGCTCCCTTATTTCATACTTATCTTCTTTTGAAGGTTTTAATGCAGATGTGTTTATGAAACTGCTTTCAAAAATTAGTCCTATCTTGAGACGTTCAAAAAACCCAATAACTTACTGTTCTTTTCCAAATGCCATTTTCAAAAGTGTGCTCCCCCTCATCTTTCATCCCCTAAATACTTAGATATACTGAATTAATGGCAGTAGAAAAGTGAATGCAGGAAAAACAACTTTTCAGACTCTCAAAATATCTTCCTAAAAGCTACACTTCTTGCTACATCTGCCAGATGCTTTAATATATACTACACAGTAAAAAGTTTGCATTTGTAAAGTGCTTGAAAAAATGTATGCAAAAGGTCACTAATCATTTTAGGAGAAACAGAATATAATAAATTTCTCTTAAGTGCATTTTCTTCCGTTTTCCTTAATTTTTCTTCTTCTTTCTCTCTCTCTTTTTTAAAAAAATGTTTCTTCAACAGCTAAAACAATTTGAACTTTTCTTAGCCTAAACCTTATACTGTTACTGTTCTACTTTTCTTATGGTTACATGTATTAGCCTAGGACCACAAAAAAGAATCCCTACTTAGGGCTTCCAGAGTGGAAGAGAATTTATCACAAGTACAAAGCAATACTTGCACAGTGGACAAACTTATTTTCTTGGGTTTTCTACTTATCTTTAGTGAAAAATGGTATGCATTCAAGAACCCAAAGCATTGCAGAATGCACAAGTGGATTAGGATTATGAAGTTTCATTGCCATGCAACATAAAAGGTTACCTTTTCTTCTTGAAGTGGATCAAGAAGGCTAGGAAATTCTCTAAAATAAAATGAAGTAATGCTTAAACTCCCTTCTAGATTCTTTCTAGGATAAAGTAATGTAGGATGGTTTTTGGAGAAAAGGAAAAATGGCTTCTGCAAAAGTGTGAAAAATACTAATCATATTGTGAATTCCTACTGCATCATGTTAAAACTTTAAATTGAATAAAAAATACTCTTCCCGTTACTTATGACGCAACAATAAAATTCATTGTATTACTACCTCTTTGACATTTTTAGATTTAGATAATATTTTCAGAAAAAGAGAATAAATATAATAAGTGAGTTTAGGTACTCAGTGCGGGTCGAGTCTGATTCTGGTTCCTTCTACTTTTTTTTTCCCCATATTTTGGCATCTGCTTTAATGCTAGCACTGAAAATGTTAGCATTAAAAAATCTAATGTAGATAAATGTATAGGTTAAAGTTTAAAATGCTTCTTTGTGAGGTAGTTAATTATTTTATAAAGTGAATTCTCTTCCTATCTGGAAGATTATATGTATAATAGATGGACTGTGCCTGTAATCTGATAACTTGTTTAGGAGCTACCAGCATCATTCTGATTTTTGGACTCTCGCAATTAACTACCTTAATGAAGAGAGAAAAAAATTCTTAAACTGCACTACACAATATCAATCTTTACTTTTTTTTAGTGAAATTCAGTTATCTCTGTTTCAGTAAATCCAGTTTAAACTCTTTACATTCTAAAGATAACACCAGTAGTAAAACTCTGAAATTATTTAATTCAAATAGTAGACTTCTTGTATATCATGCTAACTAAACTGTATACAAACACACATGGAATGCGTCTATTTACTGTTTCTTAAGAAGCTGTCCGTAGTGTCAAATAGTGTCAGTGGTTTTATGATGTGTGAAAATGAAGGGCACAGAAAAAAATCTGTTGCTTTCTTTTTGTAGTATATAAAAACAAAGACAGATGACTGTCCAGTGGAAGAAAGTAACTTGCAATAAAATGAAACGGTATTAAATGAAGCATATTGAAAATTGGGAGGGTCTATAATAGTACGATTTGTTAGGTTATTTGGCCCCTTCCTAACACTATTCAGTTTGGGTAAGCTTCTTTGCTCAGGATCTGTGTCAGTCAAGACTATGACAGCTAATGCTTGGTGGTTTGTATGTTGGAGTTATTAGTCTTTTTGTGAATTGGACTGAGACCCTCTGGGTTATTTAAGTATGTGTTCTTGTACAAGTTAGGTTGTGACAGTTGTGGGATGTCTGGTCTTGCATATAGAGTCATAAGAAATCTGGAGGTGAAACCTTCACTTTGAAGTTTTAATCCTCTCACCTGCCTGGTCTCTCCACACCAGAGGGTTCCAGCATTATTACTTTCCAAAGTTTCCAAACCATGATGTGTGTTTGTATGCGTGTCAAATGACACGGAAACTGCTTCAAGATGATGTTTAAAAAATGAAAATTATCTAACTTGCATATTTTTCTGGAGGAGATAGGAAGCAGTTCAGGTAGTATGTGCCCTGTCCCCAGTTCTGTGCAGGCTTAAAGAGAAGCCATGGGCCGCCACTGCTTGTCACCCCAACGGGAGAAGCAGCAGTGGGGGAAGCATCTTCTTTCCCCAGGAGCATGGGCTACTTAAAAATTGTGCCCGAAAGGCTATGTAACTTTTAATCTTAAAACATGAATAATCTTTCATTATTCTTTTTGAATCCTTTTCCTTCATAAAGTAGTTTGGTACTAAGAAGTCAAATAGTTGAAAGTTTCTACAAAAATTGCAAATATTTCCTCTTGTGTCACTTTCGGTAGCCATTAGGGAATGGGAATGTGTCTTCACTAATGGAGCTGGAGGCAGGTGTTGATTTGGAGCTTTATGGCTATCTATACATGTATTGACATCTCCTGTTCTTTAATTGCTGTTGTTTCTTCAATTACAAGCAAAATGATTGCTTACGACTAATCCTATCCCAATATACTATTGATATCATGTTAAATTTTGAGGGGAATTTGCTCAAGAAAATGGTGCAGATTTTCTAAATGAACTGTTAAACCTATTTAATAAGAGCAATAAGATAAAAAACCCTCAGAAAGAGTAGCTTGAGATGAATTAAGCTTTTATTTAGAGTTCCTTACTTTGCAGTTCTTAGAGGTCTCAAAATGCTGTCTCCAGTGGTTTTCAACAGTGAAAGGCAGAATGTTGCTTTAAAAAACGCCAACTCAGCAGAGTGAAGAGCAGTTAGCCTGAAGGCAGGGGAGAGGCTGAAGTGAACATAAAGGCTTCTTTCTTTCCTCCAGTTCCTCAGTTTAGTTTCAGTGTTGTCATCTGTGCTCACATAAACATTTGACTGAAATTTTGATCTTAATGACATTGGAGAAATAGGAAATTCACATTGTAGTTCTGGTATTAATTTTTAATGCTAGCTTTATCTTGAGGTTTTTGAACATGTTTGCACAGCTGATCATGCTTATGAGTGAGTGTATCCTGAAGACACACATAGAACAAGCCTTGTCTATGCTACTCTTTTATTTTTAAAATATTTCTTGGCGAGTCTAAGTTTGTATTACCTGTACTTGATATTTTGTATGTGTCTAACTGGGTATCAGTGAAATTCCCCTGGTATAGATTTAGTTTTCTGTTTCTAAGATGGCTTATATATCAGAGACTCCTTTTAAAGACTGAAGTAGAGAGATTGAAAATTAAATGCTCCCTTCTGCAGCCCTTAATTTCAATGTTAATGATGGTAATAGCGGAAATAATCAGTGCCATTTCCTCTGTCCCCTTTACAAGCTTAAGAAAAATCTATGTCACTAATTTGTTTATATAATGCATTTTGCAAACTAATTTACTAGATGCAGTAGTACAAATAATCCCTTAAATAGCATTATAGATTAAAGGACAGATTCTGCCACCTTCATTCATATTCAGTTATGCCCTATTTTGCAAGCAATTCTTTTGAGTTTAATAGGACCACCGTAAGGGTAGAATTCCATTGAAGTAGAAACTTTGTTTCTCTTGGGGTTTAGTTGTATAGTTTTAAATTCATTGTACCGTTTTGTGCTCTCTTATATAAGTAGCTGTGTATAACTAATGGAAGTGTGAGTTTCTTAGGAAATATAATCATCTCATTTTCTGAGATTGCCTTTCAGCTTGCTTCTGTCCTCTGTCTTTCTCCCCAATAGATACTCTGTTTCTTCATTTACATGTAGAGGAATAGAATATGTGTGTCAAAAAGCCTTGACAGTAAAAGAATCTGAAAGAGGTAAAAGAGGGTTATTAAACAGTCAGGTATGAACTGTAAATCAGTCAAGGCAATAATAGCACATTTTCTAGCCCTCCTCCCCATATTTTATTCATTATTTGTTTTATAAAAACATCTATATGCTTCACAGTAAGATTCACTGGAAGATAAATTCCTTTCCCTGAAGACCTTATAAACTAGGTATTCAGAAATGTGATATGTTAAAGTTCCTACCAAACTCAGCTAGTAACCAGGAAACACAATGTGTAACAATTAAATTAGAAAGTAAATGGGCATTAAGGTGTCAGAAAAATTCAGTTGTTTTTCTGTGATTTAAATGAAAATTTTTGTGACGGTTATAGCCTTATGTCTGTCATATCTTAATGATTTCATTTTGGAAAGTCATTAACATGAATCAGAGTAAGCGGAAGACAGTGTAGTCAGCCCAAGATTTGACAGTGACAAGGAAATTTTTTAATAATGCCATGAGATAATACCCTGGTAACAAAAAGGGTCTTTTCTGAAAGCTCTCCTTAAAAACAGGTTTTCCCATGGGCAAGAGAACTAATAAGTTTATTTTCTTTATAGTTTGTTTCTACATGTTCTTTTCTCTGTTCCTAGCTTTTCTGTCTGGACAACTGTCAGTCCATGCTATTACTGGTTTAGACTTACAGATATGCTGATTGCCCTGCTGGTTGCTGCATTTTTTTTTGAATGAATAAGAGGATGATTTTTAATTGTCATTCCTTTGATAAACACGTTCAAGGGCTCTTCTTTACCTGATGAGTGTTGGTCACAAAACTTGGACCTTCATATGTTCAAAAGCTTCACCTGCTGTTGTATTTAATTGAAATTTGCCAAATAGATCAACAGTTATGGGTAGGTAGACAAATGGTATATCTTGTAAACTATGTTTCCTTAAGAATTATTCTCTTCAGTAACTAAATATGTCCCAAAATGGACTAACTCAGTGTATGTTCTTTTATGCATTTGGTAGGTTTTTTTATTGTTACATTTTTGTGTGGTCGTTAAACATGTTGCATGTACATTTTTAATATGATATTTGTCATATTCCTTTAAAATAATTTCTTGCTGAAAGATCAATATCCTCTGAAAACAAGTCTTTGTATAAATCAGTTATTGCTTATTGAAAGCAGTGTGAATTGTTTTAGTTACTTAAACTATCCCAAAGGTTATAAGGAAGAAAATGCTCACAAGTATTTTAGGAATAGTAGGGAGTATGGTCCTAATCATATCGTTAGTACAGCAAGCTATTCCAGCCATGGATACAGTTAATTACAGCAAAAGATACTTTCATTTTATCTGGGATTGGTAGAAAATACTCCCCCTTTCTTTCACATCTCACTTCAGTCCTGTAATAATTTCAACTCTTCTGTTTGTTTATAAATTCCAAGTTGTTTTCATTCTTTGTATGAGGATAAACTTAGGAGAGTGTCAGTCATATTTATGGACATGTATTTTTCACACTCATTAGCTAATGTTATCCTAGAAATAATACACAGGCTTGTTAGTCTGAGAGAAAAGAACCCGTCTATCGTAATTTCTCTGTAAAGATGTAGATACTGAGATGGCCACGTCGTATGAGGCAGCTGCAGGCCGTAGCCTTGTTCTGTCCAAATGCAGAACTAATATCCACAAAACGTTATTAAATATATTTTGTAGTTATTTTGTCCTCCAAGTGCTTAGATGTTTTTATTTTTGACTACTCTTGATTCATCCAATGAAGGCACCTGGGACTTAGGGGCAGGGAGGGAAGAAAACAAAACTTTAAAAAAGACCCAAAAAGAATGGCTGTGTTGGATTTTTCCTGTCTGAATTAGAATGTCATTTGAAGGGTCACCTTTTTATGATTTAATAGAATAGCACTTATAAATTGCTGAAAGCTTTTGTTGTTTTGTTACCAGAGAAGGATGAGGATACAGCAGGGAGGGATGCCTTAATTATTTTCTTTGCCAGCACCAGCAACTGAAAATGCTAGATTCTTGCCAGCTTTTAACAAACCACTTAATAGGACTTGAATTTTGGGAGAGGATAGGCATGACACAATATGCTGGTGGAGTAAAATGAGAAAGAGATCACTCAATTCAATAAATTTCTATTTAAAAATGCAAACATTATTTCCAGCTCTAATCCTGTATTACTGTAAAATAATTGAAAAAATATTGTTATATATTAATAAACACTGGAATACTTAATTCTAGATTTTTAATACTCTGTTTTGAGGCTGTTGTGAAGTATGACAGAAATTAAGGCATAAGAGGGTTTATGTTTTCCTTTACATTTTCCTCTGCCAGCAGTTAATAAACTAGATCATTGGTACTTAGTATAAAGATACAGAATGCTGGTAACTAATAAGGATAGCACAACAGTGCAGATGAAAACTGTAAACATCATGACCCTGATTTTTTTTCAATATAGAACAATCTTGTTGTCACGTTCAATTATAATTGGCTGGTTAACTGTCCTTCCGAGTCATCCATTATATCACTTAGAAAACAGAAGCACTTAGTTACTTTCACTAATTGCTGTCCTCTTTTTTGATGGAATTGCTGTTGGGCTCGATTTCTGATTAGCAGTGCAAGAAATAGCAAGGCTGAGGGCTCCTCGATTCAGATACAGAAAACTATCACATTTGCTGCTACATACTAAAAATCCCAAGGGCTTGTTTTGGTTTGGTTTTTTTGTTTGTTTGTTAGGCATAGAATTTTAATCCTTTTCTCCTACCCAGGTTTTGTAGGGTTTTTTGGTGTTTTTTAAAAATTCTTGATGTGTTTATACATATATTGATGCGTTGACTCTTAGTGGGTGTTTATTTTTTTTGAGTAGATTTATATTAGAGAGGAGCATAGACTGCTATCTACCTTTCAAATTCAGTTGATATTGGACTTTGTATCCAGTTCTTATATATTGACAAATAAACACACACATATGTGTATTCCTACTGTAAGCTTCATTTCTTTGGGAGACCAGGCTAACACCTATATCAGTGCAGAGGAAAACACAAAATTATTCCTGTGGTTGAAAATGAAGAGAGTTATTCCAGGGGGAGCACAGACTTGACAATTAGAAGAACAGGGAGCAGCAAGGGAATTGCACAAGAAATTCGCGTAACTGTAGCGAAAGTGAGATGTGCTATCTAGGATTTTTAAAGAGAGAGAAACCTAAAAAGCTGGAATAAAAGGTTTATTTAGAAGTGGACAGCACATCTTTCATTCATTTTTAGTGATGAAACAGGATTGTTTGTGATATCTGTCCCTCATTGGAGGAAATGAGCTTTACATCCTTGTTTTGCGTCTTTTGACAAATTTGACTTCAGAGCTGATTACTTATCTCCAACCTTTGTTTTATATGGATTAGAACTTAAAATTAATCCAATGCTGTGTAGCCAGTTATGACTGATTCCTTGCTACTGAAGTTGAAGAGAGATACTTAATCTCTCCAGAGGTTTTGTTTTGGATGTCAAGAGTCCGTGAACACCTGTTTAGTTAATGAAATAATGTCTTTGAAGTCCTGACTATGGTCAATGAGGCAACTGGACCTTTAGACATGGAACAAGCTAGAAAAAGGATACAATTCCATATAACTGTCTTAAAACTGTACAAACTGTATTAAAATTGTACATGTATATGCACATCTCATGTATTTTGAGGAGAGGAATTACAGACAGTGTGGAGAATGAAAACCACAAAATACTAAAACTTCAGGGTAAAAGTTAATTTTAAGGGAGAGTCCTGCCACAGTTACAAAAAGACTGGTGTCCTTAGCAAGTATTTTATAGAGCTCCCAGTATTTTAAGAGTTGGTAGGCCTCATAATATAGGCTTTATTAGGTAGGCTTTATAAGTATTAGGACACGGCTACTGTGTGACAGCACAAGCACTTTACAGTACTTTCAGTTATAAATAGTTTTATCCATGCATAGCCATGTAACTTCTGCAGCACCGTAGCTGATATCATGCAACTTAATTTACATACTAAATAACATAATATTTTAATAAGGCCTTTGATTTTCCAGGTGTGGAGTATTTGTACTATGGAAGTGGAAGACTTCAGGGTAAAGTGTTTTTAGAATGTGTCTTCCTTTTAGAACAAGAATCTGTGCCAGCCTACACACAGATACTTAGAGCTGTTTAATAATTGCTTTCTCCCATGAGGCTCCTTGGCACTGAAATAAGAACCAGCATGGTTAACCCTCATTAAAACAAATAGATTAATTTCTTACTAAAGTGAAAGACCTCTTTTTAATCATTCAGCTTCATGCTATTTAGAAAAATGTTCAATTATTAAAAGGCTGCTGTAATTTAATGGACTAGAAAGACTCTGCACTTCATTAAATTATATGAAATGCCATGTTTTTTCTTGATACAGAAATTATTCACCTTATATTTGTCAAACTATCTAAGCTTTCATCTTATTGTTGGATGTCAATTTAAATCTTAAATTTGACCCATAAACTTTGAAAATTAAAATATTTTCTCTGTAAAGTACTCATAAAAATAATGGTGAGTACTTTCACTAGTCTAAGTCTTGTAACTTCACAAGCAATGCTTCTTGTGAAGTAGAAGTGCAGTCTGCTTCCTTATTTATACAAAGTAGGAAACATGTAAACTGTAGGCATCTCAATAAAGCAACAAGAACAAAAGGCAAGTGTTGGAGGTGGTTACATCTATGCATGTGGTTGCCCACGGACAGGCTCCAAGTGGTCCAGGTGTGAGCCAGCTGCACTCCAGAAGCCATGTGAGCAAATGAAATATGTTGACCTCATGTTCAGTGTGAGTGTTGTCATTGCTTTGTTGTCAACTTTTTTGTCAGCTGACTGCTTCATCTGAGTTTTGACTTTAAATAACACTGAATCTAATTGATTGTTTATTTTAATCTGAGGCTTAAATCAGAGGAATATCAGAGAAATAAAAAAATACTTAACAGTAAACAAAGCCAAATTAAATGAATGTTTGATGAGTTTTACTTATGTGGTTTCAGTTTACAGGATAAACCTGCTTGTTCATTCTGTGGACAGGGCACACTACACTTACTGCAGATACATATAGAAAAAGATCTCTGAGCTGTCTTATTTGCATGCTCTGGATGCATCTATGCTGGTGTTTTAGTTTGGGTAAAGAAATGCAGTTTTGAAGTGAATCTCACAGTCATCCCCACATGATCATTTGGTTAATACAGATTTTCTTCCCTTTAGAAATACTCCCCTATTCACAGAGAGCCCTTCACTGTAGACTTCTGAAGAAAACTTAGTAAAGTTGTTTTGAAAGTTATCAAGCTTTTATTTCCAGTGTGTTTAGCTTAACAGATAGAAACTATTTGTGAGAAAAATTGGTGTAGGCACGCTGTTCCCAAATCTAATGTCCTTGCTTTTAGCTTTCAGGATGTACTGATTTCAACAGGTTTACTGTATTTGTTTACATATCTCAGGAAGTTTGTACTTTGTTTTGGTTTTGTATGAGACTTACCTATAGAGTTATGCAACTTTTGTTAGTTATCCAGTTGTGTCTTATACAGAGATATGATGTTTACTTTCTTCAGCTGCATCGTTTTTAAACCAAAGCTGCTTGCCTTTTCCACATGTAGACGGTTGGTTTAAATCTATTCTTTTTTCTGGGCGTGAACTTTCACCTTAGTTGGCATCTCAAGCTGTCTTTTTAAAAAAGATGATTCTAAGACTGTCTTGACTATAATAGGATGCCTGCCTGTATAATTTTATTTATTATTTAATTTCAGGGAGACTGACTGATAGTTTATTAGTGTATTTTATGATGGAAAATTCTTATAAATAAAACAAAATAAAAATTAAGCAGTTTGGCATCACAGAAATGTATGAGGTATCACAGAGATAATTTCAAGAGTATAGACTGATTGATGGAGGATATTTTAAATTATTTTTACTTGCTATCTATCATAAGGTTTCAAGCTTCTTAGTAAACAGTGGTTTTATGTTGTTGTTTTCTCTTTCATTTCAGCTCTAAACTGTGTACTAGTGACTTTGCTGACTTTCTGTGCGAGTTCCAGTCATTTTGATATGATGATCTTTCTTCACTGTATTTTGAAGTGAAGAGATAAGGAATACTGCAACAATGTTGATTTTTAATAGGATAATAATAACAATAACAACAATAATAAAGTGAGGGTGTTCTAGGTTAATTTAGAAAAAGTATGAGAGGTGTTTTTTAGTGTTTTTTTTTTTTTAATTCATTGTTTTGGTTGAGCCATGGATCATCTTAAGTTAGTTATGGGACAGAAAGCTGTTGAGAAACAAGTTTAATTGAAAAGGGAAAAATAGTTTTTGCAGAATGGAGGGTTAACAAGCAAAACAAGTTAGATAGCATTCCAGACATTAACTCCATTTACATATCAGATGTGCATGTGCTGAAAACGAAAGTTTTATGTGCATTTATCCGAAATTTTCCAGAACAGCATTTACATGCAAAGTAAGATTTTTGCACGGATTAAAGTGTTTTATTCTTTAAATTGAAAATTAGCATTAGTGAGACCAAGATAGAGATTTATTTTTTTTTTTCCCTTTCTACAGGATAAATCTCTCTAGTAGCAAACTGATACCACAGATATGCACGTATATCTTTTTAAATACTGTGACTATGTAATCCTAGTTTGCAAAGAAATTAAATGGCTCTACCCAGGAGGACATTTCCTGAGAGTTCTGTTAGTAAAGACATGCTACATTTTCATGCTAAAATGTGTGAGTGTCCTTTAAACAAAATGTGTCATCTGAAAACTTCACATTGCTTAACTTGTTGTTTTTGTTAAAATTACTGGCCTAGATTTTTCATTTAATTGTCTTTAATATCTTTAAAATTAATGTGGTCACCCATCTGATATTTTTTTGTGATTAGAGAAGGAAAAAAAATCATTATTTATAGTTTGAATGTAGTAAAAATGTTTTGTATAATGCTTTGCTGATGAAAACAGTGCATTTTCTTTAAGCTTACTAGCTATTCTTGGTAAAGCTCTTTGTAACAGTTACTGTGGTCTCCTTGCAATGTGTTTTTTCCTTCTTCCTCCCTTTCATCCCTGAACATACATCAAGAAATTTTATTCAATGGTTCAAATTCCAGTCCATGGCTACTCTGCCCCAATTTTGTCAGCAAAATACGTTCTGAAATATTTATATCTCTCTCACTGAGGATTCACAAATGAATGCTTTTCTCTAAGGCTGAGGAAAAAGTGTTAGTAAGAGAGAAGTGACTGCCAATAGTTCTGCTGTTGTGTTATGCTGACTTCATCACATGCAGGATACATGCAAGCCCATTTCTTACTTGTGCTTTTATAGTACATCTTCAGCTTTGTAAACATTGTACATGCTTTCTTGGGAAAATATTTTCATTCTGAATAATATGTTCAGTTTCAAAGCGAATGGATACTTTAATACTAGCAATTAATGTTGTTTTCAGACATTCATTTCTAAGTAATAGAGCTTGTTGCAATTTTGTTTCTTCAATTTTAGACACACAATTGTAGGGACTCATGTAATGCTTTGATCTTAATGGAGCTAGAGAGTCCGGCTTTACCCTAATTTATCATTTCTCTTCACTGCTCCTGACAGCATGTATCCATTTTTTCTGCTGTGCCAGCTCTGATGCTTCTTGGAATCTGCTTGCTAAAATGGCAGAAAGTTTAATTGACAAACAGAAAAGCAATACTTTTCTGACGGTTTAGCAAGGTGAGTCAGCTCAGTAAGGATTCAGCACGAGGGAGGATGTGCAGCTACACAGCAAGGACCTGAGCAAGAGGAGGTGTGAGTGGAAGAGTCCCCAGAGCCAGCGGAAGGGAGAAGGTATATGGTTATATAGCTAGGGTGTGGGTGGAAGGAGGGGTGAGTGGGACAGTCTTCTTTCTGACATGACTGAGCAGTAGATTCTGTGCCAGAAGCCCAGTGCTTACAAGTACTACCTGTATGTTAGCCACTGCTATGCTGAACACTGCAATTCATATACTTATGCTATGTGTTAAGAATGACAGCACAGACTAGCATAAAAAGCCCTCTACCGTATACTTCACACAGTAAATATTTGTGATATGGGAAGTTACCTGGTATTTTTTAGAATGGAAATGTAGGATCATAGATATGACTATGTACTTCCTAGAATGAAGTGGTCTGATTTTTTTGCTGGTAGCTTGAAGTAAAAATTGCCTGAATATTCTGTATTGTCTGATTGCTTCCTTCATATTTTGCTAGAGAGAATGTTATTTCCATTTTATCTGCCTAAGAATGTTATCTAAAGATAATGGAGCTGCAGGGTAGAGGTTGGTCAGAGTACAGATTGCTGGGGATTTGTTTAGTTGTGGACATGAAACTTCTGAAGTGATTGAACACTGTTTTAGTGGGAGTAGATCCTTGTACATTTTTGTGCACTTCTAAATGCAGCTGTCTTGCAGAAACACTCACTTATTTTAAAATAAGATTTTTTTATTTTTTGATACTGTTCCTTAATTGCAGTTTCTGAAACAGTCTGTTTTCACTTTTAACTAGTGTGTTTATTTGGAATGTTACCCTTTTAATTCCAGATTTTCTTTTGTGTTTCTGTTTACATATGTTTGACTGTCTGGTTTTGTTTGTTTGTTTTTTAACCTTTATTGAAACTTCCATTATATTTCTGCAGCTAAATAGGTGTTTCAAAAGATATAAAAAAATTACTAGTAAAAGTTTTCATTTTTATATTAACTTGAGCCAAGTATTGCAAAATATGCAGTTGAAAAAATATAGAGGGGAGAAATGACAAAAGATTCTGGCACGTAATTGACAATTTTACTCCTGTCCTTAAGTTCTGACTACAGGAAATATTTTTGCTTTGTCACTACTTCATAGGTCTTCAGTAATAACCAAATCTTGTTTTAAGGGATTGTTTTAAAGGAGCTTCTTATTGGAGCTAAAGCTTAAAACTTGTGATTTTATTTCATACATGTACCATATAATGACCATTACTTCCCTTTTCTCTGAAAACTTGCAAGGGAAAGTATGTACTTTTCTGAGAGTAAACATCAGAGCACAACAGCTTCTGTTTCAGGATCTTCAAGTTTTTCATTAAGGCTAGTTAATGTAGTCTTTCATCGTTAGTCTATTTATAAATTAAAGGTGTTTTGTTTTTTTTTTTTAGTATTTGCTGAGGAATGTTGTAGGTTACAGCACAAAAATGCAAAGAAGAAACATATTGCCAAGTAGGGTAATGCGTACTTATTGATGGTAGATTTATGTACAAAATATTTTAAAATGAGAATGCAGTAATACAGCAAATTTTTTTCAGGCTTTAAAAAAATTGTATTTGCATTTTGTCTTAGATTATTTTAAAAAATCTTATAAGAAAGAACTAGAATATCATATGATGTTTTCCATACATAAAAAAACCTTTAGAGCTGCTTAGAGGGTCTGACCTTAGGAGTTAAGAACTACTGGCCCACAGGGAGAAGAAATCAAGTGTCACCATAAGGTTAGTTGTCATGTTCTTAGACCGTGAAGTTCAGATTTCTATTCTGAAAGTTAACTTCTCTTTGGCTGTCACTTCAGTGACAACAGCATGTGAACTAAATTCTCTGATCCCTCATTCATTTTTCATGTTCCTCTCTGAGGACATAGTACCCTGAGATCAAAACTCCCATTTTACCAGGTACACTAGTTCTCCATGTTACGGCTAGATTTTAGATGAAAATTACAGCTTATACTTAGATGTCATATGCTTCAGAAATAGAAATAGAGGCTATTAAAACTTTTGATTCCACCAAGATCTATTTTACAACCAGAAATATTTTTTCAGTAAAACAGAGCCACTACTATTGTTTTTTCAGTAAAACAGAAGCCACTAATATTGCATTCACTGACTGATGGAATGAAAAATACATTGAGAATTTTTACATAACCCACTTCTTTCTATTTCTGGGTAGATATAACATCTGTACATGTAGCAGCAGTCTTATTTGGGCTGCTGATGGAATCAAACATTAGCTACTCTTATTAAAGTCTTAAACATCGCATTTGTAGGAACTTTTATAAAACAGCGGTATTTCTTGCTCTTGCGTAACTCCAAAATTTAACAGTACCTGTCCAGAGAAACAAATTTAAAATGTATCAGTATAAAATTATCTGATGAACCTTCACTACAGGGATATTCATTATCAGATTTTTGGGACTATGTTCTGTCAGTGTTTAAAACCTACAGAGAAACCCAGGAAGATCATGGGAGATCAGTTCACACAGCGTTCACGAAGTAAGCACGCTTTCTGACTGGATGTTTGATCTTGACTGTATCTGTTCTTCGTAATCCTCTACTCATGAGAAAAGTGCCTCTTAATTTTTCATGTCATAGAGAACACCGATGAAGATCAAAGAGGTAAACAATCCACAAAACGCACATGCTGTCTGTTTCCAGCTGTCCTTTTTCTGCTCTCAGGAATGTGTCTCACTGAAAAACTATTTGAAGAGACAGTAAGCCCTTATCATCGCTGAAGGCATGGGATTTGTATCGTCTTATTTCAGAGGAGGAGACTTTATTACTTCCTGCTTCCCAAGAAGAAAGGAGGTGAATTCAGTTGAGGGAATTGAATGATTTCAGCTGCTGTGTTGTATTCACATTGGTCACTTTTTTTTTAGTTCCATTACCAGATTAAAAGCAACAGCAAGGGTACCTACTTTCATAAGTATCCAGCCAGCCAACATAAAACTTCTGAGATCCTCGCTTGGAATATATTATATTCCTGTATTAAGGACCTGTACAGGGTGCTGCTTTGACCTTTCAGTAGCAGTGAGAACATTTAGGAAAACACTGCAGTGGTAATGGTGTAGGTATGCTGCCAGGCTGTGCAGTTGTTCATATATGAAGATGTCTGGCTTATGAAAGACATTTCCTGTGAACAAATTCAAAGACCACCAAATGCAGTCATTGATCTGGTACAAGAATATAAAAGGTATCAAAGGAAGCCTGCAAACAATATGTAGCTAAAGAATAGGGCTTCTTTTTTTTTCTTTCGAGTAGCCTCTTATGAAGGGTGCCCCTGAAAAAGTACACAGTAGACCTTTTTAGTATGTCTGCCCTGTAAAATTTATGGCCACAGTTCTGGGCTCACAGAAGCATGAGTGAATGCACTGTTAATGGGTGCCAGACTGCACTGTGAAATCAAGTTTGCAGTTTCCAGTATGAACTTGGTCACCTTTTAGGTCATGTGACCTCTTACAGACATGTAGCACCTCATGCGATAGCTTTTTTCATTATTTATTTATAGACATGGAAGAAGCGAAATGAATCTACAGTCCAGATAAGTGCATTGTAGAGAAACTGCGTAGAGGGTTTTTTTGAGAGAGCAAAACTTTCTCGATTTTTGGAAGATAGGCTTAGTATGGAGTCATGTTTTTATGATTGAATCAGCTGATACATACTTTTCTACCTTGAGCTATTACTGTCAAGTAACCTACAATTACTTATAACTCAAAGTAGGCCCAGCAATTTTGTCTTTCCTAATTATTTGAAACATGTACAATCTACATGCTTGACTCTCAGGACACACTTGATGACAAAAGCTGGAGGAAGTAATTTGATTTACTATACCCAACAAAATGTTAATGACTGTCTGAATTAGAAAGATTTTATTACACCTTTTAATCTCATCTTCTCTAATTGTAGAAAGAAATCATACAAGAAGGCACATTTTCAAATGAAAAGATTTAAATGATAATGTAATCAGTGTCACATTTCTCTTTGTACTTTATCAAATACATTGGGTTATGCTTTCTCCATGTAGTCAGTGAACCTCTTCCACAGTTTTTCTGCATCTAGCATGTATGTATAGTACTCTGCAGTTGACAGTCTCTTGACATTTTCATGTTCACTTACAGCAGCGTTGTACAGAGGATGTAACATTTCTCATTATACCAAAGTGATACGAGTCATGAGTCTGGCTCTTCTCTAACAACATCTCGTTCATCTGGTAGCCATGTTCATTTCTACACCTTTTCATGAAGAATGCTTTCCTTATAGCCATGAGGGGAAAAAAGTCTTTCTCAACCAAAGTGAACTCATCTACTGAAAGAAATTGGTGTTAATTCAATTATTGAGCTATAGCTTTGGTTTTCTTCCATACATACTGTGATGATTACAAAGAGGTTTGCCATTTTTATTCAGAACAAAAATTTTAGAGCAAGTTCCTTGATTGTTTTTTTGTTAAGGGGTGTTATAAGTGGCCACCACCCCCAGCAGCTCCTGGGGATTCCTTCTGCTCAGCTGAGAGACCCTGGGGTCTCCAGCTCAGGCCGGTGGATGTGGCTGCTGCTTTGCCATTTGCAGGTTCAACCAATAGTGAGGGTAAGTCTGGCTTTACACTGGGCTGAAGACTTCTATCTCCTTTTTATTACTCTGCTTGGAAAGTCTCACAGTGAAATGCAGACATGATAAACAAAAAGATTGCTCATGAATTCAGTAGGTGGCATTTTCCAAAATTTCCTGGTGTGCATTTTGACAGTCATAGAAAGAGAGCTTGTTTCTAAGATTATCAATTGCCAAACTGTTTTTTATTCTTCTGAACTTAATAAATTCACTTGAGGCTGACGATATTTTTAATAAGTATATTTTAAATGTGAGTCATTTTCAGCTGTTGTGTCTTTATTTTTGTAGAATCAGATGCATGGCTTTTCAGTGTTTAAGGGTGTTTATGTTTGCATTTATTTACCTTTTTTTTGGTGCAGTATTGATAAATTACTAATCTTGGATGTTGTGCTACTGTACAATGTAATAAAAAACATTTCTAAAAGCACGGCAATCTATTTTTTGATTGCTAAGTACAATAGGATGACAACCCATTGTACCTTATTTCTTCCTGACATTAATCCAGGAGTCCTGTGATAGGTTCCCCACTACCACCTTTGAGGGTATAGGGATAGTTGAGTTTTAGTTTGAAATGTGTATTTGACTAGAAATACGTGATCTTCCCAAATTCTCCTTGGTTTTGCTTTTCCCTCCAATGGTTGCTAATTCCTAGTTCTGAGTCATCCATCAAAAGTGGCCTTGCAGTACGTTTAGCTGCTGCAATGACTCATCATGGATTTGATGTAGGTAAGGAAACTGCAGCTGGCAGGTTAGAGCAGTTCATCGCTCAAAACTATATATGAATAAAGTGCAAGTGAGGTTTGACAGTTCAAATATATTTTTAATTTGACTTTCAGAGAACCCTAGATGCCCCCATATGTAATATAAAATGGAATTATTGCAGTAGTTAAACTGACCTGAATAGACTGTAATTTTTTTTTGCTTGCAGACCTTTAGTGGTTCTTTTTTTTTTTTTCAGTGGGGTGTGGAATCCCGTGGTGAAAGTATCACAGTCTCGTGTTGCTTTGGTCACCTTTTACAGGTTCTCTGAGGGGTAGTCCATAGGACCCATGGTTGAAAACCACTGATACAGAGTTCTCTGAGTAAAGAAATTAGGAATGGATAAAAATATGTTTAGTTGAATTGAAACACGACCTTGAAATTTCATTTTTGTTTTCTTAAGCTTAAATCTTAAATTTTTTTTTTAGGTATATAGTTTCATTGATATATCATTCTAACCTTTTTGTCACTTTTTGTTAATGAATTGAACTTCTGTTGTATTCTGAGTATTTTCTAGTCAGCGTGACGAAGTACTTTCTCCTGAGAAGGCTCAGATACCTAACTCTGCAGTTTCCTGTGTGTGCTGTTTTGTATTCTCAAACTGAAGTATCTGTAGAAGTTTGTATGGGAAGTACTCGTTTCACTGTCACTTTTGTGACTTTGAAAACGCATACAAAAAAAGTCTTGTGGAAGGAAAATACACGTCAGGGACCAGTTCTCCTGTAAATCTCTGCATGGTATTACTGGACAGTTATGTTGAACCTCTGAATACTTTGAAGCTTGTCCCTTGAAAACTGAAAGGTACTCAGTGGGTATGCAATGCTCTGGAAGAATTTGTGGTTTGTCATTTATCTGAAGATATGATCAATCTCTTAATTCACTTCTGAAAGAGTTAAAAGCCTAGCTTTGCTGTTCAAACTCAATTTTGGAAAAATTTGGAACCATTAGTAGCATTGTGTATTTGCACTCAGCAAAAGCAAGCCACGTGATGTGAAAAACACAGGCAAAACTGACTTCCTCCCTTTGAGAGCTGTGGATTGTAGTAAAGCAGAGATATTTTTAAAGTTGAGCTCAGCTGCTTGATTTGTTAGAATTTGGGTAATTCATTAACCAGACTGTCATTCATCCAAGCATTTTCTCTCTTTGTGCTTCTGCAGTAGCCATAATCTTTATTTTTAAGTGATTTTGAAATGATTACTTAAGTATCAGGCTTCAGCAGAAAGATGCTATTTTGGTGGTAGTAGGACTGGCAACAGATACCGGTGTTAGATCTTAAGGTGCTTTACAAAGAATGCTTTAAGTCTGTAAATGGGCTGTATTTTACAAATGTGAGAACTGGCACTGTAGTACCGTGTATCGTTTTCTTGGTAACAATGGAGAGAGGTTTTTTTCCCTTCCATCCTCTCCCAGTACATTCCTTCCCGGTTGAGAAGATTGTTGCCATTTTTGGGTTGACCTTCAGATGTGCAACAAAACTGTTTGCTAACTGAAGCCTGTGGAAAAAATCCTCTGGCCCAGAAAAAGAGATGATATCTCTGAGGTTGTATATTAGGCTATCAGTAGAGTCATGAGTGACCTTCTTGTCATCCTAAAACTTCTGGTAGATTCTGATTCTTTTCTAGTCTCTGAAGCTTAAAAAAAAAAAAAAAAAGAAGAAAGGTACTTTTGCAAATGTTAATTTAAAAAAAAAAAAGTGCTGACCAAAACCAGAAAAGGTATTAAAACAACCCCAAATGTGTGTTCAGAGAAAAGGTCATTAATTTTTCATCTGTAGGGAAACACATGCATGAGAGCAGCATCTTGGTGAAACCTTTTTTCTCTTATGCTATGAAGACTGTTATTTTTTGTTTTTACATATATATGGCTAAGATTTATAACTGTTAACTCAAGCATCTTTTACTTGTTCTAAGCACATTTTCATTGTCTGCTAATCCTTGTTCTCAGATTACTGAATGAGCTTTGGCTCTGTGTTACTGCAGGTTTGTGTTGATTCAGTGGGAGAGATGTGTTGTGGAACCTTTCCCTATGTGATTGCTGAAGGAAAGTGAGAGTCAGTTGATTATTTTGTGGAAGAAAGTAATGATAATCCAAAAACTTGCTACAAATCTCAGTGTCCCCGATACTGCTTTTTAAAATAAACTTTGATTAGATTATGAATTAGACAATTTGAGCTGCTCAGGAAAATTCTGCCCAAATTATTTTTTCCAATGAAGAATGCAGTTTCTGAAAAATTGAAATTTTTCACTGAGTGCTGTGCCTTCATTGCTTAAATGCTAAACCTTATTCAAGTTCTATACTGACTTGGTATATACTACACAGTGACTTCACTGTTGACATGCTAAATGAGAATCAAAATTAATATGCCCAATAAGGCAAGGCTGACTGAAAGCATTTCCTTAAGATGGTTAAATAAAATAAAAATATTTCTACTTGATAGTAGAAATATATACTCAGTACTGATCTTTTTCTAAAAAAAAAAAAAAAAAAAACGAAAAACCCAAACATTTTGAAATTCCTGTATACAAAAGAAAAATGCCTTAACTTTTTGTTTTGAAATACTATTTTCTCACCACATTCAAAATGAAAACAAGCAATGAGAATAATGTTTGATAGATGCCTTGCATATTTCAGTGAAATGTTTACCGCAAAGCAATGCAATTTGAAAAGGCAGAGCAGAGAGAGTACTTAGTACTTTCTAAATGATTCACAGGTCATTTCCTGCTAAAGTAAAGAATTCATTGATCAGCACCTGCTTATTATGTTCCAAGTAGGCTAGAGGGACTTAAAGTACCATAATCATCATCAGAAATCTGGAAGAATTGATTTAAACAAGGTGAAAAGCTAAAATAAATGTAATAAACAGGGTTAGAAGAAGCAGGGTGATGGATGAATGAATAGGCAAGGAAGGCTTTAGCACAACATTAAAATACATCATGAAGTCATGTCCTTGGGAAGCGAAGTTGTGCAAGCCATTTTTTTTGGACTGTATAGAACTAGATCATAGAAAAATCTACAAGTAAACAACAGAAAGTAAATATGTCTAGTGAATAGCTATGATATGGATGATTTTTCATTTTAGACTTATTACCAGATATGTCACTGTCTTCAGTATCTTAAAACCTGAATTTTGATATTGCTATGATGCTATTTAATAGTATGCCCATACTGTGATGGAAAATAAATTCTCCAAATGAATACTTAAAAATGAACACTAGAGTGCACATTTCAATTCTGTGCTGTTTGAAAACAAGATAATTAAATAAAAATCAATACTTTTGCATTATTCAGACCTGCAAAACACTGTATATCAGTGGTAAATACGTAGCCCAGATGGTGTTTGTCATCCAGAAAACTGTAATTATCCATTCTGTATCATCTCTTCATGTTTTTTAATTTGTGGGAGAGCTGTAGTTCTTGTCACTACCATACAAGGAGAACTTGTGTAAGAAGGCTATGGGATGTGTTGCTAAGAGGTATTGTAAGCTATAGAATGTGGAATGCTGTAGAGTGTTCAGTGCAAAGCAGCAAGCACAGGGGTTAACATGGGGGATACTGGTGTTTTCACTTGAGCTAACTCAAGATTTATTTACTTATGATAAATTTGTTAGAAAAACCCTTAAGGTACCTGATACAAAAGATGAGCAGAAGCTTGTCTGTGGCTACAACTTGGTTTTTTAACATGACCCAAAGAATTGTAGATAGTAAGTAACTATTTTTCTCCTTTTCACTTTACAGAAGAACTCTTAATTTCTATTAATACATGTTTTGAAACTTTGCATTGACCAATTCATCTGTATCAATGGGAAAACTCTGCCGTAGATAACTTTTTAAAAAGCGCATTTCTTGAAAAATAAACATGAGCTTCTAGTTCATGGATTATTTTTCTTACAAATATAAGCTGGACCAAGAATGTAGTGGCTTTCTAAGCCTTTGGTAAGACAAATCCAGTATGCTGCTTGCTTGTATTTTTGATCTGAAGTGAATGCTTACCAATCTGCTGTTAACTTTAAGTTGATGTTCAGAACTCTCTGATAAGCCATTACACTACTGTCTTTGGAGAGTTACGAGTAACTTGCATATGCGAAGAAATACTTTCTGAGCTTTTGCATGCTTATAGAACTGGAGCTTTACTAGATTTACTCTTTGCTAATTGTAATCCTTGTCATTTTATTAACATATCGGAAGAAAATCCTTCTGTCTTGTTTTCTGAAGCTACTTCTCTTTTCTTGTTTCATTACATTAAACAAAAAAATCTTCTAAGGTTGTGTTAGTACCATGACTTGTCATATCTTGCAGAACTCTTCATAAATGCAAGAAAGCCAAGCCTCGTACTTACTATATCAAACCGCTTGAATATTTTTAGACCTGCACCTCTATGTATAATTTATGAATACTTTTGAAAGATAGTCCCATAGCCACGGCATACTGTACCACTTGCATGAATAGTGAATTCTGCTTTAGGGAAGAATGGTACTAATTTGGATGTGATGATATTAAAAATATCCAGCACAGCAGCATAAAGAGTATTTATTGTTTATATAGTTGCATTCTTTGCTGTAAGTGTTCTATCAAATACAGAGTAAGGAATGAAACTCTAGCACTAAGAAAAATTTAGAATAGTTTTTTTGGGTTATGAAATTCTAATAATGCAAGGGCTGTCAAATAATGTGTGTACCATCATCAAAAATTAAGACTGGCTTTAAATGCTTAAAATGGAAGCTTGAATAGTCAACTGTCAAAACTATTGTAAACTTTCATGACTTGTCTGCTATAAAAATTGGAGGGAAGGGGGAGAGAGAAAGGGAAGTTTTCCAGTGTTTGTGTGGCATGTAAGAACTACAGATAGCAGACTTTTTTCTCTAATTGTGTCAAGTTGATGGCTATTATTGGAATAAAAATAGCAAGCCGCTTAAAACAAAGTATTTCTTAAGTTTGTTCATTTGTTTGCTCTAAGATTACTGTTTTGTTTCATTTTGGTTTTTTTGAAAAGTAGAAATTTTTTTGATGGAGGTACAATGTGGAATAAAGGAGGCTTATTTTGTATACTCCTGCTGTTTCTGAATAAGAAAGATATTTCATGAATTTTGAAGTTTTCAGACCAAATATTCTGACAGTCTACTTACAGAAAACAGTGGTTATCCTAGTGTAAATTTATGCAACACAACTGCTCTTAGTTAAGCATGCCAGTTAGATATAAAGTTCTCTTAGAGGGAAAGGTGCAAGAATAAAACTGATCAATGAATTGTGTGACATTCTCACCTCCCACATACAATACAGCAATATACCTGCATGCACTGTTTACACAGGAGGTGGAATGAACAATAATCCAAATAAAGAATAATTAGGAGGAACTTTGCTTAAACAGGACAAGGTAAAGAACCTAGGCCAGTGAGTGCCATTCCGCGACTTACCAAAATATATGAACATGCTGTTTCTGATGTTCTTATTTCTTGTAGCTAGCATGACATGAAGTATCTAAACAACAGTAGAAGTTTTATTGCGTTTTTGAAATACGTATGTTTTACTTAAACTTTAATGGGAAAGAACTTTCATGTTCCTAACAGAATTGAGAAAGAGCCATCTACAAAAAAAGCAGTAGTTTAGTGGGTAGAGCACTCTGCCAAGTTTGGACCAGCAACTGAGTTTTGAATCTGAGCCTTCTAGTAACGAGTGATCTAGCTAGCATTTGGCAAAGTTTGAAATCTTGTTTGGTTTTATACAGTAGGACATTCATTATATTTGGATTTGGAAACATTGTAAAAGTTGGTCTTCGTATGTAATTTAGAAAAAATGAAAACTTCCTGAATAAACTGCAGAAGTTATGTCATCCATTATGGAATTTTTTTTTTAACTTCTCACAATACCAGAGCTCAGAAGTGTAGGATGTTGAATTACTAACAAGTTGTACTGTCTAAGGTATGAATGAAGGGTGCTGTTTCAGCTTTAACCTCAGAGTTATTTGTCTCTCTTCTGTATAAAACTATACCGTTCATCAAAGCTCTCATTTCCTCATTGAAGTGGTTGTGTGAGCTTAGAGGTACCATCTGCCCCAAGGTCTCAAGGCAGTATTTTTGCTTAATAGAATCCATAGGAATGCATCCTTCTCCCCTCTCCCTCATCCTCTGACGCCCATTCACTGTGGCTGCCGCACAGCAATTCCTGTCAATAGGCAAGGTAAATCAGCAATCTTTTTGGATGATCGGCTTCCATTCTGCTTGAACCTTGTTCCTCTTGTTTCGGATTCTCTTCTTTTCGTTCTGTCTCTTCTTTCCTCGCTTACAAGCCAGAATCTGACAAGAGTACCCTGTGCCAGCACATGCAAACGGATTCCTCTTTCGAGTCCTGCAGTTTGACGTTATGCAAGTCTTCCTTTGTGGGTGGGAACCTTGCCGTTTCTTCATTTCTTCCAGTGTTGAATTTCAGCTGTGCTTCCTGCTACGGACACATGCTGTACTGATATTAGCTGCCTATATAGTCTTGGAGAAAACAGGGTCTTCACAAAGGGCCAGATCATTAGGTTCCTTAACCTGTTGGTCTACAGGGATTAAAAACTCTACTATTAAGCTATTTTTTTCCTTTATTGGGTCCAGGCTTATGAAAATACATGAGTCCTCTCCCTTTCACCCAAAGGAGAGTTGTCTGCCCCTGTCCCTAGGGAGAATCACAGATTTCACCTCCTGATATGTCATACTGATGCTACAACAACAACAACAAAAGTCTTTGGTCTTGAGTATTTATGCATTAACTTATGTGGCGATCTTTGCCTTTTTTTTCAGCCTTTCTTTTGAATGATATTGCTCAAAAACCAGTATGTTCTATGGATTTTTATATTTTGTCTAATCTAGCAAGCTGGTTGCAGTGACATTTAAAAATCGCTAAGTATGTCATAAATTAGTGACCTGAAAAAAATGGCACTAGAAAATGTCATAAAGCATCAGGAAAAATGTAAATATTTAAGGTGACTAGCTTAAACTTAATGAAAGATTTAAGCTTAACCTATGGGGAAATCAGTAACTTCACACTTAAATATCATTTTATTGTTTATTCAGTAAAAAAGTGAATAATGGAGACGAAGGGTTTGGTACTTATGAATAACCACATCAGGCTACTGTATTTGGGTGAAATTTTAAATATACATTTTTGTTCAATGTATTTTGTTTTAATATTTTGCATTTTTGCTGCATTCTAAAAGCTATAATCATTAAATATTTAATAAAAATTACATATGAAAAATAGTGATACATCTAAGAAAATGTGGGAAAGTTAATTAGAAAGCAGAGAGAATCTGCTTGATGCCATTTATACAATTTCCCGTGTGGTAGTGTTGTCTGTTGTCTCCTTATACACGCTGCAGATGTAAAATGTGCATTGACTTGAAAGAACTCTTAGCTACAGATTAAAAATAAATTTGTGGATTACCTACTTCTCCTTCCTATTTTCCCTGTAGAAAGATAACTAATTAAGAGAAAGGTAGAGCTCTACAAGTAAAAAAAAAAAATAGCTATTTGCTTTAATTTAAGGTTGGTTCTATTGAATTAGACCCAAGGTCCATCTGGAGACACCTGAGGTAAGGCACCTGAACATGCTATATGATATGCTAGTTTCCCAAATACTTTCTTGACCTGCAACAATTTATGTCCCAGGGACTTCCTGAGCCAGATGTGGAATCTTTATATTTAAAAATAGTTATCTTCTGTCCCTCCTTGCATCTGTGGAAACTTGTGGCATCTGCACCATCTGATGGCATGAAGTCCCACAACCTAGCTTCAACTTAGACTTTCCACTTTTTATTTGAGTGCATTCCCTGCTGGCTTCATTTGATGCCTCTAGGTCTTCTGTGAGAAGAGGCAATGAGCAGTGAGTCCCTATCTGCCCTTTTTATGCCTTTCATGGTTTTTAGATCTGTCATGTTCCCTTGGTTCCCCTCCCTTGGCTTAAGTTACTAAATTGTTTCTCATACAGGAACTGTTCCATGCCTTTTCTAATGCTGTTATATTTTTTGAGATTGGGCTTGGGAAACCAAGACTGTGCACAGTATTCAAGATAATAATACATGATAGGGGTGTAATGATGTTCTCTGTGTTGTCCACTATTGCTTTTTTAATAATTCCAAAGAGTTTGTTTCTTGGAGCACTGAGATTCTGATTCTGAATGGTGTTGGTCAGTTCTGAACTTATTTTGTATGTGAAGTTAGAATAGCAGCATTTTGCATTTTTGGTGTTGAGTTTCATCTGCCATTTTAAAATCTGCTTTCTCAATCTTCTGAAGTTCTTATGTCATTCTCCACAGCCTACCTTCATCTGTGCTACCATGAGAAGCTTAGTATCATCAGCAAACTTTACTTCATTTTTCTCATCTTCTTTTCTCTTCTGTTTTAATTGAGTGAAGAGGTTAAACAGATACGACCCCAGAGAACTGTACTGATGGTTTCTTTTAATGTGAAAATTGGCAATTTACTCTTTTTCTTCCTACTTTTAGGCAATTATTTATTCATACAAAGCCTCCTCTTCTTTTTGCTGCTCTGAAGTCTTGGATGGGAAAGGGAGTGGGATGTCAGTGAGAGCTTTTGGAAACACATGTAAATTATATGAACTAGATCCTGCTTATGTGCATGATTTTTTGCTTCTTTCAAGAAATTGTCTTAGATCATGCAGCAGAACTTTCCTTTTCAAGTGCTATGTTGACTCTTCCCCCAAATATTATGTTTATTTCCATATCCATTAGATTTCTTATAGTTTCTGCTATTTTGTCCATCAAACACATCGAGCTGGTATTGCACTGTCCTCCTCAGTCTTCCTTTCACTGCTCCCAGTATTCCTGTGTTGTCATTTAGCTTTTTGAAGCTTTAAAGGCTTAAAGGCATTCCAGTTTCTTCTGTCTTATTTCTTAGTCACCTGGTGTTCATGCAGAAGCATATGTACTACTGTTTGTTTTTCTGAACCTCTTTCAATATAATTTTATTTGTTCTGTTTTCCTGGTTTGACTCTTGTTAACCTCTGCTTTAGCTTTTAATAAAAAAAGAGAATTTTTGTTTTGTTTCGCTTTTTTAAAAACCATTGTGTTCTTTGGCATTTGTTGGCTTCGCTCTGCTCCTCATTTGAAAAACTGGCATCTGACCTTGATTTCAATAGGCTGCAGTTCCTCTACATGTTAAATTAGTTCTGTTCTTCCTGAACAGACACTCTTTGTTCCAGAAGCAGCGCTAGTTTCCGAAGATCCTTCCTTCTTACTCCTTTATCTGCGACATGTTTTAAATTTTGATGACAACGTTTAGCCTTGATCAGATGATCCTGCTCTTTGGTCAAATTCACATATTTATTGTTAAAATTGTGACTAGTAGTACTGTGTAGTTGTGCCGGGGAATTAATTTAGAATATTGTTCTTTTTTATTCTGGTTACAAATATGCTTTATAGTTTGCAGTGCAGGCTACAAATATCCTTGACATCAGCATGTTTGCACAGAACTCAAGAATGTCTACTGGTAACAGTAGAAGAATGTTATTTAAAATATTTTCGAGATATGAGTTCTGCTGGTAGTTAGAATTTTTATGCTGAGCTGTTGCATAAGCCTTCTGGAGTTTGTAATACATAGCTGGTGCAACCTACTGGTGAGCAGCAGAACCAAGGAAAAATGTAGGTTGTGCTAAAGTATTTGTGGTGAAGACACGTTGTTTAGAAATACCTGTTGTGTTCTTGATAAAAGACAGGCTTTGCAGTGACTTGCAATATTACTGATCTTAATAGTAGCTGAAGAAAACTAATAGATGTTGTGTTCTTACAGGGTCTTTATCAGTTGTTTTTGTATTCTCACATTCTGAAAATTGCTATTACTCAATCTATGCTCATGGCAAATTGCATAAGTAGCACATTGTAGCCTTAGTCATAGTAAAAGGTAATAGTTACAGTGTGTACTCTATTGAAGAAGAGAAATTAAAAAAGCAGAAATAGAAATTAGTGATGTTATTAGAACTGCCATGAAGAATCTTTGGAGGCTTTGTGTCTTCCAGAAGTCTGTTTCTCAGTATTATATGCTACCTCATTGTGGGAAAATTATCGTATCTGGTTGATTATCTGTTTATGATGTGTATAAAATTTTTCATATAAAACCTTTGCAGAACATACATTTCGTAGTGTTGGAAGAATATTTATTATGAATTTGTATATATGTAAGTCTCCTTTTGTAGGAGAAAAAAAGGAAAACCATTAGGTGTCCTATAAAAGGAAATCTTCAGTAGTATTTATCCAAAGAGATTTTTATATAAAATGAGCATTATTTGTAGATAGACAATTAATATGTATGTATTATATCTATATCTATCTATAATATATATATAAATCGCACTATGTGGAAACACTGTGTAAGGTGAAAAGACATATTTTCATTCTGATGTTTCAAAGCACCCAGTCTGTGGTTCTTGCTGTTTCCATGCTGTTTTCAAAATCTTCTAGTTAGAGCAAGCCACGGCATGGATGGATAGGAGTTCTTCCTCATGCTTTTTCCTCCAGTTTGAGAAAGATTCACTCACACCTAATTCATCCCAAAAGACTGGTAAGCTTTAGTTTTCTCTTTGTGCTCGTAAGGTAGCTCAAAATTCATGACTTAGTAGTTGCCCACCGTTTCTTCGATCTACAGATTTCTGTCTTCTCTTGGACCTTCTACATGAAGTCTTGCACTATTAAAAGGGGAAGAATATGTTGCTTATCTTTCCCTCGACTCAAGAGAGTTGGTCAGTCTTATGTGAACCATTGAGGTTGGATAAGATTTCAAGCATCATTCATGCCTAAACTCTGCAATTCAGATTGTTTTTCCCTGCAGAAAAGTGTTAGATTGGAGGATTTGGTTCTTTTTTTTCACCTTAAAAGTAACATCTGTTTCCTCCTACATAATTGCAACCCATGAAGAAGACTGGTGGAACAGGCAGGTAGCTTGTTTTGATATTATATCCTTCATAGTGATGAACTAGGGATCAATATAGAGAGAAAGGGATCTCTTGCAAGTTAAACTTGCAAAATTGCTTAAAATCTATTCTGAAGATGGACTTTCTTTGGAGAGAATCTTCTCAATTTAGTAACTTAGGAAGAACTTTGACTAGTGTAGTAGATAGAGGGTGCTTTTTGAGATATTTTACATCTCATTGTTAATTTCCCAAATGTAGCTAAGTTGTAGTTTTCTCTTGTGGTTTATTTGGTTCAGCTGCATGCTGCCATCATAAATTTATTGCGTATTATTTAGCTGACTAAACAGACTTGTAGACAGAGGCTTGAATTCCCAAAATAAAATAAATGGGAGGTGAACAAAGGTTGGAACCTCCCAAATAAGTTCATCTAAATCATTGGTATTTATTTAGAAGTTAAATTCTGATTTAAAAAATGGATTGTGTGTCTTATATTTGCCCTTGCACTGCTTCTTTACAGTCATGGCAGTCTTAGAAGGATCCTGTTACATTGTTTGTTTGTTCCCCCCCTCCAATTTGAAAATCTCTAAGACTATACAATATTTTTCCTCTGTCTTCAGTAATAGTTTGTCTTTTGTTTTTCATTATTTAGAGAGTTAAAATGAACAAAATCATTCCACTGATATGTCAGTTTTCCTACTAAAAACTGTTTTTCTTCAATTTTTTTCAACTTTTAGACTCTCATAATTTCACAGATTGGAAAATATTTATTACAGGTTACAGGTAGGATTTGTTTGATTCTGCTATTCAATGAATATTTGTATGAAGAGATAATTGGGCTAATGAGACTATGAAACGTGTTCTATTTAAATCAATTGGTTTAGCTTTAAAATATATTCAAGTGGTAGGAAAGCATGGTGGTTTAGATCTGCTGTTCTTTCATAATAAAGTTACATTTTACACAATAAAGAATATTAAGGCTTATTATGAATGTTACCAAAGACAGTGTGTGAGGTTTACTTGAATGCATTATTTTTAGCTACTCTGAAGGCCAAGTGATACTTGTAAGTAACATAAAAACTGTTCACATGAAGAAAAGTATTTTTTTTATGTTGGAAGGAACTCGGAGTCATTGCAAGACGTTTGATTAGTATTCATGGCATAAAAGGAAGTTATTTTCAGGGTAAAGGAATTTGTGAAAAGATAATTGGTTAGACCAACATTCTCATTAACCTAATTTGCATTAAATGTGCTACTTTGAATTGTAGTTATTGCTTTTCCATTTGAAAGGCATGCTTTGTTAACTTATTTAAAGAGCCTAGTTAAACTACAGTTTAAGTCATACCCTTTAATTCAGCAATACAATATCAAAATGAGGATCTGTTATTACCAGCTTTGTGAGTGTGGAGAGTCATAAACCAGTTCTTGATCCCAGTGGATTTTCCTGATGAAGTAGGTTTGTTTAGCTGCTTTACATCTGGTCATTCTCAGATACTGAAAGCATTCGACTAATCCTTTAGTTTAATTTTACTCCTTTATAAGAGCAGAGGAGACTCTTTCCTCTGCGACACAGCATGAGAAATAACTGAAGGAGTCTTGAGGATATTGGAAGAAAATATTTATGCCTTTGTTCTAGTAGTATAAAAACTTTGAGGATCACTTGGTTTAATTATTTTTCAATAAAACTTCTTTACATATGTAACTAAATTGAGCCTTTAAAATGGGTACAAAAATGTGCAAATTAATTTGTGTTTTAACAGCTCATATTTTAAAATCATGAGACTGAAGAATGAATTTGGATTTCTTTAATTTTCGGCAGTAGTTATTACTTATTAGCAGTATTCTAGGTATTTTCAAACAGAGGGATTTATTTACTGTTGTGCTACGTGCAATGAAGAGGAAGACACCTTTGTCAGCAGTAAGTCAACTGTGAGTGCTCAAGTTCATCTATCTATCTGCAGATGCAAATACTTAAGACAGGATTTTATTCTTCCATACTGTTAAGCATACCTAGCCATCATGGAACCTGGTGTTTGTGAATTATATGAACTAAACATTCATAAAATTAGCCTTCTTCTTAGATATCTAAATTTTAATTTCAGTGCCTAATTTTAATTTTTTGTGCTTGTACTGTTTGACACTGGTTGTTTTCAAAATAGTAATTTCTGCAGGCATTGAATGTAAACCAAAGCCTAGCTGATCAGGTAAGGTTGTATGTCAGCCCAGTAATGCTGAACAGTGTTGGATAAACCTAATGAAAACAGGGAGATGAAAATTCAAACTGGACATGGTAATGGTCATAAATAGCTATATAAATACTCAGCTGAGAAGGTCGCTTTCTTGCTGGAATGGTTCGGAAGATGATGATGATGGACATGCCAGGTACACACTGTGATTAGTATATGAGTACATTGCATACCCAATGAGCACACATGAAATGGAATGAATTAGAAATGCACTTTAGACATTAAAAAAAAAAGCCATGGCCAATAAATTTTACATTCCAGCTGGGAGATGGTTAGGTCTCCCTGTTTTTATTGTTTGGCAAAGAAATATGCCCATTACTATGCCATTGTGCTGCTTATTCATTCTGTTTGCAAAACAGAAGCTGGCTGATGGTTGCACTTTTGAGTATAATTGCTGAACTCGCCTACGTTTTGGGACAGATAGACAATGGAGAAGAAGCCAGCTTTGGGGACAGCACATTATATGTTTGGATTTTGTACGCAGGATTAAGGGCATGATTCAGGAATTGTCAAAGGTATGAATGGCAGTTAGGATATTGAGAGCCAAATAGAAGTTAGATGCTCAGTTGTTGGTAATGCCATTGAAAACTTCCTCTAGCGCACTCATTCTCTTAGAGGTTGGGAAAGAATGAGCTTTTGCTTCTCAGCTAACTGCTGGACTAAATCGTAGTGACTTATAGGTGATCTGCAGTTCTTGGGATCAAATTTCATCTCCTTCACACAATAATTCAACAGGTTGTGGTTTTTTTTTTTCCAATAGAGCTATTTGTTCTCAAACTGTATGGTCTAAGAAGGAGTACATCCCATACTCTGCATCAGCAACATCTTTGCTTTCTGTTACTCTAGACCTTTGGCCATCATCTTGCAACCCTAATCTTTCATATTTCCTCTGTCAGAGATGTTAGTAATTTTTTTTGAGTTCCTGGAATTCTTGTGTGTTTTTTCAGTGAATAAATTTATAGGACTGTCTTTTGCAATCCAGCATGGTACTGCAATAGAAATATCACATCTAAAACAAAATAATAACACAAGCCCCCCTGTAGTTAGAGGAAGTTCCAGCTGTCTTGGAGGAATGTAGCAGGAAGTTAGAAGATCCTATAACTAAGGTTACATATGTAGCTTAATTAGCCCTATTTAAGGTTTCTTTTAATTCAGTCCCTTATGCATATGAATTGGAGTTCGGGGTTCAGTGCCTTTTTTTGATGACATGCTGGAGTAGGGACTAGTTCAAGGAAGAGAGAGTCTAGAGAATTTAGCTACTAGACAGCAAGAAGTCTTTACTTGACCTGTACAAACTGATTTTTAGGACATTTATAATCCATTTTAAGAGAGATTTGCATGTTGATAAGAGAAGGTCTATCTACAGCACATTCAAAGCTGTTCATAAAAAATGCACTCTGTGAATACTGTACGTATTCCTGATATGTTCTCCAAATCGGACTTTTCAGTGAAAATCTTGCTTGTTGACATGGCACCTAGCACCACCTCATTCAGTTTTGAATTTTTGCGCCTTTTTCAGTAGTGTTTTGCAAACAAGAGATTAAAAGATCTTTCTATAAAACTTTGGCTTAAAGAAGTTTAATATTGTGAATGCAAGCAGCATTAAATGCAAATTTGTTGAAGACATGACGTTTATAGATTGCATTTACTTCTGTAAGGTCAGGAACTTCGGAGTGAGCTTGTTATTTTTTTAAAAAATAAATACATTTTTTATTTCTTTTCTGTAGGAGATTCCTTTACACAATTCCGATTTGCTGACGAGAAAGAATGGGATAGAGAAAGCATATGCCATAAGCAGGTAACAGAACTATCATTCAAATGAGTTTGTGTGGATAATCACCTGACACAGAATACCTAGGCAGTTGTGCTTTCAGCAACAAATTGTTTAATAGAATAATAGCACTCTTTATTCTGCATTTTTTTATTAATTTGTCTCTGATGGTGGAGGCTCTTGGGTCTTGTCTTTTTTTTTTTTTTTTTTTCCCTATTGAGGACTATTGAAAGCAGCAGGCTAGGTTTTTAAGTAACGTTGGAAGAAAAGAACAAGCAAATCCATCCAGTGAAGGGAAAATAAGGGACTGTCACTTTGCTTTAGTGAAATATCGTCAGCCTTCCTTTTTCAGCTGTATTCAAGAGAAAATAGTTTAGTAAAATGACTAAACAAGACCTGTATGAGTATATTCATATATTTGACTGTGAAGCTTGCTCTAGTTCTTTCAAATTAACAGTTCGTATCCTCTGGTTGAAACTTCACCTCCAAAATGACTATGGGACCAACTAGGTTTTGGATTATTTGTATGTGGATTCTTTATGCTGGAATAAAAAGGGGCAAAGCAATAGGAGTCTGCTGTTTTCTATATCAGGATACTGGAAAGTGTCTTAATCTCTGCAGCTGTCTTCCTCACGTAAGTCATCTAAATTATTGCAAGATAAATGCTTTTGTCTTCCAAGCTTTTCTTTAAATTGTTGCGAAACTGTGCTTGAGTGTTTCTTCAAACATACATATACATTCAGATTTTAAAAGTTTGCGATTTATTTCCTAAAATATCAACAATAATTATTCCCTGGGAAGTGATATTTAAAGGTACATTAAAGTTGCAAAGTCAAATTAAAATGAGGAAATAAAACCAAGTGCAGCATTTGTTTAAACCTTCATATGTTTGTTCAGTGGGATACAGTCTTTCAATGACTGTGTATTTTTTTTTCTTATCAGTTCCTCCCGCTCCTAGTGTGCAGGATGTCAGTATCCAGAATATTAATTTCTTCATAATTTCCTCATAGGCTTGTCGTTATAGCATTTAGGTGATTTGAACACATTCATTAATTTCTGAATGGCTAAAGCCATTGTGAGCAGAGTGAAGTTGCATGTTGCCAGTGGATTTCACAAATATTCTTCTGGCAGCCAGTGATGAGACTGCACAGTTCTGGAGCCGGTCCCACGCTCTCACTCGTTGTGAAGTGTGCTGCGGTGGGCACGTTCTTCTGCCTGTGACCCTACCAAACTGTAGTCATTCATCCCACCCCATCCAAATTCGTTGTTTCAAACTGTTTCCTGTCTTTCACTGTTCTTATGTCAGTTTGAAATAGTTTACTGCACTAGTCACCATTACCCTTCCTTTGATTTCTTATTTTAGTCCAGAATCCTGGCCCGGATGGTTTCATAGCATTATCTAATTTTTCACATTGTCCCTGCTCTTCAGCCTGTTATCTCCTTTTTGTTTCTGGCCCATCTTTCTATTCCCTGAAAGCTGGATCCAGGTCTAACTTTCATCCTAGATCCACTTTGCCAAATTCCTTGCCTTTGCCTCTTAGCTCACCTGTTTCTAGTTCTTTGCCTGTCTATACATTATGTACAAGATTAGAGAATTGTAAACTGAAGTGATTACAATGGAACGAAATAAAGCAGAAAATGCATAAAAATAGCTGCAGAATGATGAGATATTTCCCATTCCCTATTATTTGTAGAAAGCAATGGCAAAGCATCAGTTTCAAATGTGGAACGGAAATGTCACAGTGCCATCAACAATAACAAATTTTCAGTTTATTAAGAATATTATCATTCATTGTTACAAAAAATAGATCTGGATTTGCTTTATTGTATATTGATAAAATGCAATAAAAATGTTTCGGAACACAGTCTGCAATTTAAAAATCAAACCGGTAATAGTAATTTGGATTTTTCAGTAAAAAATGGCAATTCCAGCAACAAAGTATGCCTCTACTTATTTTCTTGAACAAATAACTACATGTGCCATGAAGTGTTTATAATTTATTAAAAACTGCTTTGATCCCTTTGTTTGTTTTTTATTCAGACAACACTTTTAGTGAAATCTCTACTTGGATATTGAATTCCTTCTTCCATTATGTTATTTCTCCAAATTCCTCTTTTCCTTCATCCTCAGCCTTTTCTCCTCTTCCCTGTTTCCATTTTCACCTTCAGTCGCAATGTTCATTCACATCACTAATCTTTTTGCAAGTGTACCAGGTCTTCCCAAATGCACTTAAATGTTATTCAATGATACTTGACTTTTTACAATTTTTTATGTTACCGGATTCATACAGTTTCCTTGTTCTTTGCAAATGTGCAGAAGCCATATTTGATCTTCAATGTTTGTCAAAAGAACTGGGTTTTCTGAAGTTCTAGTTCATTGCTGGGCAACAAGAATTGCTTGTTGAAGACTTTTTGAGGTTACTTGTACCAGTGAATCGCCTTTGATGGTGATCACTAATCCATTGTAAAATAAAGTTGTTAGTAAATAAGAAAAATTCTAACCATCAGATATTTAAGTTGTTTGGTCTTTTTTACTCTCATTACTGGATACCAGAACCAGAATTTGGATACAAGAAACTGTTAAGCCAACTGCATTGTTTCTTTTTAAAATTTGTTTTAATTTTGTAAATATGCTATCAGAACACACTATGTCTTTGATGTTCATTCTTGCTGTGTACAGGTGTCAAAAGCCATCCATTCACACATGGCAGTGTGAATTCCTTTGACAAATCTCTTACAGCACGAAACAGTCTCTCCTAATTTATGAGTGTTTGGCCTTCTAAATGTCTGTGTCAGTCTATACCATATTGAGAGGGACAAATTTTTGTCTCTCTAAGCTAGATTTAGAAGCAGCTTCTCTGGTTCCATGAAAATGAGAGTATAGACTGAACTTACGCATTTTGTTGTCAGATTTTAAAATATGTGATGGATATCAAATGATCTTTTTCATTGATGGTGAATGTGCTCAGAATGTTCTGCTGCCTGCACTGTGAGCTCAAAATCTGTTTAACTGTACCAAAGTCCATGGTGTTCTGTAAAAGCATCAAATATTGCTGGTCCATTTTGTGTAAATTTGTTTTTAATAGTTTACAGCCAAAAAAAAAAAGGAGTCAAGAGAAAAGGAAACTTCAATACCTGTCATGTTAATAGGTGACAGTTCCACCTTTTAAGCAACTAGGCAGCAGTAGAGTATCTTTCTTGAATATCTTGAATATCATTTTAGAAGTGTATGTAACTATAGTTTGTTGCTTTTGTAAGCATCGAAACAACATTTTAAAAGATGGGGAAGTGTAAAAAGGGCCATATTGTTTAGGCACTAAAAAAAGTAGAGCTACACGCAAGCTACATGGTTTGATCGCTTAGAGAATAGTAGCAACTCATTAAAGAATGGCAATTCCCACTGCATAGAAAGCTTCACAGATTAAAAGATGTTTGAGTTGGAAAAGCCTCTTATGACATTGTCAACTTGCAGAACTACTTCCTGCTTTGGATTTTCAAGGCATTGCCTAAGGAGCATTCCATTTATACCTTGTTTTTAAACCTTTAACTGATTATTTGCATTGTAGGTGTTTATATGGTAACTTTGCCAAACTGCTTTGTACATGGGTAATTTAAAACTATGAATTCCTGTATTAGCTTGTTCTTCACATTCCTTGAATGCGTGGAACAGAGGAATGTAATAGATTAAAGTCATTATTAGTTCATATTTTTTTTTAATAAAAGCGTACTGTGTGTTGAATTATATTTCAGTTATCTGTGCTTTCTGTTGACTGCCAGTCTTTGGCCCAGGCCCTTCAGGAATTGCCTCTGCATCTGAGGTTGAATGTAGCTGCTGAACTTGTGCAGGTAATGCTGTGAATTTTCACAAGAAAATGCAAATATTTTAAGTGAAACAATCTATGCAAGAATGATTACTTTAAACTTGATCTTCAAACATAAGTGGAATGTATTTTGTAAGTAAATACATTTCTTGAGACTGGCATGTCAAATGGCATGTAATGCAGGATACCCCTCTATCAGCACTTTTTATGCTTTGTTGCCTTTAAACAAAATGCTTCGATGTGCAGCACATTAGATTTGAAGCCAGGTATCGGAGTGTTTGACATGGAATGATTGCACTGTTTTTGTATTTGCTTCTCTTGTTAGCAGCTGTTAACAGCCAAAACTTTGAAAGTGCTTTCACATTCTTTCCTGTTAATTATTTTAATTGTGATTTACTCTTCTACATAGCTAATATCAACATACATCTTTGTTCCATGAATCAAACTTACATCTGTGTTAGAACAGGTAGAACTGTCAATCAAACAGGTAAAGAAAATGTCATTTATGCTCTGGTGAAAAAAAATCAAACAACAGAATATTAGGAAAAAATGTTTCTTCAGGCTGTGAAAAAGAACCAATGAGACTCAAATATAAAAACAATATTCTTAAAAAAAATCCATCTGCTCAAGCAAGGAAAAAGAAACATGACCCTTACAGAAGAAATTTTACTTCTGTTCGGAGTTGCATGAAGTGCTGCTGTGACTGACACAACTATGCTCTTTCTTAACGGAGCTCAAATATGTCTGCACAGGTGATGTCTAAGGGAATCTCCAAACAAATGTTACTTTCAAATACAATTTTCTTCTTAAAAGTTCTAGTCACGGTCTTTAACTTTTATCAGGGTTATAAAGTGTGTGTTATGACATTTAATCTTTGTATTGTCATTCTGACTGGTGATGTGGTCATCAGATATGCTGCAGTGTTATTAATGCCAGGGTATCCTGATACAAACAGAATCTGTGTTCCACGGTTAAATAATGAGTTGCCATTTCTTGTTTCACCATTTGATAATGTTTTGTAATTTGGTTTCATTTTTCAAAATAATGCAGCTATATACTACAACTTTTGCTAAATGATTTTCAGCAACCTGTAGTATGGTTTGCTTTCAAGACTGGAATTTTGGAGGGAAGGCCTGACAAGGGATAATGTTTCTAGCCAAATTTGGACTTCAATCATTCCAAAATTCAGAGTATTGATGAGATTTCATTACAGAAGAATTAAAGAAAAGTAACTCTCCAGGAAGTATTTGTGAAACAATGGAACTTGCTGATTTAGCATACAATCTCATGTTCCGTAATAAGGGATAAAAGGAGTTTGTATTTTGTAGTTGCTTCTGTCGAAGTATCATCAAGATAACTTCAGTTTACTTTTACTTCTGAATTCAGTTCTGCTGAAATGCATTGTACCTTCTTAAGTGATCAAATGTAGGAAGCATGAATTACAATCCAAATTAGACAGAATAGTAAAAATGGAGTTAATCATTAGAAAGACTCAAGTCCTTTCTTGTACTCTTAGGCATCAACACCTGTAGAGCTCCCACAGATGAAATCTAAAAGTATTGAAGATGGCAAGAGGAGAGAGCTTCTGTTCCGACAGTCTCTGGCTCAAAGTGAAACGGTGTTGGGCTCCCATCCCGTCAGTGATTCTGTTGCTCCGTCAGGGCCTGGAAGTAAAAATGGTCCTAGGGCAAGTGCAGCACAACCATTTCAAAGAGCCCCTATACTATCAAAGCAAGAGACTGACCATTTGGATGAAGAACTAGATCTTCTCCTAAATCTAGATGCTCCCATTGATACAGCAAACAGACCTGTGTCAGGTGCATTATCCTACAACAGATCAACTGAGAAAGATTTGAAAATGGATTGTAAGGAAAATGGTAAGACTTCTCTTCTCCCCAGCATGCCCTTATTTAATTTCCATTGCTCTCTGTTTTGGTGATGTTTTTGAACTCTTGATTAGCCAGTCAACAGTACTGCTGTCATCGTCTCTGTCATACTGCACTTCATTTATCTGGGGCTATGTTCTGGCCCGTTTGTTCCTTTTCAAGTTTAACTCCCCACTGAACTAAAGTTTCACCATTGTCAGTTCATTTTAAGCATTAAGAGAAATTCTTCTGCAGAACAGCACTGGTCTTACGATTCAGCAAAATTTTAAATTAAAAAAAATTAATGTACTACTAGAGAATTTTAGTGAGAGGAAGATAAAAGTTTTTATGTAACATTACCAGCCCTTAGTTCAATGTGCTAATAATATACAGAAGAATTGACAGCTATTTCTGATGGCTTGTTATAAATGCTATTTTCAAACTAGCACTGATTTTACAAAATCAAGTTTAGTATGGAAACAAAACACATAGGAAAATTTTCCTATTTCAGAAAAATCGGCAAACCCTTCCTTTTGTTTGCATTCCTAGAAGTTATACTGCTGTTTGTTTGTTAGTTTTGATGGAGCTGGTTTGCTACTCCTCCCCAGCCCACAATGCTGTAAAAGCATTTTTAGCATTTCTGATTTTTTGTGTATGATTTTCTTGCTATCTTAAAAATTAAGTCCAAGATGGTTGAGTATGATGTAAGATGTCACCACAAGCAATACAGCAAGCCTTGTTACTGAAGACAATCTTGAAATGCTCTTTCATTTCAGTGGTATGTCATGCTTTCCACTCCAAAGCACAGTGTAAATCCCTTAAGAAAACAATGCCACCAGAATATGGAATCATACCGTGGTGTAATAATCATGCAGGGCTGTCGTGGTTTAACCCTAGCCAGCAGCTAAGTACCACGCAGCCGCTCCCTCGCTCCCCCGCCCCACTGCCAGTGGGATGGGGAGGAGAATCGGGAAAGAAAGAAGGTAAAACTCGTGGGTTGAGATAAGAATGGTTTAATAACTAAAGTAAAATATACTACTAACAATAATAATAATGAAATATAATAATAATTGTAATGAAAAGGAATATAACAAAAAAAAGAAGGCGGGGGGGAACCCTAGTGATGCACAATGCAATTGCTCACCACCCACTGACCGATGCCAGAGAGGTGACCTGCCCCTCCCGGTCAACTCCCCCCAGTTTATATACTGGGCATGATGTTCCATGGTATGGAATACCCCTTTGGCTAGTTCAGGTCAGCTGCCCCGGCTCTGCTCCCTCCCAGCTCCTTGCCCACCTGATTGCTGGCAGAGCATGGGAAACTGAAAAGTCCTTGGCTTAAGATAAGCGCTACTTAGCAACAACTAAAACATCAGAGTGTTATCATCAGCATCATTCTCACACTAAATCCAAAACACAGCACTGTACCAGCTACTAAGAAGAGAGTTAACTCTGTCCCAGCCGAAACCAGGACAAGGGCGATCTGCTGTTGTGGCCTCCTGCTCCTCTCCTACATTGAAGTAAACTCTGCATCGGAGAGGATTGTGAACAGATCGCAGTAGGGGGATCACTTATAATGTCTGCTGCAGACCAGGCCTGGCCCCCCTTGAATCAGATGGAAGCCACATTGCTCTGGTTGAGCTTATTAAGCTGCCTCATTTTTTTTTTAATTCTTGCTACTATTTTTGGAATATGACTCACTATTCTTCAAGAAAGAGAGATTGTGTTTAAATGTAGTCAGTTGTGCATTAAAAGCAAAATGATCTGTGACAAAGAGCTGGTATGGAATTGTTTCCAGATTTCAAGTCTGTTCTTTTCACTCTTCTAGACCCTTTAAAACTAGATATGCCTGAAGAGAAGAATACAGCATCTCAGCAACAGCAAAGTACATCCAAAAATGTTACTGAGGAAGAGCTTGAAGATTGGCTGGACAGCATGATTTCCTGAAGCTCAGATTTTCTTATGTGAATAATTGAAAATAGCAACCATTAAGTAGAAAGCGGAATCTTCCTTTATTTGCTTGTTATTTCCTTTATCTATTTCACTTTGTTCAGTATGCCAAATGCCCAGTTTTGTTTGCTGGCACCTAAAATTCTGTGCAACCAAAATTCATTTAGATGTGATTGATTGAAAATTGTCTAAGACTAATGTTCTTAGAAAGCTCTAAGATTTGTGATGAAATTAGGATTTTCTTTGCTAAAGATGCAGGCTACAGCATGCTAGAACAGTTATTTCAGCTTGTACTTGCTCTATGTGGTCCTTAAAATAAAGCTACGAATGAACAATAAATACATGTGGTTTTAGTCACCATCCTCGCACCACATCTCCATATTGTAGAAAAATGAGAAAGATGACAGCAAAGGTAATATTTGGTTTATAATACTTTATTGCAGTGGGCACTTTTTATTAGAAGAAGAAAAATGCATAATCCTAGCAGCTTCTACTTGCAGGTGACCATAGAGCATTGTTTTATTTTGACCTAAGATTTAAATTGTATTCATTTTGATACAGTGTATGTCTTTTAACAGCAGCATCTAATAAGCTGTTATTGAAGGTAGTGTATAAACAAACTTCAAGTGCAATTTCATACAGAAAGACAGAAAAGCAATACAGTTAATGGATCTGTTCATCTAGAACACTAACATAAAAAGTTTGCATAGCTATGTCTACAGAGGTTTTAAGGCACTTAATGTTTCAAGGTGGACGAAGTGTTTGAAAATGTTTTCTTTTTAACGGCTTAAAGCTTTTCAAGCTGTATCTTAATACATTCACTAGCAAATACTGGGGGGAAAAACTGGACAGCAGTTATTAAAATATTTTTTCTGAGGCATGGCCTCTGATGTTCAAGTTCTTAAATGTCAAATGTTGTGCAATTAAGACACCTTTTAGCCCTTTCAACTGTACTGCCGAACACTAGGTTAATGATGTGGTTAAAAAGTTGTTATAATTTCAGACCATGTTTGAACTGGAAGGCTTAAGTTAATCTGGCATAGTTTTCTCTTTTCTAATTAAAATTCCAACAAAAGACCTGTTTCATACGTGGTAGGTACAAAAAGCCTATGAAATAGTGTCAAATTTTAGGTATGTCTTGAAGTTTAAAGACATGTAAAGCAAATACAAGCTGTGAAATTACACTATGAAAGGAAAAGTAGGTTTTTTTGTATACTGGATCTTAACAGTTCATGAATAAATAATTTCTTTTGTGGTATTAGCCAAGTTGATCTTCATACTGTTTCCGGAAGCAGTCCCCTGCTGGGAAAAAATCCCAACATCTTTCTTGGTACATCTTCCACACAAATGACTCCTGAAAATGATAAAGAGTATTTATTTTAACAGACACCTTGCAGTTAGTGCTCTAGATGATAAACTTTTAACAATAACCAGGTACTGTGCCTATTACTGTGGAGTAGAACTGAAGACACTGAAGTGCAAAGATCGTAACTCAGGAACATTTGTAAAAGTATTGTTCTGCACTTTGATTCAGAACTACTGAAATTTAAGCCCTATTAGAAAAACTGCGTAAGTGTGAATTAATCAGTCTAGTTAGTTACACCAGAGCAAACCTGTACACAGTCTGTATATATAAAATGTGTTTCAGTTTGCTTGGAAAACATTGAAGTGTAAGGTACTTTGGTAGTGTTTGCATAACAGCTTCTTATCTGAGATAAGATATAATTAAATCCTATTTATTTACATTTAGAGCCTAACAACACTAAACATACATACACACATCCACATACCTATCTATATATACATATATATGGGTTTAGACTATAAATATAGTAGCTTAACTACTTAATCTTTTGGGAGTAAACTACAACTGGTATATTTCAGGGTTTCATTTCAGAGATAAGATTACTAGTAACTGACTTCTGACAGAGTTCAGTGCTGGGTAGAATAGCACACTGCTGCAGCCCACCCCATCCCTTTTTTTTAACCCTTCCTTTTCTTTAATTCGCAGAAGACTCTCAGGGAGGGTGGCATCATCTCCACTCCTTGGTGGCACATCAGTTCCACCTGCTGGTACACAGCTACAGGACTGGAGAAGATAAAAACGTTGAAAGATAATTTTAAGAAAAAAAATTAAGTTTTATTTTCTACTCACCTGGCCCGTATGCTCAGTTTCATCCTTGTTGATGAGATACATTAAAAAGAATCTGAAACAAGCACATGAAGTGGGTATTAATGCAGAAAACGTAACATCTCTGCCTAACCTTTCCTCGACTGGGGTATGTGAGGGAGATTATGCCAACCAGCAAAGTAATGATATTGCTAGGTGTCTAAAGTGCTTACGTTAAAGGAGAAAATGCTGTCCTCCACTGTGGAAGTGCTAACAGATGTAAAAGCTGTAGAAGTGGAAAAATGTGGTTTAGCCTTTTCTTCATTTCAGTGCTAGGAGCAATACCTGAATTATTAGGCATATGCCAACTCCTATACACATACGCTCCAACATCCCACCTTGGAAGAAGTTACTATGGCTACTATGCAAGAAGTTTGAAGTGTGGCGAATACTCAGCTGCCCTAAGATTTCCAAACACTCATGCCATACAGCTCACAAGCTGAGCCTATCTATCTCAGATACCTGTGCTCACCCTAATGTAGAGAGCTTGAACTAATTAGGAAGGCTGGAGAGTACTAACAATGGTCTGTTTATATGTAACACAACTCTTGGTTAGCTGCTTTTGATGCAGTGCATTTGGAATTAAACTTGGTATGTGCTTGCATTGTAAAAAGAAAGGCATGTATACTGACTTTAACATTTGTCTAATTAAAGGGCAACCTGGTTAGAAAGATTGTTCACTATATATTCTAATATTAAGGAAATGGCTATTTTTAATTTACTGTGAATTACAGGTTCCCATATACCAAATAAGCAATTCAATATAGTAAGAAAAGCTTGGAGGTTGTAGACTGGTAAAACTATGGATGTTAACGGAAATTTGCCTCACAAAAGTATGTGCCTTGATTTTGCAGTGTCAGTTGCTATGCAAGGAATACTGCAGCCTCCGCTCCAGGAGGCATGCTTTTTTTTTTTTTTTTTTTTTTTTTTTTTAAGTTTAAAAAGTCCAGATGCAATATTCCAAAGCCAGACTTCTATAATATACCACCAGTTCAGCTCCTTTGGTTCTGCTAGCACAATGCTCATATAATTATCATTGTTGTATGAGTAACTAATGCCATCAAATTAACTTTTTAAATATGCTCCTTGATCTGCTCTGTATTTACTAATGAAAGTAGAAGATCACTGTCTTGGGAGTCTGGGCAATAGTCTAAACACATACAGCTCCTGACTGCTTCAAGATTTCAGAAAGCTGCACTATCACTAAAGAACTACAGGATCAGACTTGCACATTATTTTTTGTAGCTTATCTTTCAGGAATCTTCCAGAAATACCTTTTTTTTGTTTTGATGTTTTGGTTTTCTTTTTGTCAAATTGAGGCTAATTTTCAATGGTCTCATCAGCGTTACCAAGCCCCCAGAAGTCACAATCAAAACTTCCAAACTTAAGCAACTTATTAAACTGTTGTTCCCTATCATTCCACATATCTGGGTTTCCTTCCAGAGGAATAAGGAGTTGGTGTGCCTTCAGGTCTCATTCCACTAAGGTAGCTCACGTGTAAGGTGAGCACTTTAAAGATAACCAGCAGTGTGGAGTAGAGGAGGGGAGACCAGAAAGGAATGGAGATATTCCTCAGTTCTACAGAATTCTGTCTTAGGATTGTCAGCAATGTGTGCACCTAAATTACTCTGGAGCTGAAAGGTCTCTCTATCATAATTCCAGTAGTAAAATATACTTACAGATAGTTTGCCAAGTTGTGTTCTTGCAAAGTGTGTGTTTCAAAGCCATGTGGGATTGTGTCAAAATAGTCATTGCCGATGCCACAAATAAAACATTTGGTCTGGAAACACAAGTTGTGGTTACAAATTAATTTTAACTCAAAGACACTATTTTAACTGGTAACAATCTAGATGAGTAAGAGCAATGAAAAATGTAGTGTGCTTACTCATACCTCCATATCTTCTCTCACTTGTTCTTGCTGGTCTCTTAATTCACCAAAAGCATCAATAATCAGACCTATTTCAAATGGAAAAGTTGCAACACGTCAGTACTTAGCAATATTCCTATTTCAAGTAATGTCTGTCAGACGTCCTCCACTGTCTTTGGCGTTTCGTGTACTTATGTCTAGGTTGAACAGTTCAAGTTACAATCTATCAATTTCCAAACATCTAACATTTGTTTACACTGCACTCCTAGCAGTAAGAATTTCTCTTACATAGAAGTGCAGTCTTGAGAGTGGAGAGGCTTTTCTGTACTTATGTTTTGGTCAATTTAAGCTTCCATAATCTCATCTCTTTTGTTCCCATGAAAGAATTTAATTTTCATTCTCCTTCTCATGGAACTCTTGTATCCCAACTTTTGTTCAACAACGACGACTCTGCTCCCACAGGCCCCCCAGCCAGTTTGTGATGCTGCTTCACATTTGAAGCATTATTCCTCCACTTCCAACATATTAAGGATAGAGTTGGATCATTTTGGGGACTGTGACATTCATAACTTTTTCTCAGTATAGATGTATTACATTTTTTCTTTGCCACCAGACTGCCATAAAATGGTGCTTTTTCCTAACAGCCTTAGATCAGTTTATACAATGAGTGTTGAGTACTGACAGTCATTGAAGAGAGGCCTCATTCTCTGTAAACCACAACTGCAAACCAATTAAAACTGCAAATCCTCCTCTAAAGAAAGGAGGAAACGGGTATGTGGCCATGGTGACTTTCTCCATGTCATTTCCCCTTTCCAAGGCGAAAGTCTCCATTCCCCAGCCAGCTGTGGTGGTTCCAAACTACAGGTGTGAAGAGTGTCTACAGCAAGGCTCTCCAAGTTTAAATGGTTATTATAGGAAGAACAGTGATCCTGCACAAGCTGCGTCATTGCTGGATAGCTGTCAAAGTGTTCATAAACACTGTAACCCAGGTAAGTTATGTTTCTTGTGCTTTGTCTTTGTGTAATACTTGGGCCAATGCATTATTTGTGAATTAAGTATAAAACTATTACTTTCAGAATTAATTATTTTATCAGCTCAGAAATAAGTCTTTATAGCAACACTGCTAAATTTACCTCAAACACAAATATGGTTTAAATACATTGCAGAACTTAAGTAAACTAAATTCTAACCATCTACTAAGGTAAGTGACGGTACCTTGAATAATGGCCAGTAGGATAACAATGACAAAGAAGAAAAATGTGATGTCAAAGACAATTCGATACATTTCATAAGGGTCTCCAGCAGGATCCTCAATTTCATCTCCAATGCCACCACCAGCTCTTACACCCACATACATGTGGAACAGGTAACACTAAAAAAGAGAGAGGAGAATTACAGATATATTTACCATGACTGATTCTGTTTGGGTTTTTTTTCTTTTTTTTTAAAATGGTTCTGCTCTGCTAATTCTCTTCACAAGTTACAGTAACAAAGAACACATAATATCATTCATGTATCACACACGCTGCACCAAAAACCTCTTATTGCCTTAACTAAAGTGATTACATCTTCAAGTACACTTACTAAGAGGGGGAATCGGCTTCGGCTGTTACCCTCTCCTCACTCCCTAGGTCTTACAGACTAAGACCATTTGGGGGGCATTTTCCTTGTATTTGTCACTGTATTCAACTATATTCTACCCCTTATATTAATTCTAAGATTCTAGCTTGCTCTGAGTAAGCAGAGGACATCTTTTAAAGTCTTGTAATGGAGTTTAGAAATGTTGGCAAATATTGCCATAAAATAAATAGTGACATATTCACAACAGGTAGATCTATCTGTGTTTAGGTGGTTTCTGGATAATTTCATTTTGCAGTACTAGATGTCTGGTTTAGTATATTGTAAATTATTTACGATCTGGGAAACATAGCCTGTGTTCAGTTCGATGCAGAAGAAATCACTTTACAAAAATGTTGCTGTGTGTCATATTTTTTGAACATATAAGTCTTCATGGAAAAATCTTTAAAAATCTGGATATTTAAGCTATGTAAGCATATTAGAATGGAATCTTCTGCTGGAGTGATATACTACTGATGTTCCTGTGTGAATCATCTACAGAATCTTGTAAACCACCTTCAGCCACACAATGTGGGTTAAAAACAACAGAGATCTTTAAGCCGAGACAGTGTTCTGAAGTCACATTAGACAGCAATGCTGGTGTTAAATAATCAGCATAAAACCTGACAAATCTGGTCTTTCATAAGCAAACACTAAACAGAACTATACATCCATTTTTATAATGCAACTTTACTGTTGATGTAAGATACTGGTACTAGTTTAATCTTACTTAAAAATGTAACATGGAATTGATTTACCTCACTTGGTAGAGCGGTTTAAAATGTAATATAGTGTCATTATTCCAATTACTCCTACATCTACTTTCTGACCAGACCATTATATCCAGCTCGCAGAGGGACCAGTTAAATAATACTGCTTGGGCAGTTTTCATAATTTCTATCATCTGCACATCTGACTTGCACTGAGTGTTTGAAAGAAAGTTCAAGAATAGGGAAGATCATTTTGTGAAGTCTATGACACACCTCTGTTCTGAGGTATTTTATTCCATCTTTGGCATGTAACACAGAGCAGAGAGTGACTATTGCATGGAAGAAACGAGCTGGCCACAAACTCAGAATATTACATTTTTAATACCTGAATTTGTGCTGTTTTCTGTATACAGTAAGAAAATCAAAATCCTCTTCATACCATAATACGTACTTGTAGAGTATCTTTTAATATGACATAAATAACATTCTGTGGCAACAGGTGGAAATCAGAAGGGAAATTAGTAGCATTACATTATCACCTGTAGTGAGTTTTAATTTCCCCCTTCTCTACTCACCCTTGACTTCTTACTTCATGACTAAATTAGTAATTGTAAGCAGTTTGGAGCAGGCTTTTATAACTAGCACTAATAATATCATATACTTCATATAACCTAAATAAGGATAGGAAGAGCTTGCACACTTGCAAACATTGGGAACAAATTGTGTTTACTTGTGCTGCAACAACACAACTTCTTTTTGCAGAGCTGACCAGTTTGTCATGAAATTTCTTCCATATACTTTAAGGGTTTGCCATCTTCACATGTAAAAGCGTTGCAGCAAATCATATACCACAGTATTTAGGAGAAAAATCCAGAATATCTTCCTATACTGGTGAGTGTCACCTATCTACTCTTGAGTTTAGACCATTGGAGAATGCAGAGGGAATTTCAAGACCATTCACATTTTCAAAATGACATATAGCAAGAAGAAGGGACCCATGAATTTAACAACAAAAACATCCCTCCTTGCTTATCATTTTATCTTAAGTATCCATTTGAAAATTCAGGATGAAATTTGAAGCATGCTAGTGATGTTAGTTACCGTCATCATGTCATCACATTTCATGTCTGGTTCATCTTCATCTTCACTTTTGTTGTAGAATTTGCGGAAGAAGTTGAACGCCACAACAGTGTAAAGATATACTACTACAGCGAGGAGTCCTACAGTAAGCACAAGCTGTATATGGAGACATGACATGAAAGTAGGTTTCAATTTCATTCTGTCAGAAGAGATATGCTAGCTCAGTGTATTGCCTTAAGTATTGAAAATGCATCATATTGTACCTTTCCCAATAAGGAAACTAAAGACAGCAGTTATGATAGCTTTGAGGTCTCCCTATTGCTTGCATCAGCGTAGAGGTGTTACTTTACCCTGCTCTCACGTGAAAATCAAAGGGAAAAACAGTATCAAGAAACTGAAGTTGTTTCCGTCTTTCTGAGCTATATGCATACAAACTATATATATCACTGAAGAAATGTTTCCACTATTTAACTTAAAAGTTAAATCCTAGTAACTTGAAAAACTGGATATACAGTGAAAATAAAATGATAAAAAATAAACCCGTTTAGTTAATTTGATAAATAATTTCAACTGGGACTTATCATGACTTATCATAGTCTATTTTCTGTTCCAAAGCTGGTTAGCAAAGTCATCGATAAAGTGGATAGAAAATTTTTTAGATAACCAAAGAGTAATTTCCAGGTCCTGCTTTTAAGTGAATAAAATCCTTAGGCGAGAAAGTTTAGCAGTTAATAAGACTAGATTATATTGTAGGTAGGAGTTGGCATTAGAAGATGCAGCTGTGGAGAGGAGTTACTGAAGGCTACATATTTTAAAAAGCGCAAAAATTGGTATTACTCTTTTAAAAGAAATGTAAGAGTATTGAACAACGAGCTGATTGTCAGTTTATCACTTTCTGCAGATCTGTAAGTATGCTCCCAAAGTGAACATTTCAACTGAAAAATCTGCAGCTGTCTTTCAGTGTTCATATCGACTAGCAAGAAAAGCAACAGGATTAGAAAAACTAATCTTCGCTTGTTAAGAATCTATACTAAAAGCTGTGGTCTTGAGCTGGAACAGTTTTGTCAATTATGCTCAGTTTTGAGTATTACTTTTAGAAAAATCTCAAAGAAAATATATCAATCATTACATTAAAAGTAATACGACTTTGGTCATCCTGGAGGAAAATGAAGGGGATAAAAACAGAGATTTCATTTGTTTGTGCGATGATACTGAAAACATTCTCATATGTACTATTTTAGAAACTTACTTTCCTGATAAGGGAAGAAACTTCCATTGGTCAATTTTTGCTGAAAGAAAGGATTAAGCAAACACAAAGGATATATCAGAGTTAAGCTAAGGGGATATTCTTATGCCTCTTCCAAAACGTTATGTGGTTTAAAGTGTTTTGACAAGTCTAACAGGATGTAAGAGTGGGCTTAGAATATATGTTACTGCATTTGAGAAGGAATGGAATGTGTATATTTGAAATTAAATTTGGGGGAAGTTCTGTTAGATTTCTTAAATGTAAGTTAAAAAGTGTGTTAGTGAAAAGCTTGGTTTTGTTGGTATGCTAGCTAGGAACTCAGAGCCTTTAGAGATCAGAGAATGATTCCCTGCATAGCTTTCAACAATTAGTTTTGGAAGTAGATTTTATTAATCTGATTTTTGCATGACAAAGTGACATACAAATATATTCCACAGTGCAGAATGCCCATACCTGTAAGCACATTCTTACTAGCTAAGTATTGAAATCTCAGCGCCCAGATCATTATCACTGCTGTAGCAAAGGAGAGATTGTGAATTCTTATTAGTTACCAGCATCAGTTCATCATTGAGCATAGAGAAGGAGCTGGTTATGTCATAATTCATATTCTTGTCTTTTTCTAAAATGATGCTTTTTTCTATTGTGTACAAAACTTCTTCAGCTATCAGCTATACAGTGGGTATGGATTATTATAATTTCATAGGATTTAACATGTATTAAATGTGCTGCAGAAGACACAATGGGATCTATTCTTTAATCCAATCATGATCAAAATGGATTGCATTCCAGTATTTCCTAGGTACCACGAGATTTTTTCCAGTACTGTTACAAAACGCATTCATTTTCAAACCTTTGCATGTAGCACTAACCTGTTTGCCATTGTGAGTAACTGAAGACAAAATGGTTCGCAATGTCTTGAAACCCATAGCAATATCCAGCAGATGAGCAGCAAAGAAGAAGTTGTTGTAGTGCCCAAGGATGGACATAGTCGTGTACCAAGCTAAGTATAAAAACGACTGCAGAGAAAGTGAAAAGTGGCAGAATGTTAGCAGGTGCTAATGTGCATTATTGGATCCAGAATATCGCTTGCTTTTAGTCACTCCAGTTATAAAATAAAGTAATACTATCATGATCGGATTGAATCACAGTCTGAATGTAATAGCTCTATTTTATATGTTCAAAAAGACTGTCTTACTCTGTCTCTTATCATCTCCACTGTTCATTTAAGGAGTGTTTGTTGCTTAGTTATGCTAATGAGACCTCTATCTTTAGATATTTAAATACAGTCTTCAGCATATATGTTACTAACATCAAAATCCCCTACCTTAAAACTGTTTTCGGCTGGGGAGCTTGTTACATAGTACTTTAAATTTTAATACTGATTCTGGAGGAGAGAAAATGCATTGTATTACTCTTGAGACACTTTACTCTGTTTAAGTCTCAGACCACGTCAACCAGGACATCCAGAAAACCTAAGGCACATAATACAGCTTATTCTTTTAACAAGCAGTGAACCTGAAGCCACTGTGACGTGAAAGCTCTTATTGAAGAACAATGGCTCAGTGTGCTTTCAGTGCACAATGAATTTATACATCTTCACTTGATTCACCTTGGCTGCCTTGTTTGTTTGGGAATGCTCAAGAGGATGCAAAAAGAGGATTCACAAAAAAAGGAATTTTAATATAAGCATGGTCCTTTCAAAGGAGAAGGTATGAAAGAAAAGAATTAACCAACCATGTCAAACAGATGATTCAAGAATGGAAAAGGATAACTTTCTGTAGACTGTGCTTGATTTTAGAAAAGACACCTTTGGTTGCTAGATTGATTTCTACAAAATTAAATTAATGTACCATTAACTAACAAAATGCTGACATTGTATTAATGGTGAGGAGGTGCATATTGCCCTTTAGAATCAAAAAGAAAATTCTAACATAAATTAAAGCAATTTGCTACAACATAAGACAGAAAAAACTATTTCAAAATGGCTCTGTAATGCAATATTATTTGTGTCTGTTTGTTTAAAATAAAAGCAGATGGTGGAAGACATACAATCATGTTTAGAGTAAATCAAAGCATATTCTTCTAGGGTAACATACTCACATTATCAGTGAAAACAACTCCAAGCTTCCAAATGTGATACTTTGTATCAATGGAGCTTAACCTAGGCAATACAAAATTTTTGAAATGCATCAATGTCAAAATTAAGTATTGAATTCTGTAAGTATAAACAACAAACTAGGTTTGGCACTTCACATTTGTTTGCTGAAGGTGTTGGTAGACATTAGCTGTTTACTTTTTGAGTGATGTAGGTGCTTCATTTTTCAGAGAGTATTCATTAACTCTGAGCACCCATACACAGCTTCTAAACCATTGAAACTGGTGGAACAATTTCAGTAGGAGTGATACTGCATATTCCAGACTTACAAAAATTAAAATGCGTGTTAAAAGTAGTGAAATGTGGAACCTGAATTGCTTGAATTCAAGAGATAAGTGTTCTGTCTAGTGTAAAATGTTGCCAAAATTACCAAGAGAAAAGGTAATGCCTTCTGCAAGATTCTAAATATTTTATTAGCCATTAGATGACATGCGAACAGAAATCCTTCTTCTTGTGTGCCTAAAGTATCAAGGAAACCAAACTCTTGTAGGAGCCTAAGTCATTTGGGACTTGGATACTTTCAAACTCTCATCTTCACTGATGGATTAAGTCAGGAAAACATCTCTGAATTTTTTCTAGATACCTGGCATCTAGATTTTTGTTATCAATACTTTTTCTGTGCTTTGGTTTATAAACTAACTCTGTTATAAAACCTAAAGAACTTTTAAATGCTGCATTGATTATTGTTTAAAAGAGTGCCCAACGATATCAGTCAGCATCAACTCGTTGATTTTTTTCCTTACTTTTATAACACAAGTATAAGTATGTTTTAGAACAAACAAAAAGCTTTTTTATTTTACTTCCACACTAGGAAGACTTATCCATTTGAATTTTCCATGCCAAGGAAAACATCACTACAGTTTCAATATAAAATCTGTTTTTATCTGTGACGGTGAAGTTATGCCAACACATAATTTGTCTGTGAAGTTCAGAAGTCATACCATGATACAAGAGATGCCTCTTCTGGTTCGCTCTCTTCCACTGGACTAAAATCAAGGGCACTTTTGTCCAAACCCAAAAGTTCTGCTATGCGCTCTGCTCCATATAAGTCTCCATACTTGTTAATAACCTAAAAATGGAAGAAGAGAAGCTTTTTCTCAGAGAAAGACCTCAGTGACATTCACCCTACTTTAAGCCAGCAGTTGTCAGAAATTAAAAAAAAAAAAAAAAAAAAAAAGTCTTTCACAATTAACACTACTAGAACAGTCAGAACTCCCAGGAAGCCAGGCAGGAGGAGCATAAAAAAGAAAAACAGAAGCATTAAAGGCTATTATCTGAAAGCTTATGTATAATTTGCCATCATTTAAGCTGGCATGTTTTTCTTTTTTTAGGGGGATGAGGGGGCTTTGTATCCTAAAGATGACAATGACTGTAAATTAGACCTGCGTGGCTGATTGACAGCACAAAGTTATTTCAAATGCCTGAGTCTAGGAAGGAAACCACAGCCTTCTGTCTTCCTCCCTCCTCCCACCTACGCTACAGCTGCCGGTTCACCGAGACATTTACCACAACAATGACTTCCATAAAACAAATTTCAGTTCTCAATTATTTGTATATTTATGTGTACAGAAGTATATTACACATAGATATCCAAATTAACTGAAGAGTAGATTATTGCTATGACTAACATAATAGAAATATAAAAAGCCTACCTTCCGTTTTACAAATTTGTCCCAGTAATTGTTAGGAAAGGACCTACATAGATAAGGCAAAGATACTTCAAGTTATTTAACTTGTGAGGGGAAAGAAAAAAACAACCAAAAAAAAAGAAAATACCATGTTCCTGATCACTGCAGGTTCTGGTACAATTTCATTCACTCACACACTGCACTTCAAGTTACGAGAACGGTTTCTTTCCATGTGGACAACAGCTGTTATTAATCATCATTCGCTGCAATATCATATTGGTTTTTTCCCTTCTTTTCTTTTTCACATGCACAAATATGATTGGCTACAAAAGGGCAGCAGGCTAAATATTATCACCTAATGAACCTAACAACTCAATAGTAGCAGGGTAGTCACTGTAATATCATTCATCTCCTAAATAAATACTTTATTGCTCCTAGCCATGAAATCAATACAGACAATGATTTTCAGAGGAAAATAAGAGAGTCTTGTAGCATAAATACTTTTTAAGTTCACTGGATTACATTTGAAATAGAGGCTGAACACTTGGGAACCAGTGGACAGTTTGCCAACATCAAATTAAAATTCAAATAATAATTAAAAAACCCCAGAAAATTGCAAAGGTCATTTGGCAAGAACAGGGGTTAGTGGTAATCTTGTTCTCAGGTGTATCATATTGTTGTTACTGGCTCTGACATCCCAGAACAAGACAAGGTAAAAAACATTTATAATTCTAAAGCTGTAAGACAGTTCAGCTAAAGAGCATTTTGCATCATCTGCCTCTGAGCAGCCATGCTCACACTGGTAACTAAAAGAAAAGCTGTTGTGTATACAAAAGAGAAAGAAATGAAGCAGTAAATCTTAAATATTGAAGAAGTGTCAGAGTATCTTGTATTGAAAATTCCCTGCTTTTTTTGAGAGTAGTGAGCAACCATGACGCTTCAATAAGCAACCAGTTTTATCCAGAGGAGATCTTACAACAGACACTAGGAAATACATCAGCTTTGACCTGCAAGAAAAAAGATAGTGTTCTCTCTTATCAGTGACATTTACCTGATCTTCAACTTGATCATAAAACTTACTGTTCTTGAACTGTCTTATGAATAGCAGTGCCCAGGAATTCCTCATTCTGATGGTCTTACTGTATATTATGTCAGTTTTGAAGAATGCCAATTAGCAGGAAACACTACAAAATTGTACAGCTTGTGTCTATCCCTTTTACCACAAACATCTAATGGTGCTGCATTTATCAGGGTACCTCTTTTGCCTTTTTAATTACTTTTTTTTCACTTATAGAAAGGACATTTCAGTATACACACAGTACTGGGTACCCTCCAGCAGTGGTTATCCTGATGGTACAATACCCGCACTAAACCTCGAGAGTCAGTTCACATCGGCGGAAGGATTAGTCTGCGTAAATTAGCCTGAATCTTTTATTCCACTTCAGTAGATAGTGCAACATGCTGAGAACAGGCTGTACAGCATGTCGTTTGGGATAAGCTGACAATATATCTCATTAATTCATGCTTGGTTTTGCTGAGGATAAACTTACTGGATGTCTAGATAGCTTGCTATCAATAGTTAAAGAAACGGGTTGGAAATTAAGCAAGCTCTCCAGTTTCCCCATTACCTTATATTACAACTTTAATAATATGTGCTAGTCTGTATTTCTAACTGAAATTAAGGAAAAATCTTAAAATTCAGGTGTAGGAAAACAAAGCATTCAAGAATTTCCGATATTTGAAACATTCTAATTTTAATGAAAGTACTAAGGGCACTACTTATAATGTACAAAAATTGAGTATGACTGATAAAATAGGTATTTTGGCTATTTGGCAGCATATTGTAACTCTGTTGCATTTAGTTGATTATTTTTGCTGGCTTGTTTTTATCAAATACTTACTTATCCCTGCATGTACTAGCCACAACTACTTTATGACTTGTAAATAACTTTGTTCTTTTCCAGCTTTCTGTTACTGTCCTTAAATTATGATACTATTAGGGAAAGACAGGAATCTAAGCCTAGGTATACTAGTACCAAAACATGACTCTAGTTGTTTTGAAAGAGTAAATTCTGAAAAATAGCCTGTAGACAAGGCATTGTTTCAAGAGAAGAGAGTTGACTTGCTATATTTCTCTGTGTCACTCCTACAGACTGCTGCAGCTTACTGATACTTTCTTTTTCTTGCCTACACTTGTATCATTCACTCACAGAACAGCAGGTGAGTCTCCTAGAATCAGCATATGACTACTACAGTATTTGCTAATGCATACAACCTGACAGTAATTCCTGTCAGACCTACTCAAATTCTGGATTGCTATTTTACACTAGATTTACTTCTCTTGTCATATACAAATTTTGTTAGCAAGAAGTGGGAAAGAAAGGTAGGAGAATACTGCTACAGAATATGAATGTGAAACTGAGTCACTGAAAAAGATGGAAGTTATCTTTTTAAAACTTTCTCAGTAGTGACTAATATGTGAAATGTCTTGGAGAGAGCTTGTGAGGTAAGATGCACAATCCTTGCAAACCCTAGAAAAATGAAAAGGAAGTGGAATATAAATGTTATGATAGTATTTATTAAATAAACAGATAATACAGGATTTCACATTAGAAACTACTACTGTAGCATCCAATATAAGGTGAAAAAATGCCTTTCTTTTAGATGAACTAGGTGGCAGGTGGACAGGGAAGGTTCTAGATCAGTGGCTTAATGAGCTATAATATTTATAAACAGTTTGCATATAACCATTTCGTTTTACATACGGAGTATTTATAACCAGGCGATCCCATTGTCCTTTAATATCATCTTCAGATGGCTGTTCAGTTATGTATAGTCCATCAAATTCGAGCTTTCTAGCTACCTCCTTTTCTCTCTTGAATACAACCAGAGGGACCTATGAAAATGACAGTGGACATCTTTGTCATGGTTTATATGTTTTTAGAAACCATGATATCTACCTCCATTATTAAGTACTTCTATAATACCATATAAGACCAAACATCACACTAGCACCTTCTACAAGCAGACAGCCACCTTGGAAGTCAAGCACCCCCCAGTTTTTATTGCTGAGCGTGATGTTACATGGTATGGAATATGCTTCGGTCTGTTCAGGTCAGCTGTCCCAGCTGTGCCCCCTCCCAGCTTCCCGCCCCCTCCCAACGTACTCGCTGGGGGACGCACAGAGTGGGTAAAGCAAAGAGAAAGCCTTCACACTGTGCAAGGACTGTTCAGCAATAACCAAAAGGCGGGTGTGTTACCAACACTGTTTTAACCACAAATCCAAAACACACACACACTGCTATGAAGAAAGTTAACTCCATCTCTGCCAGACTGAGTACATGAGGAAAACATCTACATATTGAATAGTGAGAATTTGTAAACAACTAGGTACAAGTAGGTATTCCAGTATTAGCTCCAAAAATCACTTTGGGACATAGCCGATATTCTTTAACAAATACTAGATTAGTAATAAGATTCAGAACTTGCCTTTAAGCAATAGTATCCAATCACACAGACAAAGGAGATGATAGTGTGAATAACTGCCAATGCTCTGAGAGCAGGTGCCATGTAACCTGTACTTTCTTCTAAAACAAAAAACACCATGCCCTCCTCCTCTTCCTCTTCATCAAAAGAGTTCCAGAGATTAGAGTCTTCCTCTGCTTCATCAAGTGGCTCTTCTGTCACCTGAGAGAAATTCAAGCACATTGAAAACACACAATAAACATAAAAGCTTTTCCTTTACTATAATGACAAATGACGTTTGCAAAGCCTGCTCATGGGAAGATGATAGACCATTAGCTTTGAACAGTAATGTCCTTCATTTTCACAGCAGAAGTCTCCACATCATCTCATGTCACTGAAAAGAGAATCTAGAAAAAGCAAGTACAGACATATGACAGTTTACAAATCTCTCCTTTAACAGTGCCATAGCAAAACCAAAACAAACAATGAAAAAGTTATGCAAAAATGTTTTCTTGGAAGAACAAAGCAATGACAGGGTTATCTAATATGACTGAATTTAGGGTTTGTTTTGTAATCTATGTTGTTCCTGATTACTAGAGTCTAGAAAGAAACAAAGTCCTCATGTTATCAACTTGTACATTGTCCATAAATTTTTATTTCATTACTTAGTTTAGAGCTTACAAATTAATACAGTATTTAATCAGTATTTCGTAAATACCCCAAGCCATAAAGCTGACATACTGCCCTAAATTCTTCCAGCAACTTTAAAAACCTGGCCTTTAAAATAAAAGCCCTAAGTGCCCTTCTTTTGACAGCTTTATCTGAAAGCTGAAGCCGTGTTCAGTCCTGTTTGGCTCCCACTGACCCTTTCCTATCTATGACAGATGGACTTGTACTGATAAACACAAACTTTAGTCCTCGCTCTGCAATATAATGGATTGTTGGCTGACCCACAAGACCCAATGAAAAGCAGAAGAGAGTGGGGAGGAAAGGACTGGCACAGACAAAAACAGACTTCTGCATATACCTTTGAAGTCCATCTTCTCTAACCATATGGGATGGAAAGAGAGAGGCAAGAAGGGAGCCTTAAATAGCCCTGATGGTCTTTTTCCTGGAATGGCGCACACACATTCTGCCCAGTTTTCAAGAGCCTTTTGCGTCTTTACCTGCCCTGTCTCTGAGACTGTAACTGCGTTGTAGGAGTTGCTTTTCAAGATATTTGAGATCAGGATTCAGCTACTTCTAGACTCAATGTTTAGCCAGCTGCTCTTGTCTTCTCTGAAGTTTTGATTGTAAACAACAGAACTAGAAAACGTAATACTGGCAAACACAAGATTCATCATCTTATTGCAACTTGCACCCTGTATCTAGAAGGGGAAAATCAAAAGGGCCGGATTCCAGGATAAAGATAAACAAGGACTTTTCTCATGGACTTCAAATCTGTAAGGAAAGGAAAAAAAATGAAGCTTTTATGGATGGCAGTTCTCTTTAGTGAATTCCACTCCTTTTCATGGATAGAGGTTGTGAAGATTCAGGAATAAAATTAGTGAAGGCTGCTGAAGATGTTCTACTTTGTGTCATTGGGTTATACACCAGAACCTGAAACAACTCATTAGATTCAGGTAAAACCCTAAGATTCAGTTTAAAGTATGGCTGTATAACCTTCATCAGTGATACAAAAAAAGAACTGTAGCCTACTATGAAAAGGCTTCTCTTGCTTTATATTTTTTCTGCCTGCTCATACTAATCAATTCAAGTCCCAGTCCCAGTCCCAGTATAAAAATATCTTCATCGCAACAGTCACTAATAACCATATTGGCAATGACAACAAAGAAAATAGAGCAAATAAGTATGAAAACTGAATTATACTCTCACATAGAAACACAGAATGGGAAAAAATATACATTTGATGTTCATTAGAGATTAATAAATTCATTAAAAAATATGAAAAAAGAAATTAAATAAAGCAAGCACTCCCCCCAAAATGCCAAACCCCAGGCCTGAAAGGCATGAAAAAAAATTATGAACAAATGAAGTATAACTAAAACATATGAGCTCATCTAGTTAAATTGAGACATTAATCTGATTCTGAAATTATGTATAAACTATTTCCCAGTCAAAAATGAATGTAGTCTGTAGGGTTCTTTAGAAAAAGCAGAAATATAATCATTCAGAATAATCAGGTGAACTGAAGTCTCTCAGTATCTTTAAAACATGAGAATAAAAAAATGCAACAGTATTGACATTTGAGTTATTTTAGTCGGACTTCAAATTTCCCACGACAAGATTAACGATCCAAACAATAACAGACTTATGTGAGCAAATGAAAAATTGCCTAGAAACACAACCTCAACTATAAAAGATGAATGAAATAAATCTGTTTTCATTCAGCCTGAGTAAAATAAAAACAGAATAGGTTTAATATCACAAATTTTAGTTACAAAATTTAAATGTTATTTTAGCTATTTCATATCTAAATGCTTTATTTCATATTTGAAGGGCTTGTAATAATGGCTTTATTAAACAAGCCTTGAAACCATCATTAAATATTCCTCTGGAAGTAACCAAAAAACATTTAAAGAACAATGCATAATCTTACCTTGTAAAATAGAAGAATAAAGTTGATGGCAAATGCAACAAATAGAGCAAGAAACCTTAAGTTATAAAAATTCCTTGCCAAGTAGTGCTGAAAGTAAAAAAAATAAAAAAATAATTAGAGGTGGCCTGTAGCTAATATCAAGATAAGAAAAGCCAGCAGCAAGGTTTCTAAGAAAGTAAATACATAATTGTGTTGCCTTCGTGCACCAGTTATAATGAGCAAGGGCATTTCTTGGCAGCCTATTCTCCCATTTCATGGTAAGTGGGATTAAAAATAATGGGCTTAAAATTGCAACAGGGAAGACTGAAATAGAATATTAAGGAAAACTTTCTAGAAGGAAGTCTGGAAAAGAAATGTTAGAATACTGGAATAAACTACTTGAGAAGGTTTCAGAGAGTTCATAATTTGATGCTTTTAAGAAGACTCTTATAGAAAATAGAATTACAGATTCTGGAAGTTAGATTATGGAAAACAGGGAGCTCCTAACAAGGAGCTCAAGAGGTTAATCTGTCCTGTTAGACCAAGATAGGAGAAATTACACACACAAATACTTTATTTGTATAACTCTATGAAGTATTACAAAAATCACAGAAGACTGAATACAGCAAGTCATTTGAAAACTCATGCCAATGTTCCTATTATGATGACATTTCTCCCTTCAATATCAAACTAGTGTTCTATATTACATAAATAGAATTTCAATGACTAAAAGACGTTAAGAAGAACTTACAAGTATTTTTGTTTGATAAATGTCCAAAGCTTTGAAGAAGTTAGCCATAACAGCCTCCGGTTTCTCAATTTTTTGTCCATGCTTTCGCTTCTTTTTCTTCATTTTCCCCTCTTCTAGCTGCTCAGATTGTACTTCCTTTGCTTTATCTTGTTTCTCACCATCTTCCATGCTAGAAGAAAGTTTATCTAAACAAAAATACCTAGCCAAACTTCTGTATTGTAAATGCATTCATTCAGAAGGAATTCTAATTCAGAAAGTTTGGCTTTGAAAGTTAGTTTTGACACTGGGAGAAAAATGATTGTAAGTAAAAGACTTGAGGTAGATGGTAAACCCAGAATAAAAAAGTTTCAAATGATATCCAAGAATAGAGCTGTTGAGGGGAGATCAAAAGGGTAAAAAGCCAAAAACCAGGCAGAAGTTGCTGTGCCAAGTGTGAAGTAGATAATGTTTGCCAAAACCAGTGATGTACATATATATTCAGTACAAGCAACATAAAAATTTTAAGAGTTCACGTGTACTTTCTTGAGCCTGGGGCTGAGGAAGACAAATAAAGCTTTTGGGATTTGGTACACAGTATCACAATTGAATCACAGTATCATAAAATTAATTCATTTCAGCCAAGGCAATCACTGTTGTTACAGAGATGAATGAGTAATAACAAGGAGGTTTGCTTCAGAGGGTCACACCTTACAAAGTATGTAGAAGATGACAGTCATTCCTCCTGCACAACTGAACTGCCTTTATGAAAATTAAGTATCAAGACTGTATGTAGTAATAGGGGAATTTAGTTACTAAACTAAAAAAAAGCTGAATTTGCATATATGTAAAAGAATGTTGAGGCATCGGGGTGGTTGAAAGTTTTAGGCATGAGGATAAAGAAATGCAGTATGTGGTTCACTTTATCACACTCCTGCTGCAACAGGAATCATATGATGGGTGTCTAAGAATGTGTTTATCTTCTACCAAAAGAAGTCCCTGTTGCAGCCTCAGAAATGTAAGCCATTTAAACTCAAATTTTTAAGCTGAAGGCAATTTGAATATGCTGCGAAAGTACTTGAGAGGAGAATTAAGCATGGCAGACAAGAGAAGACAACAGGAAATAGGGAAAATAAGTCCAATAAAATAATAGAGGTAGAAAGAGATCATGCTTATGGAAAATAAGAGGTGAAAAAGCCTAAAATAAGAAAATGAGTGGCACAGGAGATTTTGGGTGAATTCCTAGATATTTATAAATTGAAGCACTGGTGAATATGCTACTAGTGTCTAAATCAGGAGACCAAAATCAGTCAACAAAGAAAAAAGCAGTGATATGATTTAACAAAACTTTTAAAAGGAGTCATTTGACCAATCTACTTATTAACCAACTTAATAGCACATTGTAACATGGTCTAGATAAAACAACAGTTTCTGAAACTGCTTATTTTGAAGTTACTGTCTTCATACTGAGTAACACTCATCAACAGGTTCTTTGGATACATGGTACCAAAAAAACCATAGAAGAGTTTAAGTGCACTTTTTAATTACCGGAAGTGCTCTAAACAATGAAAATAATGTGCTTAACATCCCTGCAGGGATTGAAGAGAGAGACAAATCACATCAAAACAATTCTGTGACAATAAAGTGCAAGAAGGGGACTTTTTAATTGAAGAAGTAAGTTAGATGCAGCCTGAAAGGTAACAGATATACAAAGTGTATCCGATCCTAAAATATTGACCCCAATGGCACACTTAAAAAAATTAACTTTGGCAGATAAGAAGAGAAAGATAAATGAGGCTGAAGTAAACATTTTAAACATGAAGCAAAATAGAAAACAAATTAAAAAAATATGTATAGCTTTTGAATATGTAAGAATCTCTAGGAGATCTTTTGTGTGTGTCTACAAATATTTTAAGGGCATTCATCAGGTTGCAAGCCTACAATGTGGCTGCAGGTCCAGAAAGACAGCATGCCTCTTAAAAGCAGGATGCTGCTAAAGCAAGGTAAGCATTTTAAAAGTTGTTTATAAGGCAGTCATATGTAGGATGACTGGACAAAGGAATGTATCTGCTGCCAAGTTCACAACCTGAGAACAGATAAAACAGCAATAATAAAAATTGTTGGGTTAGTGAAATCCTGTGTTTCAATGATCAACTATTGTTGCCTGAAAATTATAGTGGGTAGTAGGGAAAGTGTAAATAGCAGTAATGACAAGTTGCAGAGTTTTTTTCAAGACTGGTGCTCATTTTTAAAGGTAGTTATGGGAATTTTTAACAAGGCAATGGCCACAGATTTACATATGCAGAATTTTCAAGGGCCACAAAAATCAGACTGCCATTTTGTTGCCCACTGAGATTGTCTGCCACCTCTTAGGAACTGTGCCACTTTTCAAAATACTGATGAGACAAACTGTACATAAAGTGCTTTGAATAGTGAGCATTGCTTGGATTCTTTCTGGCCAAATTATCTAGCATTAGGAAGTAGCAAGGAATTAAACAGGAATTGTGTAAAAATAACTTACTCAGCCTTCTCAGCTTCTGCTTTTCTTTCTGTTTCAGCTTCTTTTGCAATTTCAGATATCTGCAAAAAGTATTTTAACTGTCAAAATGGATCCATTCAAATAAAATTTTGGTAACTTTAGTTACTGTTTTCTAAGAAACAAATAAAATAATTACCACGCTATATTTTTTATACCACTTTGCATTTTTAAAGTGTTAGATTTTTAAAAATAGACAGCTCAGACTAGATTTTAACAGTGGAAACTGCAGAAATTCTTCTGATAGCCTTTTTCAGTATATCAATACTGTAACTAGCCCAGCTGACTGAACAACTTAAAGTAATTATACATGGTTATCAGATAGATTATGTGACCAATTGAGGATGAGGTGACTATATCCAGATCATACCCTCATACAGAAGTCACTCACAAAGACTCAGTGCAGTTTCCGATTATGTGGAAAATGAGCATCAGTTTGCCTCATTCCAAATATGAATCAAGGAATAATATATCAATGATAGCATCAAAAATCTGAAAAAGATCTGTGTAATTATCAGATATTACAAAACCCAATTACTTTGTCAAGATCAACTGATGCAACTGAGAACAGACAAATATTTAAAGAACTTTTACTTACGCAATGTTTTCTTCAAACTATTTATCTTAGGTGGGTTGATGGTTTATTAAACCTTTATCGGCACACCTCACAATCATCTAAGTATGTGTTTATAACATTCCCTTGAGATAAGGAAAAACCAATATACAATTTTACAGATGGCTAACTGCAGCAAAGAAGCCAGGGCCTGGATTTCAAACACATTTAGGCGCAGTGTTGCAAGACCAAAGTAAACTCATTTCAAATGCAGTTTGAGTATCTAAGCTTCACTGGAAATCAAAGAGATGGAGGCTCCGAAGTCCTAGATTCACAACGGAATCTAAAGTGCCTAAATTTGTTACCATTCACTTTTGCAAAAACCTATCTTAACTCTTTACGCTCTTCTGTATTCTCTCAAAGTGCTTAGACATCAATTCTCTATTGGTGTATTCTCCTACATTTCTGGTTAATACATAAATACAGTTATCTAAACATTTCCCCCACTACTTACCTGGATGCTTCTCTCTCGCACATAAGAGGTGAAAGAATTTACAAAAGAATTTACTAAATCAATCTTGCCTTCCCTATCTCACCTCTTATCTGTGGAACCTCATCTAGTACATGTGATGGAAGGAACCTCATCTAGTACACATGATGGAAGCATGTGTAACTCTTCCACAAAGAGTTTCCCCTAAGATCTCAAGCTGGTGGAGGGTAATTCAGAGATCATTTGATGACGCCTAATTCTTCTAAGGGGTAGGGTGCGGGAAGAATGAATAAATCCCTATCCATCCTCTCTATCCCTCTATCATATGCTCTCTCAGTTGTCTCCTTTCCAGGCTGAAGAGCCTTAACCTACTTAATTCCATACACAAGATTTGTTCCATATCAAGTTTTGATAACTTTTTGACCTCCACTGAACCTTTTTCAGTTCTATCACATTCTTTGTTAAATGGGGGAACCTGGTCTTCAAGACACAGATATACTTTGAGCTCATGGAGCATAGTAATATTCTGGGGTTTTCCTCTCTCTCTCTCTCAACAATTCAAAATTTCAGTTTGCTTTTTTGATCTGTGTTGATTGACATTTTCATTGAACTGATACTTCTGTACAACTCTATTATATTCCCAAGATTTCATACTCAAGCAGTAACAATGAGCTCAAAATCCAACATTTTATACGTAAAATTATAACTTTTCCTCCCATAGACATCACTTCACTGATTATCATCTGCTATTTTAAGGCAACTTTGCAGTTAGCTCTTGATTTTACTGCTATGAATAACTTAGATTTATCAGCACACTCTGTTAGCTCACTACTCACTTCTTATTTGTGAACCCGCATGGCTCTCAGCACAGATTCCTGTGAAGCTTCACAGTAAAAACTACATCCTAACAATCATCATATACAATTCCATAGGTTATTTTGCAGTTTCTCTGGCTATATGGTAATGTCATTGACCTTATCATACACAATTGCTTTTCCAGTATATAGAGGTGAATTTCTGTTTCTATCCATTTGTGTAAGTTTTATTATTGTAAATTCTTAAGAAAGACATAGTGACTTCCTGAAAGGAATTTTTGATTCTCACATTGCTGTTTCTTCTTTGAGCTCTACTTAACAGTTATATCCAGTGCTCTAACTGGATTACTTGAGCCGTTTATATACACAATGTGAATAGCAATTTCTGTAATACAGAATGAGTGTAAACATTATTTTGATAAGTTTCACTAGATAACATATTGAAGGTAAAAGCTGGATAAATTGCATAGCTGACTTCACATTAACGACTCAAAGTATCTGCATAAATTACTGAGCATTTTTATCAATAGTTACAAACAAATCTGAGAGAAATGTATAAAAGTAAAGCAAAGAAAATTCTAAAATATTTACTCAGATCTGAAGTAAAATATTTACTTCAACAATTGTTGAAGAAAATTCTAAAATATTTATTCAGATCTGCTAAGATCCTTAAGTTAAAATAGTATTTTTAAATACCAACCACATTACATTTATGCTAAATGAGACAGGATTTTAAAAGACTGTCACTTTTAAGTACACACATAAAAATGAATTAATAAATAAATAAGAAAAACAAACGGAAAAATATAGTTCGATCTAGGCAATAAACAAATCTTGGAGAAAAACATATGAATGAAGAGGAAATAATGAACTAAGAAGTTGTACAATGGAGGTTTATCCTGAAAATGTCTGGAAAGCATACCATAAAGAGGTGGATTAATGATGAGAGGAAAGATATATTTGAATAACAAGTAGAAACAGATATGAAGTGTAGGGTGAAACATAATGCCTTCCAAATATGACAAATGCATTTCGGTTTTGACATTTAGTTCAATCCATTTTTAAACAGAATGATAAATTATATTTAGCTCAGCTGAGTGGAACAAAATGTATTGTTCATAAAACAGAATAAAAGTAAAGAATGATTATATGATAAACATTAAAGTAACAACAAATTCAGACAAAATTATTTCAAATAATAGGAAAAAAGGATATTTTATTGTATGTGATCAGTAAAGCATGTAGAAGAAAGACGGTTATGATAAGGCATTATTGTGGAGAAAGTAGATTGTAAAAGTAATTGAAATATACTGTGAAAAAATAGGGTATGCAGAATAAACAAGACTGTAAACCATTTAAAGCAAAAACTGTGCCTAGAAAGCTGCTAGCAATTTTTGTTTTGAATAAAGTCCAAATGAACAATAACAACAATTCACTGCAGTGAAATCTAAACACACTGGGCTGAATTTTTCTGCCACGTAAACTCTCCTATTTGTTTTTAAAAGACTATAGATTATAAAGTATGTTCTCATCAAGACCATTTATTAATCAGTTAACTGGCAAATAATTCAGTTACTAATAGAAAATTCAGTAATATATTTGTATTATTATTATTTTCTGCAAAGAAATACAAAATATCTTTAACATACCTGTAATCCTTTTTTCTTACGAACTGTGTTTTCCAAAGACAACTGGATATCAGTACCAAGGATTTCTGCAATATCTCCAAGTCCAGCATCATGACCATGTTTTGAGCCACCTTCTTTCTTTGTATGAATGCCAAAAATATCTGAGATGATGTCAGTTTCTCCCTTTTCACCCTGCACAAACTGCACAAGTTCAGCTCTGATGCCATGCTCAGCACCTTCAGCTTTTTCTGCTTCCATAACATCATCATGGATTCCAAACTGTGTTGGGTCAGGCATGTCCCCTAATATTTTAGTAACTTTAATGTTCTTGGCTCCTTCAACCAGGCCACCACCAAATACAGTGCTCCAAAGAATCTGGAAAATTCCCCACACTATAGTAAAGAACAGTTGGAACATCCCTACAAATAGGATCCAGAAAAAGGAGAAAAACACTTTCACCATCTCTTTTACTGTCATCTTTCTAACTTTCCTGTATTGTTTCTTTAGGTTCTTCACAGTGACCATTTTAAAAAAGTTGGCAACATTCTTCTTCACTGCAACACAGGCCATTGCAAAAGCAGAAGCAGCTTCCAGGGACTTTTCTTCTTCCTCATCATCTCCAATATCTACTACATAACAAGGCTCTGCCTCTTCCTCTTCCTCGGGCCTCTCAGATGAATCCGTTTCAGAGATCTGGGATGCTAACTGCATTTCAAAGATCGTGTCTTCACAGAAATTCACAAAGAGTTCCATTTTTTCTTGCTCTCCACCTTCATTTACAACATCAAATATGAACTGCCTTTTGGATTCCTTCACCTGTGGCTTCTCCCACTGCATTCTACTGGATTCACTGATTTCAAAGTAAACTCTTTCTATTTTCTTGGCTCCACCCATTATTTCAATACGGCCAAGGTATGGTTCAAAGTAATTAAGAACACTTTCCGCAGGTTCAAGTAAGCTCTGAAGGCGTGAATCATTAGGCATGTGCTCTGAAAGGTTTGTTAGCAATACTGCTACATTAAATCCAATGTCTTTGGCTGGTTCATGGAATCTTTCCACAAAATCAACATAGTTAAACATATCATTTTCATCAGCTTCTGCACAGGACAGCAGGAATTCAATCTCTGACTGTATGTATTGTTTTTGAGCCTCCATTGATTTCTGGAATTCCTTCTTTGAAATGATGCCTTTACCATCTGGATCATGCTCTTTGAAAGCATCTGAGTTAGTCAGATCTTTTAACTTGAGGAACATGTCAAAGAACTTCAAAATCATTTCTACATTACTAGATGATTCTACAAGCGTGTCTACCATTTGTTTTCCAATAGTTCCATTTACAACGTTACCTAAGTAGTGTGTAAAAACAGGAAGTTATTTGGCATCGCTACATTTTAAATAACTAAATTTCATATTCATGCTGAGAACAGGAAAAAAAAGTTCTTAAATCTTCGTAATTTTTCTTTCAACATGCTTTTCTGTAGCAGCCCTCTTTTTCATGACTATGTATATTCCAGAATAATTGTTAAATAAATATGAAATAGGTTTTTCCGACATTACATAAAGGCAATTAAAAAACAGTTTAGAAAGATTAATGTAATTATCGTACTTTACATTATGAAGCTGAGATAATCATATTTGACCATAAAGAAAAACAGGTCCAACCTTCAAGCAGTGACAAGAGCATCACTACCATATCCTTTAGCAGATCTAGCAGTTCTTTAAGCAATTCAATCTGAGCAGAGTCCTGTAAAAAAAATGAAGGTTGTTTTTTCTTTGTGTTTATCTGGAAAAGTAAATACATTTGGAAAAAAAACAGTATGCAGGATGGTCATCTACATGTAGTTCACATTCTTCAGCAACATTTCATTGTCATTTTATCATGATTACTATCAGAAGTCTTATACAATATGAGGGTAACTTACTACAGCAGAGATACTAATACCACAAAGATAAGCTTTAATAAAGCATTAAGGAGTACCAAAGTGCACATAAGGGACAGCAGAAACTCACAAAATTGGTTACTCCACAGATCTGGCAGTATTCATCTCAGAAAGAATCCATCCTTTCTCACTTCACAGGGAATATTTAATGGCATAATGCATTACCACTCAAACAGAACTAGAACTGTTTAGTTTAACTACGGAACATAAGTCTAACATGGATTTGTGACCAACGTTAAGGACCTAAAAACTGTTAAGTATCCTCAAAATTCTGATATACTTCTGTAGGGTGGGAAGAAATCTTATGAGTAAGTCAGAGTGTAGCAGAGACACTGAATAAGAGTGAGGAAATTACTCTCTGCACTGTTGCATTCAGGGCCTAGTGGCTTGAGTGTATAGGTACATTAAGCAGAAGTCGCAAAAGAACATAGCAGCCTGAAACTGTGATGAAGGGTGGGACTCCACGATGCCCTGCACAGTGAAACAAACACTGCCTGTTGCCCTCCTGCTCAGTGCCTGTGATGAATTAACTGGACAAGCTGACTGACTCACATTCCCTCCCTCTTTGAATTTTTCCCAGCTTTTCTCTTGCCCTACTTAGTTGTAGCATGGGAACCATGCTTTTAATGGTGCTTCTGCTCTGACAGATCATCAGGTTTTGGCAACAGGGAGGAAGGGACCAAATTGCCACCTTCATTATCAGAAAGGTATAATTGAGTTGGAAGCAGTGAGTGTGATATTAGAAAAGGTGAGTGCACAGTGATGATTAATGCTAAGAGGAGTGATATGAAGATGCTAGTCCTGAGATTCAGTCTTGGACCTCTACGTTACAACAGGCCCATGCACAACCAATGAGTATCAGCACATTAACTGCTTTACAGCTTTCAACATTCACTTGACTGTAACTTATAAACATATGCAAAGAAGGATTACTTGACTACTGAAAATACCTGTGAAAGTTTCATCTGCATATTGGCAAAGACATGAAGAAAGCCAACAACTGCATCCCACAGCCTACTATGAGCCAGACTCTGTTGATTACCTATGCAAGGGCCCTAAAAAAATTAAGAAAAACACATTTTTTATTTATATAAAATAAAACAAAACAAATAAAAAAATTTGCTTTCCTAGGGTTTCTCCCTGAAAAAGTAAAAGAAGAAACTTCAGGCTTCCATGAAGCTACGTGAGAAAGCTTTCCAAGGTCTCTTTGTTATCTAGTGCATAAATATTAGATCGTATCATGTTAAATATGCAGCCATTCACATGTTTTAGTATTAACTTTACACTGGGCCAGTGATCCCATGTAACTTTATAAAAATTAAGAAAAACAAAGCCAAAGTATTTACAAATTTATGATAGGACATGATCAGGCCATGTAATCATACAACTTCACTGTTAGTACCTTGAGCAAAACATTTTGTTTACCTGGATATATTCTGTAAGGGAATTGAATATTTGTTTGGTGACAGCCAAAGCTTTAGAGAAGTTACGTTGTCCTGATTCATCAATGACATCCTTTCCTGAATAGTACCAATAGAAGTCACTGATTGATTCCTAAGAAGAAAACAACATTTTCTAATTTTGGATTCTGTATGCAGTATTTACTGCCTGCATTTGTATCACCAAAAGTAGAATCAGCAGCAGATGAAATTTAGTATTTCTGTGTCAATCTATTTCTCATTACAATAACTTTTTGCATTTTTATCTAACTATGCTGCCTGCAGAAGTGAACAATGAAATAAATTAACAAACTTCTTGTTTCAGACAGAATTCTGAAAGGTCATCTATTTTAAAAGGAAAGAAGAGATGAAATAAATTAAATCAGAACTCTTTATTTTAGATATCCCTGAAGAGAGGATTTTCACATTTGATTCCAGTAAAATGTGAATTTATAAAAATGAAGGAAAGGCAAATATGTTACACTCCATTTTCCTCTGTTTTGTCCTCACCTGAAGACGCAAGAGATAGTCAACTGTACTAATGATAATATTCACTGTTGTGGTGTTGCCCATCTGAGTACGAAGGTAATTTTGAAAATCTGAAATAAGTAGTGATTTGTGCTTGGTTAGTATATATAGGAATAAAAAATACAAGGTTATTTTCATATTTTCATGGACACATGAAGAATACATTCTTTTTAAGTACCTTGTTGGGTACAGATGCTTATGTGGTGGGAATTGAACTACAGTAGATCACAATGTAAATATAACTGAAGAATTGTTATCCACATGACTTGCAACAGGATTTACTATTAATGATTGGCATAAAAACTGAAATTACGTTAAGACTTAAAAATTCAGATTGAACTCTGCAATTCAAATTGTTGGCATGCCAGTTTCCCCTCAGAAAACTAAACGAATTAGAGGAAAAAACCCATTAGAATCAGTTCTTTTCAACTCTGTTTAAGGACAGACTCATCACACATTTTCCCCAAAAATTAATTCAGTTCACTTACCATTGTTATGCCCTTCACAGAGCAGTTGTAAAAATCTAAATAGATCTCGAGTAAATTCATCATGCTGCAACACCTTTTCACCTTTAAAATATATAAATACAATGATTATGTGACAACTGTTATGATTAAATATCCAGAACACATAATCTTACAGAAACCTTTAAAACTGGAATTCTAATAAAAAACAGTATTATAAAAGCATTAAAGCAATTTAAAAGAAACAGACTGATAATAATAATAAAAAAAACTGAGACAGAAAAAGCAAAGCCAAAATATTTAGCACTCCAATGCATCCATGGTTTAAAAAAAAAAAAAAAAAAAGGCAACAGGACATATATCTATTAAGTAAATGGTTAGTCATAACTAAAATCATGCCTTAAAGATGAATGACACTTCTTTAATAAGCATTAAACTGTTTATCCAAGCTGAACACACAACCTGCTGCAGGCCATAAAGCTAAACCTACAGATATCTGGAAGATGCAATGAGATTTCTCTCTGTATTTGCAACACATTTTTGCAACAACAGTATCAAAAACTGTAAACCCAAACATACCACGCTCACGAACGATGACTGTGGATCAAAGAAAAATAACAAGAATACAGGATAAGAATATTGGAAGTTACAACGTTTTTCTTAAAAATTATTGCTAAAGATTTTGTAAATATGTAGCATATTCAGAACTCAAAGCCTAGAATTACTTATAGTAAGTTTATCAACAGAAACCTCAAACCACAGTAAATAACAGTTCTAGTTAAAGAAGGAAGCACAAATAATGTTTTAAGCACTACTGGAATCAATTTCATTCTACTTACGAGTTCCTTCTTCAGTAACCATTCCCAGGCCTTCTGCTTTATTTTGTCTCTCAAACGCATTCAAGTCAAGAACACTTATATTAAAAAAAAAAAACAAACAGGAAAAAGTACTATAGTACACAATGGAAAACTATTTTCTTCTAGGAAATCTCTGGAGGCCTTCAACAACTAGTCTTGACCCACTGTGACATGCATTGCCTCATATTTTATTTAATATAAATATTAAATAAAGAGCTTGGGATGAAAATAAGGGTCCAGTGTCCATTTCTGAAAAGAAATGAGTCTCAGGTCAGGTCTCACCACTTACCTAACTTCACTTCCAGTAACATCATTCATGGGTTTCATTTATAAATGACAAGTGGAAAAGGAACCTGAAATATTACTCTTTATATTGACTTAAACCTGCCAAAAGGACATTACTGCAGTTACTTCTCAGTCACACTGTTTTCCACTGTTATCACTATTATTTCTATTATATTGTTACTGTATATATTATGTATTATTATGTTATTCAGAAGACATACGGAATCCCTGATTCCATATTCAAAAGACATATATGGAATCATAGATTCCATATCTTCCAAGATCAAAATACACTGATATCTCAATTTTCTTTTGCTAACTTGGCATAGCCCAGCACGTGGAAGAGCAGATGATGATTCTTCTCACCACTCAGTCAGAATACTTTTATTCAAACAGTCCAAATATAATTCTATGATTATCTAATTTTTTTCAGTTAAACAGCAATGCAGTCACATATTCTACTACCTAGCGACATCATTAAAACCATAAGCATTTTTTAAAGCATCATTTTCATTCTCTTATTAGTGTTCAAGTCATTTTATCAAAACCTTTTTTAATGAAGTCCTGAACAATACACATACACAACTGGTAATATCATCACTGCAGGTCCTCTTTGAGCAAGTCCTTGCTAAATTGTTCTACATAAATGGGAAAATTACAAGATAGATGTTATTTAATTAGGCTGCAACTACTCAGCAATAATTTATGCAGTGCAGGTCACGATTCCTTCCACATTTTTTCCTGTCTTCATACAGCTTCTCCACTTCTAATTCCCAGTCTACTCCTTCAGAACCCTTCTGTTGCTTTAAAAGGCTGAGAAAAGGAGGTTGTCTACTGTAAAAGTAATCAGAAACACCAACAGTTTTCCACCTTCTTTATGGGAGTCCTTTACCTTAACTAATTTGAACTTCTGGTTTATCAAGGGAATGGACTACTATAGTCTCACCGGCCACATGCCATCTCTAACAAACCTGATACATATGCAGAGGATTCAGATGAAGAGACAGAGATTACGTAACTCGTCAGAGATGTGCAGAAACTGAAAGCTTAGTAAAGCTCCACTGGCCTGTCTCTCCCTCAGTGATGGCTTTTCTCCATCCTTAGAACCACCGAGACAGAAAACTTGAGCGATCTGAGACCAGTAAAGGAGCCATTACATTTTACTTTTCTGCTGCTCCAAACTAAGCCTTCAAAGGCATACATAGTCTTTGCTTTATTTTCTCCTTTGGAAGAATACTATAAAAGACTAACATACTATTCCTCTGATTCACAAAAATTTCCCACAAGAGTTCTACAATCTGTGACTTCTGTAGTTTAAATCTAACAAATCCACCTGCACTGAGCAATAAGCCACCAACCTGAATAAAACTGAAACTGTAATAATACGATTTATGCTTTTACCTGCAGGACTGCATCAAGCCAGAGAGACTTTGAAAAAATCCAGCATCCTTTTTCTCCTTCAGGTAGTCTAGCATTTTCTAGAGGGTATACATTTGGGGGAGGGTAAAAAAAATCTATATTAAAATTATATGAATTAACAACTTCCTGAATTACCATTCAAAATGCAAATCACTGGCAAGCAATAATATAATTGTTATTGTACCAAAAATACCCTGATATTTCTTCACTGTTTAGCTTAAAATTAGATGCACTAAAATAAAAACACAACAGAATGCTAAAATTCTCAAAATTACTTGGCTCCTTTATACAAGCAAGACTCACAGTAGTTAGAAAAGCATTACCTGTTGAACTATGGTATTCCCACCATTTAGAATAGCAATACCAAGTTTTAGTGTTTCAACAACCATGGGTCCTGTATGACCTGTCAAAACAAGGGTACAGTCATTAAAACTTGCAATTATGAACTATTCAATCAGAAAAGCAGTCTGGAAATTTTACCTAGTATAGTTGTAATTGACATTTATTTTGCCTCATTATATACCATAGTCAAGTTGCATATGATATACATATCACAGGTATTATGACATAATGTACTATATATATGTATAGCCTTATACATATGATATGTATATCATGTATACCTTTAATACTTCACAGAACATTACCTTTGCTTGCACTAATCATCTGAAGGACCATCTCAGCAGCTCCACGGTCATGTAAGCGAGCTTGCTGATAGAGAGTTCTCTGTTTTTCCATTTCTTTCTCCTGGGTTTGAGAACAAAAATGAGAACAGAATACAGACTGGAACTGATTCAGGAAAAATAGGAAGATGAGAAACCTGAAGTTGTTGAATGCCATCTGCCTCCATAATCCATGGGTTGTTTGATTCCAAAATGTCAGAACACACTGTCTGTCTTTTATATGACTAACCTAGTAAACCAGCTCAACACACACTGTGTTATTCTTGCATTTATTCTAGTGGACATATTTAAAATACTTGCACATTAGGCGATGAGAAAGAAATGTTATTTAAACTCTCACCTCAAATGTCTTTTCTTTTTCTTCTTCTTCCTCTTCTTCTTCTTCCTGACAGCTCTTTTTATGTCAGAAACAGAAATCACAAGATTTTGCTTATTATGAAACATAATGCCTATTTTTACTACAGTATTTCTACAAAAATGACTAAAGAAATTTTTTCAAGCAATAATTAAAGGCATTAAGAAGATTTAAAATCCCTGTAATTGTAAATATTTGTGCTCATCCATACTAAGAAGCTGATATTCCCTAATGTATGAGTACTTCAGGGCATTCATCCAACTACATATAAATCCTCTAACTGCAGGCTATGTTTTCTTGTGTCATATCTCTATATCCATAATATTTATCTTCACAGTCAAACTCTCCTCACATGTGGTAGCTGTAATCAATATGTTGCTAAAACTGTCAACTTATTTTTGACAGACTTCAAATGTTAACTCCAAAATAATTAGCCAAAGAATAAAGATAACTAACATGTTAAGACTGCTCATGAATTAATCCTGTACAAAACAAAGTGCCAAGTGGTATCAACAGGATTGCACCTACTGGAATTTTATAATATTATTTTAATGTAGGAAATTTCTCATTACATATATATAACTCTGAACAGCACTTGCTTCATTAAAATATAGAAAGTACTAGTATCAAGCAGTCCACGTATCAAGCATCTAAAATTAATGGGAAGTACCCGAGTGGAGTTAGGGATGGAGCTTGAAATTATATATTTACCTTTGCCATCATGGCGGAATAGGCAATATATAAAGGATCATCTTCTAGTTTGCTATAAAGAGTAAAAAAAATCTAAAATTATTTTACGATGTAGTAATAAAAAGATGTCATACTCCTACTAATATTTGAATACCATTTTTATTAAAGGGTATTTTATTAAAGTAGATACACAGTCTACCTGAAATGCTATTACACTTGAAAATCGTATTATAAATGTATTTTCTTATCTCAAACCAAGTCTCTAACTTTTTAATTAAACAATTTAGAGGTATATTTGGACATCCAACTTAGTCATGTTCGATAAGTAAGCATCACTGGCTGTTACAGGTGCAGAAAAGTATTATGGACATATAAGTTAGAATAATTATAACTGTCAGATGGCAAGATTATGTTAGTCATACAGAAAAAGTATACGAAGCACTGGAGTACTCTACTCATACCAAATACATATTCTAATCAACAGTCTAAATTCAAAACAGAAACTGGCACTGAAAGAGATTCATGCTAATCATCAGTGAAACCTTTTCTGACATACTGAATAAAACATAATGAATACCAACAACAAGAACAGACATCTATTACCAGCAGAGACCAGGGGAGGGTACTCTGAATGAACCAGCAGTTCCCATAGACTTTATGTTTCTATGAGAATTCATGCTCGGTTATTTCTGTGTTGGGTATTTACCAAGCTTTTAAAATGTCAAAAATAGTCAATATTTGTCTCAATATAAAGGTTATACCGAGTTTAAATACATGAAAACTAATGAAACTGGGAGGCAAAAAAGTATTCACCATGCACAATAATGAACTGCAGTTGTATTAAATCACTTCTGTAATGTTACTAGAAATTCAGTTACTGTGTGCTTTTACTCAATGTGCTTTTCAACACAGCTCTTTTTACCTTCTCTCTGTGACAGCACTGTGACTAAAATAGAGGATAATCTGATGAAGTGGATCACGCTGTTTTTTCTCGGTCTCTTCCTCTTCCTCTTCCTCTTTTTTTGGAGGTGTCTGTCTCAAGATTTATATCAGAATATACAAATTAAGCTTCATGAGTAAGAAAAAAATTGAGTAATTAAGCTTAGGAAAGGATTTCAGTGATTTTATTCTGTCCAATTTGTATTAACTTCCAGTATTCATCTTATTCAGCAGCTTACAGCATAATCTGCAACATTATGTGCCTGTATGATTCAGAAGGACTTAGAATATCTGATACATTTGATAGTAACATTAGAAGTTTCTCATTTGCAAGGTATTGAGAATGAGACAGTGAAAATCTTAGGGAAGCCTTATTCAGCAGAAATTATCTATTTCCAGTGGACCAGAATTGAAAGAAAGTCCCAGCTCAATTACTTAGCAGGAGAACTATTGGTAAATGGAACTATTTTTAATAATATCATCAGATACATCCTATTCAGACTACTGTTTGCTACAATACTTTCATATATCATTTCTAGGTAACCTTGATTCAACAAACGTAAGGACTGCTCTCATTGTCAACTTCAAACATTTTTTGGCAGATTGAAATATAACATAGCCAGCACTGGCAAAAGAGCAGCGTATCACCTTTACCTTACTTGTGTTATCACCCCTTTGTAGGGTTTGTCATTATTGTAGAATTATTGTAATTATAGTAATAATTGTAATTACAGAAGTTCAATTTACTTCTCTAGTAAATCTGAAAGAATTGTAATCACTGTTTTGATTAATGGCCTCATTCCTTCCTTTAGAAAGAAGCAACAAAGTCAAAGACTGTGACCATATAATTGTCCAGAGTATGAGAAGAATATATTAGCTGTAATTTTGAAAAATCATACAACCTTCTATACCAATGGGTCTTTAAAAAGCACAACATGACTGCTTTTGCTAACACTGAAGCATCTTCTGATACATCTTCATGTGATTCATGAAGCTATATATTCATTTTCATGGTGTTTAGATACCATGGAGATAGGCCCCTTGGAAGTATTTTAGAGAAACTAATTACAGAGAGGGAAGAGAAAAAGCAGTAGGCTTTCTGAATCAATATTCAGTAACAAAATGCTGAAGTTTACCAATCACTTTTATCAAGTACACATGTAAACTAAATTTTTGCTGAATATGGCTGCATATATTTACTTCTCCTTATGATGTATCAACAAGAAAACAGCAAAATTAATTTGTATCAAAGCTGAAAATGTTAAAATTAAATATTATGCATCAACAAAAATTTTTAAAAGGGGAAAAGGATCAATTGTGTCAAGCTTTAAAAAACCAGTAAATAAAATATAGGAACATAGGAATTACCATAATGACAAAAATAGTCTGACAGTTCATCTAATCCATTTCTATTCCCAAGAATGAGTATCACATAGTTCGTCTGAAGGCATAAACCACCTTAAAGCACTTCAGTGTGCATCACAGGACGAATGTCTTTTTGACCACAGCAGAAAATGACCTTATGCCCTGAAGCATAAGGATTAATATTTTATAAGTTTCTGCATACGCATACAGTACACAAAAATTAAATATAGGTTATAATAGATACATAAAATATACACTAAAGTGGGCATTGAAAAATATGCCCAATTATGTCAGTACTTACAGCCAAATCCTGAACTAGTTTCTCCTCAAATGAATATTCCTCTGTTTCTATCCAATAGTTCTGATAGCCATGGAGGAAGAGGTTAATAGAACGGTGCCTGGGGGGGTTGTGAAAGTGAGATCAAGAGGGGTAACGGAACATAGTATAACAGCTCAGGTGGTTAATGATTAGTAAGGATACGTATTTGTACAATTCTGATCCTCTGATTGGTCAGTGAAACAAAATGCAAACCAACTAACATTCAGTGACAAATCTGCATGTACTTTTGAATGTTCTTACTATTTTTTTTATACACATGTATACATTACTTTTTGTTTTGAAGGCTTTGGGAGTGCTAATATACATTATATGTGAAACTGCAGGACTGGAACCTTAATGCAAGCATGGGAAAAACACACTCTTGAACAGACTGAGAATAAGTGGGTGGGATTTACGCCTACGAGATGTAAATCTAGTTTACAGATTTAGGACATTGAGACAGCGGAAGTTGGCCATCAACACCAAAATAATTATCAAGTGCTTTCCAGCATGTTATCTGCAGACAATCATTGCCTTCTTCCACATAGAGAAGCCTAACCTCAGCTTCTTTTCTTTCAGTTCCAAATCAGGGCAGTATTAATGTGTCCTCAAAGAAGCTGGATTAGAAATACACAAAAACTGCTCTAGAAAATGACCAATTTTAGAAAACTCTTAGGCATATTATTACTATACAGTATTCATTAATTTAACTTTCCACAGAAAATACAGCTCATGGCAAGAAGACTACACATAATAATGGCCAAACCACTCTATCTTTACATTACCTTTGGCGGAAAATTTTGTTTTGAGGTGCACTACATGAGGTTACAAAGGTTGTTCCACACAGCCTTTTCATTTATTTTTATCCTGCACCACTAACAAAAGCTATACAAATTGGCTGTATATACTATGACTTGTTTAAATACACTGTGCACATGCATTACTATTTTATAATGGAATAGCTATTGAGACAAACTTCTAGGCTCTCCTGCTGGCACTGGTGCCATTTTATTATCAAATTTAAAAAACTGACCAATCAGAATCCCCTCTGAAAATTGTACAAATTCATGTTTTATGATAACATCAAATCATGGCTGGGAAGGAATAAGTGTGCGCGTAAGCAAGAGGCTCTCCACAAGTTACATTACCGTTAACTTGAGTATAAGCCTGTCATACTGAGTTTTTTCATGTACTTTTTCCAGCCAAACACGTTGAAAGGTGCTCAGGAAGAAATTGCTAATTTTGTGTCTGAAGAAAAGCATATAGGTTTTCATTGAAGAAAGGCACAAGTTAAATTCAATGAAGTAGTCAGAAAGAATGTATTCGTAAACCGTGTATGAAAAATTGCCGTGTACAACTTCGCTGTATCTATGTGCATATACAGATGACAGACAACAAGATAAATTTTTTTACAAATTAATTTCCTTAAAACATCAAACATAAATACACACATCTCAGAGAAAACATTTATCACATAAGACACTTTTTCAAAGCCATGTACATTCATTAAACACAGAACATGAAGAATTAGTATTTCCTAACTTAACTGATGTTTTTTTCCTTGAAAAATAAAAATATTTTAAAATACAACTATTTCTTTTGTATGTCCAGGCACTTCTCAGAAAAGGGAGTGCTTGCAATATTTACAGTAGAAGTTAAAGTAATTTTTCTATGATTTAACAACCACTTGCACACCAATACACATTTCAATTTCTGAAATATCTTACTGGAATTCCTAAAAACTGATATATATAAGAATGTATTTTGGAGAAAATTAGATTAAAATATGAGATTAACATTAAATTATATCGAAAGCCACCTAAATCTCCAGAAAATTTTCAAAAGAAAGAGCTCATTATTCACTGAAGATATTAGTCTTTTCTAAGATAAATGAAAGGGTACCACCATAATGTTTTCTTACTGCCCTTTACATTAATTGATTCTAGCATCAAATTTAGAACTAACACTCCCAATATAAAGCTGCAACTAAAATGATACAAGATAAGGAGAGTTGCACATGAAACTCTGGTTCAAAGGGATTTACAGAGCTCCTAGAATTAATCATACCCCACTTGAAATAATCTCCCTAGGGTTCAGAGATGTCTTAACAACACTATCAATTTAAATGACGGAGACAGTTGTAGGTGCATAATAATGTGATAGCCTTATTTTCCTGTCAGAATCCTATGATTTATCTACAAAAAATATGTGTCTATAAACTAATGAATTTTAAAACTTTGTTCTGCACCTATCAATTGACCAATATACCTAGAAGTCCCTGCTCATTGCAGGGGGGTTGGACTAGATGACCTTTAAAGGTCCCTTCCAACCCAAACCATTCTATGATTTTATGATTCTAAGTCCAAAGTGTTTTTTGACTCTTGCCTGTTTTGAAGAGCAGACACCACAATTAATTGGCTAGAATAGTTTTATGACAGTTCATTTTTAGAACCTACAAGATGAAATAACTGATTTGCCTCACATTCATATTGAGATTAGGAGTAAACTCCACCACAAAATCTACCACAAAGTTTGAGAAGAACCAACCTCAATCTTTTTAACACAGAAAAGTTTTTAATGAAAATTACAGATAATGTAAATGTTCTACTTCAATGAGTATTACTCCATATTTTCTTGAAAATGAAAATACAGATTCATAACCCATTTTGCCCCTTGGCAGGTGTTCCATCAACCTCAAAAATAATAAATAAAAGTGGTTTTTTTAAAGGCAAAAATAAGATGAACCATTTTTATCATTTGGGAGCTCATATATATTCCAAACATTTTAAGAATTTATAAATCCAGAATATGGTTGTAAGAAAAAATGCTCACAAAAATGTTGTACTGAAATGGGTGCTCTTCATACCACTTCCTCTTGTTTTTTCAAACACAATTCTTGAAGATGAAATGGTTGATACTAGCCAGTTTGTTCTTATGTTGTACTTAAACGTTTTCATTTCTCTGGTTCTTTAAAGATTGCCTGGTGGTAGTGTGACAACTTAGAGAAGTTATTATAGTCTAGAACTACTATTTTTTGTAAAGGAAGGATGTGTGCTTTTTACAGTATAACTGACTTTTTATTTGTCTTGTGCAAACCTAATATTCTTACAATATGTTAGTGGCACAGCTATAGACCTGTAGCCGACATCAAGCATGTAGACTGGCTTTAATAAAGGCATTTAAAAATGCAACGCAACTCTTCTGTTAAATACTTTGCGAACAATCTTTGAACAAAAATATTAAACATGAAAGGTGAAAAAGTGCAGAAGAAGGTGAGAAGCAAACTTAATTAAAGATGTGCTTAGGCTGTATCTAAATAAAAAGCAGATTTGTTGAAAAGGAACAGGGCAAAGGAAATGACCCTAATGCCACATGGTCTTTATATTCTGTTTAAAGCAGTAGGTGGATCCAGGCACAGGATGCACTTTCTCTTGGACTTTGTGGTATCTACATTCAACTGGAGTAAGAAGCAGAGCAACACACAAGTCCAAACTATAATTCTGCACTGCTCTGCCCCAATAGCAACTTTAATGCAGATAACATTCTGATGTAATAGGTAAAGATTGCCTCAGACAAGCTGAAGAGCATGAAGCATTCATGCAATAGGAGAGGAAGAGCCACACAAAGTTAAAAAAAGAGAAAAGAATACAAACACAGGAGAATAAAGAGTAAAAAGAGCAACCAATCAGAGGCAAAAAAGGGACAGAAACAGCAACATCTTAACAATTTTCACAGATAACTTGAGGAACTATACAGAGTAACAGCTGACAAAAATGAAGCACTTTAGTTTTGAAGCAGTGTAATTCCTATGGTCTTTTCCCCCTCTGGTTATTTGTCATGAGACAAGTATTTTGCTACTGTGAGGAATTAGCTGATAACTAACAAACTCTTTCGTCTCTTAAACAAAATTACATAGGCCTAACAATCAACAAACTTGTAGGTGTACACACAAGCAATATTTGCACTCAGAAACGTAAACAAAAGTTACGAAAAAATAAACCTTTAAGCCATTTACCTTGGCAGGTTGTATAATGGTGCCATTCTGAAACACGCAACAACAGCCCTTTTGCGTTGTTTTGACAGGAGTTTGTGCCAAACAGCTTTCTTTGATCTCAGTGGTTGTTCAACCTATGGGAAAATATCTTCTAGTACATACAGTGGAAACTCTTCAACTTTTATTCCAAATTTTCTTTTTAGCTAGTGGTTAATGTAGTTAGCAAATTAGAAAATGTTACAAACGCTCCCCATCAGCTGAAAAAAATGTTCTTTGGGGGTTTTATTTTGGTTTGTTTTTTTTTTAAAACTAATAAGAAAAAATACTGGGGGCCTTACGTATACTACCTCTCAGTTTATACAGAAAACCTCAAGGTGCCAGAATATCTCATGTGTGGGACTCCTTGGTAAAATTCCAAAATGGTTATTTTGTCTGTTTCTAACGATGCATATTCAATTGTTGATGTGAACGAATTTCTGTGCTATATCACTTGTGAATAAAATGGATTAACTTTATGTGGGAAGAGTACAAATGCCTTTTTGTATTTAAATTGTATCATTTGAATGAACAGGCAACCAATTCAAAAGTTGCTACAGCATCCTCAGGTGCAGAAATAGGAGACGGGCTAAAACCAGTATATTAAAAATAAGTGCACATGCAAACATCTCTTCCTAAAATTACAGAGTTTTCAGCTACTGAATGGTGATGATGTGTATACTATACTTCTTGTGACTGTTCACAAAGTTTTGCAGAGGCAAATACATCCTGAGTTTTCCCTGAAGCTAAATTGAGGCACTTAACAGATTACATTAAAAACTTTGCATATATACACATCTGTATGTGTGTGTGTGTGTGTGTGCATGCACGTATGCACAAAAATAATTTTTATCTGGAAACTTTAATAATGACACTCACTGAAGTCAAAATAATCTCTACAAGGAAAAAACCTCATACTACTTTAAAACAAACACAGTATAGACATTTAACTTTATACCTGTTCCAGATGATACAGAGCAGCTGATATCCTCTGCACACGTTCCACATTTCTCTCAGGGTCAGTAGGTTCATCGCTCTTCAAAATGTCTTTGTACAGATTTAACTGCCATTTCACAGCTGGATCATCAGACTAAAAACCAACATATTTCATACATAAGCTGCTGAATGAAGATACTAAATTTGACTACCACCACTATTATTCTCATAGTGTAATAAAGAATGTTATAGATATTCCCACTTCATCTGTCCCCTTTTAGTCAAAATTAACGTCTACTAGCTGCGCAGAAAAATGGCATTAGATTCACTATCTGTTGGGTAACTGCACTCAATTCTTAAGCAAGGTTCTGTATTTTTATTTCATGAAACCAAATAAAGCACCTGTATCCCATTTAACTGCATTAAAAATAAGGAAGCACGTTTAGTACTGGGATTGAGTTTAACTCCTTGCAGGACTTCTGTACCAACAGTGGAAAGCTGTTTTACGGAGTCTATAAAAGACAGCTGGAATTTCAGTAGGTGAAGAGTTACAGCCAAAGGGTTTGGGTTTTTTGCAAGACAGAAATAGAAAAAAACACATTAGAATTACTTAGTGTGTCCAATTTAAATTTATGTAAGCACAAACTTACAGCAACCAGACAGTCATCTCCCATGACAGACAAATGAGTTACTGCTATTATGTTCAAAGACTGTAGGCAATGAGCTAAATTATTTATTATTTACAGAATGAGGACTCCATTTTGGTATCACCTTTGACAGTGTTTTCAGCATATAAATAGTAGGAACATAAATGTGCTTGTAAAACTCTTAAGTGTTAAGATGACACAACCTTTTCTTATTTTATCATAGTAACTTGAAAATGTGTATATTCTTAGAAATACTATTTAATCATTAGCGTAAGTTAAGTTCAAGAAGAGAAGCTGAAATACTATAGTTTTAATTTTATTTTCTTCTTGGGTCGAGTTGAGTCTAAGTAATTATAGCTTTAAAACTACCAATATCTCAATTCTTTACACTTGTCCCATTCTATAGAACTTCCTGAAACTTGAAAATACCAGCCAAAGCTACAAATAAACAATTATTGTCATGAAAAAATTATGAAGAAAAATGTTAAAATGGCAATTTTTCTAATAGCTTTTCACATTCTCTTTTTTGTTTTTTATGTATCATGATAAATAAAACAATTGTGACTTCTGTTTTTTAAAAGTGCACATCAGCATCTTTAAGACAGATTTTTTTGTATTACCTTTTCCTGCAAATGTAAGTTGTTACGTAAATGTTCTTTGACTTCGTCATCAGTGTCCCTCTGTAGAAAGGCAGAAGTATTTTTCAATTCAGATTATGATTCATCTCATAAGAACATGTATGACATAGAACAGCTATTATTTTAATATTGAAACTTAACCTCTTTTGTTTTCAAAGTACGTAAGTTACCATGAGGGCATGGGACAAACGCTTTCTTTAATTTTGACCACAAAACAAGGATTAAACTTTGAAGAGAATTAAAGCTAACTAATGGTATTTCAGTATTTGGTCCAAATGAATATGCATATGTAAAAATGTATATTGTATACAAATGGAAATGATGGCAGCTGTCTATACACACCACTTTTTCTTGTGAAAGCACAATTAGCAGCTATAATTGCTTACAGTACATTGATATATTTAATTATATTGACTGCTTAGATATCTATGCCTCAAAGTTCAGTTTATAAAGTTCTGCTTATTTTGCATTAAAAACTATTACAAAGTATACACTTACATGGCTGTATCTAGTCTTAGCCAAAGAGATGAGCTCTTGATCTCCAGGGGTACACATATTCAAACCAATAGGAAGCATCTTTTTAAGTGCAGCTACAATCAATGATGTTTGTATGGAGTACAAATCCCCTCTACGTTTTGATTTCTTTCTCTCTTGATCTTGTCCTCCAGACTATAATTAAAAAAATAGAAAAGTAAATGACTGTAATTCTCTGATCACACACTTTTCCAACACGCTTTTCCCCTAATGGTCCAAGGAAACTATGTTCCTGATGTAGTACAATTAATTAAAAATGCTACATTAGAGGAAGGGTGTACAGTCTTGAGTGGGAAACGTAAAGGAATACTTTTGGTGTGCATCAATGCAGAACTTGCAAAAACGGTAATATTTTAATAGCAGTAACATACTTTTGTGTGCATTTTTACATATGAATCTAACTATATTTTCTGCATCTTACCTCTCAAATCAGAAACAACCCTAAAATTAAAAGCTGAGTCAGTCTCAGGGGACACTATTAGTTCTCAATGTTACAGAAACAAGTTCAGGATATTTAGATTTTTGTTAGAAACTTACATAAAGATAGTTATCCAGGGTCTGAATGAATGAATATTGTCTGATTTGTCTCAACTGAAAAATACCAGTATCTAAAAGGCTTTGATTCAATGCAATACAAGGCCAATGAATTAGTGTCTCTGGGAAAAGCACTGTCCTTTGGCTTTGGCTAATATAAGTAACTCGGGATGAAAAATTAAGCCTTTCACCTCTTTGGAGATCATGAGCAATAGGAAAAGGAAAACAAAAGAGACAGAGAAGTAAACAGCACAACAGAATAACATCTGCCCTATCTTCTTATAACAGATACTGTACAACAATATTTCACACACAACTTTTCATTTATGAGACAGCGAACCAAAATCTTTAGAAGAGACCCATATATTTAATGAACATATGGAAAACAACAACAACATAAAAGTAGCCCAGTTCTGAATTCTGTACCTAGATTAAACTCCTACTACACTCAAAGGGAGTTTGCCTAAGATAAGATTTCAGGACTAGGCCTCCAGGCTTATACAACACTACAAAATAGCAAATGCTTGCATTTAACCCTCCACATCCTTTTCCCTCTGTCAATTAAGTTTTACTGACTACTGTTTTTATAATACATTGTGTAGTTCCACATAAGGATACAGCAGAATCCATTGCAATTCATTATTTACCAATTATTACCACACTATTATCACAGTAATCACTGGAAGAAAAAAAGGCAGCCATACATATTCTACTCAGTGGTAAATTTTGGCAAATTCTGTCTTCTAGATGGTGAATCTCTGTGTACGTAGCTGGTGTTGAGCATTTTGCAGGTCAGAGGGAACACACAATGGATGTGGCTTCCTTTCTTAAGGAACTAACAATTGCAAGAGAGTACTTTGCCTCAAAGCTTTGCTTTTGGAAGTGCCTTAGAAATAGCAGTGATGTAATGGCTATAATAATGACATTATTTGTACTCTACATTGACAGCAGACAAACACATCCCACAATGTATCACTGTATTCCAGTGGCGTCACTATGCATCTTAAATAAGGAATAACAAAATATATAATAGATATATTAAAAAAAAAAAGTAAAAGAAGGAGAGATACTGGTTTACTTTTCTGCATCTTTATGCTTGAGGACATTTTACACATCCAATTTTCTTTATTTTCATTTGAGATTAATAACTATGTATGAACAAGATAGGTGAACCTTAAAACCTGAACATTTTTAAAACATGAAAAGAAGATCCATTCTGCCTTTGCCATCAAATTCTGCTGTCTATGAATTCACAACTCCTGCTGATAAATGTGTAAGTAGAGTCACAGACAGAAACCTAAATGACAATAAAAGTATGTCTTTTTCAGTTCTAATATGCACGTATATGAGTAAACACAATATCTTCATTTCATGTGTAGAGAGCATTAAATTGGATATATTTTGCCGAAATAATTAACTGTGCTAAAAGAACCTCAACAAGAAGAATGACATAATCTGATTGCCTAACAGCACATAATGATCTTACTTGTCTGAGGATTTAAACACACAAATGGACATTTCTTCACAAACATATACAGAAAAAGAATTACAGATTCTCCAATAGATTCATAATAATTAAATATACAATCAAAAATAAGAAAGAATTTATTTATACTAAAAAAAAATCAGCTAAAACTGGTTAAGATGATGGAATTAATACTTTTTGTATTTCCAACCCTCCTTAAACCTTCAATTCTCCCAGAGTATCATGAAAGCATTCATTAAATCCTACTCTACGTACCTGGGGAAGTTTGACAATAGCAAAGCGTGAAATCAGCTCTATTAGTTTAACACAACTGCTCACTTTTTAACTTATGCCTCCAATTTAATCGATTAAAAACTCTTCACAGCATCATGTGTGCTTCTCAGCACACAGGGTGAAGGGAAAGATGAAAGGGTTTTATGCTGCGTTTGGCTGTTCATTCTGCTTCCCCAATGAATAACACACCATAGGTTGAAAAGTACTCATCGCTATTAGAAATTCATATTAAAAAAAGATAATATGAATGATGCAAAGGAAGGTGAACTATGGTTCACTGGAGACAAAGAAAGCTTTGAATACATTACATACGTAAAAGAAACAAGGATTGTTCAAAAGCTTTGTCACACCTCACATCTTTAGTAAAGATCATTTTAATTTTGGAAAAAGGTAGGATTTGAACTCTAGATCTTATTTAAACTTATTGGTTCTAATACAATCTTCTATTCATCTACGGACAGGGTATAGGTTATAGCACATTTCTCCCATATATTTTTCTTGAATATCATAAGTCAAATACATGTTTCTGATAACTCTACTTAGGCATTGCTTTTACAGTGTCTGCTTCAATGTATTAGCAAAAAAATCAGAATGCAGAAAGAGAGCAGAGGCAGAATGTACATCTAAAATAATTACAAAAAGTGACTTTACTACATTTTCACATTAAGCAACATGTGGGAGTGCCAAAGGGAATTTCAGCTGCTCTGGTCAAATACTGCCACTTTAACTTGGAGAAAATTTATAGTAGGTGGAACCCAGGCCTTCGTTTTGTGACGCCACTGCTATGATCAATGGAAAGAATGCTTGGAGCCTGATCATCTCTAAATCTAAAACAAAGACACATCATGCACTTCGACCTGTACCTTTACTTGCATGGCCTGTATGAAAGAAAAATAAAGGGAAAAAAACATAAGTAAAAGAGATGAAAAGATGATAATTTTACAAGTTAGTAATAAACTTACTCAGCTTTATCAGGACAATAAAAATATTATAAGATTGTAGCTAAAACAATAGACTGTAAGTGTATAATCAAATGAGATCTTAGTGAAATAATTTTTATTCAGCTTAATCCTTATTAAATGATTGAACTTCTGAATTTATCTGTCGCTATTCAGCACTACCATTTGTTGCTTCAGCACATAAGGAAGTACATCTAGTAAGTAAGTACATCAATATACTCATTACTGCATCTTTTCCCAGTATTGTTAAAAGGAGGAAGGCATCTGGAACTCTGGATAGTCCAATAATTAAAAATATTCACATTTTCACCAAAATAACTCTTTCTACCTCTTTTCCCCACCAAAATATGATTGAGAAAAAATTATGTTTAGAAATGGAAATCAAACTATCACTGTGAAGATGCAGTATTTCATTTATAGATGTATTTTCCCATTGCATAGCTCATTACTGTTTTGAAGACAGCCTGAGAGATGTGACTTAAGCTCATATCTCTCAGCAGTACCCCTTTTGAGAACACTATTACAAACTCAACTGTAACTCTCATACATACACAGGTTTTTTTCCTGTTTATTATGTTAATACCATAAATTCACTTAAATAAACATGTATTCCATAGTCGTCAATATATTATAATTGTGTCAGGCAATCTTAAGAAGATAACAACAAAATCATGTAGTTATGGTAAAATGGCAAAAAAAGTCAACTGTTACTCAAAAGAATCCTTGACCAGGCATGGGAAAATACTATAGAAAACTGTTGGTTAAAAACAAACAGAAAAAAACATAAACACAAACAGACTCCCCCTTCTGTGATAGCTCTAATAGTAACTTTGTTTTCTTGTGATATTTGAATTAGCCTCAAAATGTTGAAGCCAAGCTATTATTAAAATCTCTTTTCATATCCTACTGTATTTATATCACATAGTGAAGAAAACCAGCTACAAGTCAAGAAAGACTGAAAGACTAATCATCAAATTAAGTGTTAAGCATCTTAGAATCTTCAATACCTTACTCAGACAAATAGCAAATTTTAACTGAAAATTTCAATTGCGTGAAATATGTAGATGCTGCACAGACATGGCTCAGCAGATATATACACTGAAGATAAGTAAAAGACAAGATGTTAATTATATTTCATTTATTAGAGATGACCATAAAAGTAATCCACTCATGATTTACTGTAGTATATCTAAAGGAAACGTATTCTATGCAATTGAAATAGTCTCAAAGAAGAGATCTAAAATTCTTGCAGAAAATACTAACATGAAATCCTCTAATTATCGTAAATTTGCAAATAATATGTATTACATATTACAAATGGGCACAAACCACAATGTTGTTTCGTAATACAAACTTGGATTTTATGACTGCTTCAATACTTCTATAATAGGTCTATCCAAATGCTTTTTAAAAATAGATACAAAAAAAATTAATAATGAAGGCCAGTCAAATAAAACTTCAGTAGGATATGCAAGTGTTTAGCAACTGAGGTTATATATCCAGCCACAGATCCATTTAGATTCCAAAACTTGCACAGAAAAATTGCCCACATATGTATTACACATTTATTATGTACATGTGAATGTATACGTTTAGTCTTTTATACCAATTAACTGTAAAACACAATAGGACGTCATTGCATCTTAATCAAAATGCTATTTTATCAACAAACCTACGAAGGGTTCAAAAATAACAGATTAGTGGAGTTGAATGTGTTTAAATTCTCCATTTCAACACTTCTATCACAAATCTGTTATTTCAATGCAATCTAAGTTACCAGTCTCTCTCAGACTGAAAGTTCTCTAACTTACCATTCCCCTCCGAGCAATCTGCTGCCATTTTTTTAGAAAAGAAAAATTAAAAAACTTGCTCAGCTGTTAATACATTTATTTGAGAAAATATTAACAAAGTTAATATTGTATAATCAAAATATATGGGTACTTAATCAATTTATTGATTATAATGATGAATCATTTGTTACCACTGCTATTAGCTACCGATAATGTAATCCTAATCCTTCATCCTCTGCATATTTTTTTTCTGCATATGGCATGTAAAGATATAGAACCTTCCATACATGTTATATCACACCTTACACACTAGTACTATCACAGTATATTGTATCTTAGGAAAAATACAAAGTCTCTGTTGTAAGACAGACAGTTGTCTAAAGCAGCCCAAGATCAGCATGGGGCCTGACTCCTTTAAGAAACCCAAAACTGTTCTGTCCTGGGACAACTGTTAATAGCCAATGTTCATAGTCACAGTTATCTATACATTCTCATACTTGATAAATACTGGATATGATTGCTTCCACTAAAAATAATGTGAATAAAGAGAAACTGGTGATAAAGAGGAAAGTGCTAATTATTCTGTTAGCATACTACTTCTTGAGCTGAATGTTAATATTAATGTAATAAATTATGAAAATAATGTTCCCTAATGTAATGTCCTCTTCTGATTATTCTCTGAGGATATAAATAAGTATCAAACCTTGTAAGAAACCCTGAAACTCAGTTACTTAGAGAATTTCTCGTTTATTCTAAACTATGCAGTCTTAAAAAAAAATTATTCACATCTAAATGTATGCTTTAATGAATGCACTGCTTTTAGAGCACTTACATTATATATTATGAAATGTTATCAATTTCCTGCTTAGAAACCATATATAGAAAACCAGTACAACACTTATAAAAGATGCGTCATGTATTGTATCATGGTATTTAAGTCATCATGAAACAAATGCCTATCTGAACGATCAGCTGTTCTGCAATCACTCCTGCAGATATGGTACTGTATTAATAAAATATTCAGTCATGAACAATACAATCTTTTATTTCTTCCTATATTAGCAATAACCATGCACAGCATCCTTGAACACTGATTTGATATTAATATGCTTACAAAAAATTATATGCATATAAAAAAATTATAATCTCCCTGTACTGTATACACATATGAAGAAAAGTGCACTTACATATGCATCTACATCCCTGTTATGTATAAATATGTTTATACAAGTGTTTATAATAATATATCTGTATATTTAAATATACACAACAGGCATTTGAAAATGTAATCTCAAAACCACACTCTTTCAAATTTGGGTCATCTAGATTCTTGATGTTAAATTCCTGTGACTTTATCGAAATCGGAGCAGTATGAGGGATACCTACTCTTTATTTTGTAAAGATTTGTTTTGTCATTCCTGCCATGCCAGACTGACTAAAATATGACACTAACAGTTTACATCATACACTGCAGTGAGACACAATTTAGATTAAATATGTATCACCTGATTCTAATCTATCATTTTTTTAAAAAAAGCACACCTAATTCTTGGCTCCTCAGGCCAATTCTAACGTATAAATGTTGAAGTATACTTATTAAATGTATGTGTAGTGATTGCCATATGATAAAAGTACAGAGCTATGTGTTAAACTGTTACGGTGCAACTGGTTATCAAATAGCCTGGACTGTCAAATACCCACTACTCATCTCGCTAATGAGGATAATACAAACATTTCAATTCTATCACACAGTTTCAAGGAGCTGCATCTTGAAAACAAGGAAACACATTAAAAATTTCCTCTTCTCCAAATATGGAATTCTCTCTATAGTCTGAATTGCTGTTCAATGCCAGTCATGAACTAATGACGAGCAGAAAATCTGTTATTTTTGCTTGTAAACTTTCCGATATCAGGGTTTGGCTTAACCAAGTTTGAGAACTTAAAAAAATATAACAGAAAAGAAGCAAACATTTTTTAAGAGAATTAAGAAACGTAACAGCACATTTTATCTGACTGTCTATTGTCTAAAGTTGGACTTAACAGTAGCTAGGTTACAGACAATCAAAATACAGTGAAATACAAAACAATAAACCCCACCACTTCTCTGGAACTCTTTCAAAATAGGATTACTCCAAACACATTACAAATATTAATAAAACAAAGGGTTCTTTGCTACATTTACCAACACTAATTTGGAATTAGATTACAACTGGCTTTAGTTGAGTAAGGCAATCTTGCTCAGCTAATGTCAAAGCGGCATTTTTTACCTTGACAACATGCATTTTCTCTATTATACAGGTAACAAATGTACTTTCCAGCCATCATGTCGGCATCTTGTCATATTGAAAATGAGCAAAAAAGAAATGAATGTGGTCATTAATAAGAAACAAGAAAAACAGTGCACATGTGGCACACTATATGTATGAATAAAGAGGTATATGCAAAGACAGCATTCCTCCATCAAAGCTGACAGAACAATACTGATTGACGTTCACAAGAAAAAGATCAGGCAACCAATGTTTCTTCACTTGCTTTTATAAAATCATCTTTTTTTTTTTCCTGAAAGATCAACAATCCATATTATATATTACAACCCATATTCTCTTACATGTGTAACTTTTACAAATCAAGACCTTTATTTTAATCTTGTGTCTTTGACTCCTTAGCAGACATAAGTAACTCTAAGGTATGTAGCCTATATTTTGCATAGTAGTTGTCATGTCTATCATCAAGAAGCAAAACTATTTTTTGTTTCTTCTACCAGCACAGCAGATGCAATCTGAGTAGATTTTCAGAGCCTTCTTACAACATACTAAACACATGCTGAACATTTAACTGATGACAAATTTTTATTAACTTACTTTAGACATCTTGCTCTTGGTGTCTCCTGTTAAAAATGCCAAATTGTTGATTTCATTCTGAATCACAAAATTTTGTTCTTCTCTTTTGAAATTCTAAAGATGAAAAAAAAAACACCAGAAGTTTAATTCATCCACGTGTACAACATTTATATTTAAAGATAGAATGAAATGGAAGAAAGAGTATACATCTTATCTTACATGTGATTTACACCACAGGATAAAAACTTCAGCTACCATTCGAAAGAGTTCATCAGAATCTGCATCTGGTTTCTTTAGCCAATTGGCTCTAATTACAAAAACAAGAGAAATTTAAAATAATACATTTAAAATAAGACAACTGAATATAACAATCTCTATTTAGTAGATCAGGTTACATTTGTATAGTTAATCTTGGAATTTAATGAGAATCACTTCAATTTTCCATGACCATGGTTAGAGAGACGATTTTTCATGGCAGTTTAACTCATCTCCAATAAAACTCCTAATTCTTGGCTACTTATTTCTGCCTGCTCCTCCTCCCCATGGTGCCAACACATGTTTTTGTGCCTATTCTGTGAACCAGACTAGAAAACAGACCCGGCTGAAGAGCAAAACTCTTTCCCCGGGTACTTATCTATTTTTTTTTCCCCATAATAAAACTTTGTTATCAAAACTTTGTGTTGATCCAAAAGAGAACACTATAACGGGGAGAGGAGGAAGAGTACAGGGAAATGAATGAGTGGGTAGAGCTGTAAGGACTGACTGCTTCAATTGGTTTATTTTTGTAATCCAGGAACTAATACAACTTCAGTCTGGGTCTGTCTGCACAACGATGCTCAGAAAACTTGGGCAAATGAACTAACAGATGCAGCCCTCTTAAATGTCTCTAAATGAAAATGCATTAATATGACCATACATAAAGTGGGCATCTGACAGCAGACATGGAAGGAATTATTACGTTATAACTTATGCTCATTAGCTCTGTCTTTCTAGCTGGATTTCTCCACAGCCTAGTTAAATCTGTGTTTTTTAAAAATTTGGAAGTGTTTCCTTGCCAACAAGGTCTGACTTAGTAAAGCCTTTAGTTCATCTAGAAAAAGCAAATAATTCTCAGTGTAAATTGGTTCACAGCATAAAAGATCATGCATGCAATGAAAATGCTCCTAACTAGCCCAATATGTACTAACACCTAAAAAATATAAGTGGACAATGATTGTGTACAGAAGAACAATGTTGTTAAGGATAGGATTAAGATACTGTAGATACTGAGATACTATAGATACTTCAGATACTCTTCTGAAGAGCATCTTGGGGTCATGTTCTGGGACAAAGGAAAGGGAAAGTGTAGGCACAGACTAATCCTTCAGTAAATGGTTGAGGAGAAAAACTTCTGGCAATTCCAAAGGCAATACAACGTTGTCTAAACACTTTTTATTTCTGTCTTAAAAAACAACACAAAAGATTAACATCTTTGTGGTATTATCTACAAAAAGAATGATTCAATTGAGGCAAAATAGTTTTTCACCCCTTCATTAACCGTTAAGGGTTTTAGCCATTTTTTAATTTTTGAAATACATATTCATTTGTAATGTCATTGGGCTGTGGTAGCATACATAACAAGTCTGGTCAGGATATGTGTTCTCAATGATAATAGTGAAGTTACAATACAACCAAATAAGCCAAATGCATGTGAGAAAAAGGTGTGAATTCAAGGTACATCATTCTATAAGTTAGGAATCTTAAAATACTCAGGATCTGATTCTCAGCATAACATTAATTGCACCATGTTCTTTCTGATTATCTGATCACGGACTCCAGTACATTAACTAACAAATGTCAGTTTAATTATTAGTTTTTCTTTACCTGTTGTTGTCTACATAACGTATCAACATTGGATAGAAGGCATAAAGGTCTCTACAAAGAACAGCAAACTCATCGAGAATGAGTAGCTCAGCTTCTTGGGTGTCAGTTTTACTATCTGCTCTCAGTTGCTCCTCTTCCATCACGATCTTTATAGCTTTCTTCTTCAATTTCTCCAGTGTTGGAATAAAGTGAGTTTTGAGCAGATCAGGCCTGGCTTTGCTGATGATGGGTTGAGCATAAACTATACATAAAAATATAGATAATCCTATGACTAAAGCACAAATGATGTTTTTCATCTTATTAATATGAACTCTGCAGTTCTAGAAAACATAAAGGTCATAGTGCTTTACATATTTCTGGAGCATCATAAAATTATTAATAAAACTATTAATATAGCTTTGTAACAACCGTATGTATTGAGAGATTAAAAGCTAGTTACTGGGAATTCAGATTATAAGTTTTTCAGTCTTACGTCAATTAAACTACCATGGTTTTGGCAAGTCACATGTCTCTAACTTAGAACCTAATCAAAGGAGGGATTGAGACACAAAGTCATCACAAAAATACTGTTGGGTTTTTTTGTGTGTGTGGTTTTTTTGTATACAATGTCAGAAAATAGTCAGAAGACAGTGTTCTGGAAGAATTCCTTTACCTCTTTTGCCTTGGGCAAGCTAAAATGCAGAGAATGAATGACTAATTCAAGATCATAAATCTATTTTGTACAAGCATTAGTAATAAAATGCAGACCACCTGAGACAAAAATCCTTGCAAGAACCACACTAATACATGATCTCCTTATGTAGATAAGCAGTGACTACAAAACTGCAAGCAGTGGTCTCTGCAATTAAGCAGCAAACTTCTTACTAAATTTTACAGGAATTCTTATTATTATTAAAGACCTTCCAGTACTTAAAATAATACTGAAAACCCAGTACCAATGGGGCATTAAAATTTAGCAGGAAATTATTACCTTTATATAGATTTTCTTGAACTATCTTATTGCATATTATAGTCTTATACTGTTTAAGATGAATGAAAAATTTGGATACAGTAAATTTCTTTAGCTCGCTAGCTACTAAATGTTACAGGACATTTTGAGAAATCTTTCTGCTCATTTAATAGCTGGCACAGTTAGTCAGACAAAGCAACTAATTCTGAACTTGGGTTAATCCTGGGATTATTTCACCATATACACTTTCTTTCCCTTTTGTCCTGATATTTCATGAATAGAATTCACAGGACTTATACCCTCTACTGCAACACTCAGTTCTTAGGTGTCTTGAAAATCAATGGAATTCACAACTCCAAATTAAATGCTAAGGCTCTTATACAGTGCATACAGAAGGTAAGGTTTTCAAAATCCGTTATGTTGTATAGAAAGCTCTCTGCTTAAAAATAATAATACAAAATTATAAAAAAAAAATCTTTCTCTTATTGTTACTTGCCTACTCTTTATCTTTCTTTCGTGCTGTTTTTAATTACAGTTCATTATTATTATATCACTGGGTAATATGGTAAAGTGTAGCAAAGTAATTAAATATTATTAGGTACAATTACTCTTTAAAAATATTTACAGTACCTGCAATTCTTTTCATCCAAGACGCTTCATCTATTCCCAGATTGTTGTTAATGATTTTCAGAATGTTTCCAAGAATGATGCTCAGATGCTCAGATGTTATCATTGTACAGCAAGGCCCAGCACTTTGAGGAACACTCTCAGACCCTCTTTCCCACCAGTAGGATAAATAGTTGCATAGCATGGGTAAGATAACCTCAATTACATGAGGCATTTCAGTATACCTTGCTCCAGACTCTGCTAAATCATTAATTTCCTTTATTAGTCCATCCAACTGAGGGATCTCTGGACACATCTCTTCTACTGTATCAGGCATACCTAAAACTGCAAGTAAGGGTAGAAAAGCAAAAGATTAATTAACAAAGTAAAAGATAACATCTACGTTCATCTATGTTTAAACCCTAAATACAAATAACATTGTCACTCAGGTTTTTTTCTGTCACTATCTTGGGCAGACATAACTACAGTAAGACTTTGGGGTATACTCATCTCATAAATTACATCTTTCTGATGATACGTATATAGCACTGATATAGACAATAGCTGCCATAAAGCTATGGCTTTACTGTAAAGTGTCCTGCAATTATCTCATGAACAGCCCAGCTACATAGAAGTGCAGAACTGAGAGCTTATATCAATATTGGATAAACTCTGGCCATTGTTTCCATAATCATTCACAACTTTCATGTCAATTTGCAAAAGATTAAATCCACCTCAGGAAGAAGGAAACAAACAGCTCAAAATTATGGGCGAGATTAAAATTAAACTGTACCTAGTTCATGAACTCTGCACATCTATCTCCCAACAAAAATGCCAGGGAAGAATTCCAGTTGTCAGATGCTTGTATTAGAAACTGAAGGGTGCTTATTCAGCAATTAATGACCCATCATAATCTAATGCCAGTCACTCTAGCAAAATTCTTCTTCCACCAGTGCTGCTTCTATGAAGCAGAGCTGACAGGAAGGAAGGGCTAGCACAAGCTTTTCCATAACTGCTTTTATATGGAAAAACTTATGAAGCATATTGAATCAATCTACCTACATTTTTGTTTGTTTGTTTGTTTAAAGGAATAATGATTTTGGCAGGTAATGACTGTTACACGGATCAATGAGGAAAAGACTGAAATACTTTAAGATATGAGAGTCCACCTAAGTCGGGAGAGAAGCAAGCGAAGAAAACCTATGTAGAAGGACTCATGCTCCTTTGATTAAGGTTTCATGGAATCAAAGTCGTATTCTGTCAGGAGCTCCCTATACCAAACTGCATTGGAGTACTGGTAAGACAACAAAAAAATATAGATAATTTTCCTGTTCACGTAAATAAGATATTACACTTCTTGCATGTTGCTAGTAAGAACACAACTGTACAATTTGCTAAAATTTTTTTTAATGTAGATATGATCTTTGACTAAGCTTCAAATATTACAGTATGCAGCTTCAGAAAAGAATTCAAACATCATGTTGAGAAAAATATCCAAATATGCTAGGAGAAAGGGAACAATGTTAACACAGTCTCAACAGAGCAGAGCAATGCTAAAATGACAACTAATGAAAGAGCAATAGTAGGAGTTCTCTACTGAGGCATACATTTGGGGTTTTTTTATTATTACAATTTCTTTCTATTACTGTTAGCTGGAGAAGAGCAAACACTTTTTTTTTTTTCATGAGGAACAGTACTTACTGGCTCTTTCTCTTGCACTTTTTGTGTTGAAGACAGACAATGGATTGTAATGGTTGAGAGAAGGTTCAAGGAATGCTACTGGAATGGCTGCTGCAAGAGATGCTAAGCACTCACCAAGTGCGGGACGCTGCCTGTATATGAGACACACTAAAAGTTACCTGAGAGGAAAAGTCTTTCACTAGGCTTTCAAATGTCTAGCATGCATTATAAAGCAGCATTAACATCTATTGCTGATTTAGTTTATCTTTTCAATACATTAGGAACTATTTGACAATTTTGAAAAATTGTATTTCTCACATGAACAAAATTACTGGAAATTACAGTGGTATGAGAAACACAGTTTTTAAAAAAAAACAACCTCCACCAAGTATTGTATATTAAAGGAAAACTGCTCCACAGTGCAACTGTGCGACTACAAGCTATAGAAAACATGTCTAGAATATACACAAATAATAGATTAGTAACTGCATATTTTTATTATACCTTCGGTTTGCTTAAACAAGGAGCAAATGCATATAATCAATAGGAATTTGTTTTGGCAGTCATACCCTTTTTCAAGATTTCACTTCTTTTCTGTATATATATTTCTTTTGCTTCACATATTATACCATTTACATAGTCAAATGATGAGAAACACTACTGCTACTTATCGAAGACTGATTTCATGACTTTATGGCATTCTGTGTGGCGTGTTCTGCAAGGGGCAATTCTGCATTCCCCCACACAACCTTCCCATGTTCCTATTTGTCTGTTCTGTGCTAGCACTAAAACTCAGATAGCATCTTGATAAGCTGGATTAAGGAACCAGTCCAGCTAAAAATAAACCTCACCATAAGAACAAAACTAACTAAGCCAAACCAACAGCAACAAAACATGCTGTCCTGGTTTCGGCTAGGACAGAGTTAATTTTCTTCCTAGTAGCTGGTATAGTGCTGTGTTTTGGATTTAGTAGGAAAAGAATGTTGATAACACACCGATGTTTTTAGTTGTTGCTAAGTAGTGTTTATACTAAGTCAAGGATTTTTCAGCTTCTCGTGCCCAGCCAGCAAGAAGGCTGGAGGGGCACAAGAAGCTGGGAGGGGACACCATCAGGACAGCTGACCCAAACTGGCCAAAGAGCTATTCCATACCATATGACATCATGCCCAGTATATAAACTGGGGGGAGTTAACTGGGAGGGGGGATCGCGGCTCGGGAACTAACTGGGCATCGGTCAACGAGTGGTGAGCAATTGCATTGTGCACCACTTACTTTGTATAGTTTAATTCTTTTAGTATTGCTATTGTCATATTATTATTATTATCATTATCATTGTTTTTCATTCCTTTCTGTCCTATTAAACTGTCTTTATCTCAACTCACGAGTTTTTTTTCCTGATTCTCTCCCCCATCCCAGGGGTGGGGGGGCAGTGAGCAAGCGGCTGCGTGGTGCTTAGCTGTCGGCTGGGGTTAAACCACGACACATGCTCATCATCTGACTGCATAAACACTATTTACCAGAAAAAAAAAAAAGGGGGTGGAAATGTACAGATGAAGGTGCAAGAGATGCTGAGACAGTCCTTTTCAGCATAAGAACAGACTCACGTTGGCTTAAAACTAAAGCTAAGGTACTCTTTTGAAGTTCTGAAGCACTGTTTATACAAGATGCCTTACAGATTTTGTTAGGCTTGACATACAAATTGGATAAAGATAGCACACACCGTTCATCCTTTAAAGCTCCACGGTTTTTTTGGAATAGACATGGACATGTCGGAGTGGGTCCAGAGGAGGGCCACAAAAATGATCAGAGGGATGGAACACCTCTCCTACAAAGAAAGGCTAAGAGAGTCGGGGTTCTTCAGCCTGGAGAAGAGAAGGCTCCGGGGAGACCTTATTGCAGCCTTTCAGTACTTAAAGGGGGCTTATAAGAAAGATAGGTACAAACTTTTTAGCAGGGCCTGTTGTGATAGGACAAGGGGTAATGTTTTAAACTAAAAGAGGGCAGATTTAGACTAGATATAAGGAAGACATTTTTTACGATGAGGGTGGTAAAACACTGGAACAGGTTGCCCAGAGAGCTGGTAGACGCCCCATCCCTGGAAACCTTTAAGGTCAGGTTGGATGGAGCTCTGAGCAACCTGATCTAGTTGAAGATGTCCCTGCTCGTTGCAGGGGGGTTGGACTAGATGACCTTTAAAGGTCCCTTCCAACCCAAACTATTCTATGATTCTGTGATTGTTCAACTTCCAGGAATAACAACAATCTTTTTAAGATTCCTTTGTGTCAACAAAGCCTTCCTCACTGTATGACCTAAAGTCAAATATCGTGACCCATCCACTACCTCATCTTCAACTGCCTATGTCAATTTTTATTTCACAACCATGCTGGAATGTAAAGAGATATGCAACTATATACCCTCCAACTTCTTTTGTTGCAGGAGAAACAAAAGAAATTGGCAAAAGCAATGGCCTTACAGAATTGAAAAACATTATAAAAAAGGATTTGTGTTCACTTGGGTATTTCATGTAACATGATTCACATAATATTACTCTATTTCAAGGGTGAACGCTTATTCGTTCTCTGTACAGAATTACTACAGTTTAGTGTTGTTCTACTGCCATCAAAGAAATGGAAAATGCAGAAATCAATTACCACAAAATTAAAAAGAAACTATGTGCTCCACCTATATATCTACATCATTTTCCTTACATTCTGATAATCCATATAGTGTACATTTTGCAACAGAATACATGATGCATTAGTATCACAGATAGCAACCACAGAACATTTCATTAAAAAACAAATTTTTGATAATGTTAGAATTCCTACTATATTTTAGAGCACAGCAATGTTCTCTTCCAATTTAAATTGTAATGAAAGATGCAATATTATATATATCCAGGAAATTTCATAAATTTTCCTAAAAAGGAAACTTTATTACATCTTTGCCTTCTGTTGGATCAAGAAGGAAAAACTTGGTGTGTGTATATATATGTACACAAACACATATTAAAAAGTAATTTGAAAGGACTAACATCAAATGCACTGAGACTATTTAATCACATGCATGACAATGTCATAATGCATACTCATCTTTCTATATGAAAGGATATCAAGAAGCTGAAAGAAGAGAAGGTGAACAATTATACAACAAGGCTAAGAAAACTACTCTAAGTACACAGATATATTCTGTCATATGGAAGTCCTAAATATGAGAAACCAAGGGAAAGCAGGATATAATTTTGCAGGACGGAAATTAGAAAAGATAAAAAGAATTTCAGAGCAGATAATCACTGGCATAAAAAGCAAATAATGTAAAATAAATCACTCTAGGGAACTGAGTGGTTCAATAGAATTAATGGAGTAAAAGGTACTTAAAGAAAAGCCAAATTAACCCTTTAGACAAAATATGTTAGGAAGATGACTAACTGGAAGCATTCGCTCCAAAGAATGAGGAAGAACTGTCAGAGGCTGATGTGCAAGTATTGGAGGAAGTGGAAAACACTTGAAATGTAATCAAATCAAACTAGACTTTGAAAAACCAAAGCAAGATAAAAGACCGTCAACTGATGGTAGTCATGAAGAAGCATTTCCTATAATACCATTGTTATAACAGACTTCCTTGCATCTTTGGCAGTCTTCATTTTGAGAAGCCTCAAATAGGTCAGATCGATGTCTTAAACCGAACAAACTGGATATGTATGTATGACTGAATACAGCAGTTAATTTTGTCATATTTAATTTCATACACAAAAAAAAAGTGCTATAATTTCTTAACTTATGCAGAAGTTTGTATTTCTTATTATTGATACAGATATTTCATCATGTGTACTAAAAATCCTTTGGAAATGTGTTTCTATAAACTAACCGGGAAAAGACCAAGACACCATAAAGGGACATGCAATTTTTGGGTACTGGGTATGAAAAGGGAGTTTTCAACCCCAAATTTAGGACCTGAATTTCTGATGCAGTGAATGAAAAGAAATGGGTACCTGGATATAGAATTCATAGTCAGAATGTCTATAGCAATAATACTACACTTGCCAGTAGAGCATTAGGGCTCAAAGTAGTTAAGGACTACTGCATTTTGCATCCAGTCCTCAACATTTATGAACCACAGAGACATTTAGAGAAGAAAGGTCCACAGAGAAATCAGAAACATCTCCAACATCCTACACAAGGTAAACACTCTTTGTACAAAGGATAAAACACTTGACAATGGAAGTTTGTCATAACAAGGCAGCAACAGAAATCCAACTTAGTATTAGTCCTGAGGCCCAGCAGCCAGGAGTCTTGTAGAATCAGCTGAACTATTTCAGCCATGAAAAGTGATATTCACCTATGAAAAGTGAACTAGGACTCATCCGCAATGGAAGGTAAAACTTCTTAATGTCCCTGCCAAAACTCACTAGGAGAAAAACTGCACTTTGATCCTAAATCTGAGCATTGTTTAACTTGAATAACTGTTCAAGTCAGCTCAATCATTCACTTCTAAGATTTGCTGCAATATTGAGTAGTGTGTTTGAAATCCTACCTCCCACCTAGACACTGATGTCTGCCTACAGCCTTAATTTAAGAGCCTGAGTGAGTCTAGTGAAAACCAAACTAAATTAAATCCACAGTTGGAAACCTCTCACACAGCCTTAGGAGACTAATTCATTTCCTCAGATATATCTGATCTGATCTGATCACTCTTCCCTTCTAAGAAGACAACTGCAGTAGGGAAAGGTGATGCTGCTAACATCAGCATTTAATGTAACTGTCCAGTGCTTATAGCTCTTGCCAATCAAGTGGAGGCCTGTGCTGTGAGCTCTTCTCATTGAAAGACAACTTAAACACAATCATCTTTTATTTTCTGTGAGAAGATTCTGACTGCTAGTTAGAGTAGGGGTAAGCACTTCCTATTTTGCCTATCAGACCTGTGTCAAAGCGTATTTAATATTTTCAAGCCCAGAAAGAGAAGAAAGAAAGAGTATAGCTTTGTGATTTAGTGATGGATATATAAATGACTGAATGTGGACATACACAAGAATGAGCTTGTGCACACATGTACATGCATGTAGAGTGGGAGGAAAGAGACAGTCTGTCCACCAGACTGCTCTTGTATTTTGCATGAAAGAACTACTGAGTAAACTCTGGAAGGAAGGAAGTGGAGACCAGCATTCCTCATACTAGGCAAAGCCTCTCCTAACCAGACTACAGAAATTGTATTTCCTCCAGTGTAGTCTCGCTCTCAGGCCCTGTGGATCTTAAACTTTTCATTATAAGAAAGATCATGAAAAGTGCCTAACCTAAAGCCTTCGGAAGCATAAGGAAGGATTATGATTACCTCGGCTCCTGTCTTGTGATAGACAGACCAACAATTAGGGTTCTCTTTTCTGAAGTAGTAGATATGGATTTCAGCCTCTTTTAATGGAAGAGGATCTAAAATCCAGGGCTTGGAACATATCATAGCAACTAGATACTTAAAGGAATTGTAGACCCTACTCTTTTTAAAATGCAAGTAACCAGTAAAGTGGTTTCCTCTGTAGAGTTAAAGGCTGTCAGAATGCTCTACATATGCTCAGGATTTTATGCTCAGGACAACTATTTTGAGAACTCTGTATAGACTTATGTGTGAGACAGATGCAGCCTACTCAGTACTCAGCCTACTTACCAGAGCAACATGCAGTAGCCAAACTTTGGGAACCTTAATGGCAACCCATGGAAAAATTCAGCTTTCCCTATGGGAAAAATAAACTCCCTGCAGATACACTGCCATAGGCAGGATGACTTGTTTGCTTTTATTTAGTTTTGGGTTGGGGTTTTTTTGTGTGCGTGGAATTGAACTCTAAGATACAGGCAACTACATTCCAGCTAAAGTGTATTTTAAACATGCTCACACTGTTTCAGATTCACCTTTCATTCAAACTGCTTTATTACCTAAACAACACACTCCTAAAGAAGAGAAAATTTTACATGCTGAGTTTTTCACTCAATACCTTTCAACATAGATGTTCTTCCCAGTCCCAAGGGAATAGAGGCTACAAAGAATTCTGTAACATGAAACTTGTACATCACCCACTAGAGGAAAATAAGAAGTAGATTATCAGTATTTATTCAACTAAAGACTACTTTCCAAGTATTAAACATCTGTTTTACGCAATCTGATAAATGGTGTCTAAAACTTTTAGCATATGTATCACTGAACATTCTAGGCTGTCAAGACTCCACACGTTATTTATCTTCAATTTCTCTGATACCTGGTCTGTCATCTACATTCATTCCAAAACCTAACAGAACATCAGAATTCCAAGAGGACAGCAGATACTTGCTAATAAGATATTGCAGGTTATCACACTGGCAGAGTACAATTTTAAGCTAAACCACATCAGTCTGTGTGTCTAACCTCTAGGAACATGATCTAAAGGCTCCCCACCTTTTTAAAGAAAGTCTTTTCATGGCTATTAATCTTTTAATTATCTTCTGCTTTGGAACTGTGATCACCCAAATATATACAAAATTTTGGAACAGCATATTGCTGAATCTCAAGGAGGCATTTCAGTAATTTTAAACTAAATGATGCTAAAAATACAGAAAATTTAAATTAAAAGAACTAAAGTGGTTTTCAAGTGTAAGAAAAACCCCACAAGGAATTAATAATGAGTTGTCTCCTTTAATCTAATGAAGTAAAAACATGTAACAAAAATAAGCATAATTTAATTTTCTATAGGAAACTAGTCTCATCCACACAGTTGGTAAGAGACCACTTAAGAGGAAATTTTAATTTCTCTCTCTCAATGTTTGGAGAAATATTGTACATAATTAACTGGAAACTTACTGAGTATTATTTTTAAAAATGCAATAGAAATAATTGCAGCTAATTTCAGATTTAATGCTGGAAATGTGCGTGTTACTGAAAACAGTAACTTTGAATTCATGCAAACATTACTACAAAAGCATTGTATTATTATAACACAATAAACTTCAAAAATAAAATGGAAGACTTACAAAGTAAATCAATTCCAAACTGATATTGTGAAATATGTTCAAAAATTGATGTCAAGATCGGTAACAAAGCTACTGTAGTATAATTGATATTCTGTGAAACACCCTTGATTTGTGTTCGTGAATGGGTAAATTTTCCAAGTTTAAGATTTTCTGAAGTTTTTTCCAGGTCTTCAGCTGCATTTTCAAAAAAGGCACGCAATCCAGCTTTAACAAGCTCAGATCCTGATTTCATAACAGTTCTGAAAAATAAGGGAAAAATATTAACTTTGCATTGATCTTTAGTAGTTGTATAGATATATATGTACATGTTAGTTGCATTCTATCAATCTTTGTAGGTACACATATGTATCAGTGAACTTCACATTATGAACTGAAAAGGACAGTTACATCTACATAGCAGTATAAGCAACAATTAGCTTGGAGTATTTCATACAAAATAATAACAACAAAGAACTTGCTTCTTCAGCCTTGTCTTTCCAGTTTTTGTGAGCTGCTTTCAAATAAGATAATGCCTTCTCAGCAAACATCATAGGTGGTGAGAAAGCTCCTCCATACAATACGCTCAAGAAAAATAACTCTTAACCCCTAAATTTTTATGGGAGCTACAGTAACTAGGTATGCAAGTTAGAATACATGCTTACCTATCTTCAAAGCACCCTAAATCTAGAAAATGCAACTGCAATACCAGCATCACAGTCCCATTTCTTAAGTTTTTTGCACTCTTCACCAACCCCTTAATGAAACTTTCCAGTGTTGTTATTCACAATGAGTTCATTGTCAGGCTGCTGTATAACATAACCAGGCCAGAAAACAGCTCAAATTAGAAACGTATCCTGGCCTGTGTTTTAATCTACATAAGCATTTCAATGGTAAACAGTAAAAGTTAGCAAATGTAACTATGTCTATATATTAACACGTTCTGCATACTTCTAATGCCAAATTTTCCAATATGCAGTAAACTATCTCAATATCTACAGGTATCAATACTTGCAGTTCCAAAGTTAGTGTCATTTATATCTCCCAATAAAGTCTTCAAATGCCCTTGTAAAGGGTAACAAAAGTTTTCAATGTTTTAATGACAGGCATTGAACAGAAAAATGTAGATGAAACTCTTTAGATTAAATCTACTAATATGGAGGTCAATATTCGAATTACTGATACTGCTAATATCATTAATTACAAATAAGGAATAAAAAATACAGAAACAATCCAATGGCTCCTGAAAAGCTCTGGGACACCTACGTAGTTTGTAGTTGGTACAAATGTTGCAAACTTACCGTGTGTCAAGAGACTGAGCTAAGATGTGCAGGCAGTTCACCATTGTAGCAGAATCACTACCTGGTTAGAAAGAGATACTATGAGAGCACAATAGTACAGAAAATGAAGGACAATCTAATGATCCAAAACGTCATTATTGGAGATGCACAGGTTAAACAATACATGATGTAAGTCTCCCACCTTAGGTCACTGGAGGGAGAGTTAGGTCTGGTTCTAGAACTAACTTTCAATTTCTTAAATCCATTTCCATACAAGGACTAAAAAGAATAACTAGTGTCTACTTATGGCTCATTTTCATCACTTGACCCTGCAACATTCTGAACTTTGTATCTTGTAGTACCTACATTTCTTTTATAATTTTCTTACCAATACATTTGAAAAAGGTATGTTATTTTTCCCTACGTACCCCTAGCCTATTGAGAACTTCATCTATTGGATTCAACACTTGGATGACAGAAATCAAAACAATTAGTGTAAGACGACTTTTGAAAAGCTAAAAGTAACTGCAAAAGCATGAGATTTTTTTAAAGGAGTCTGAAAATCCTAGAAGCTGCTATTTCTTCCTGCTCCAACACTTTACATATTCTATTAACTGTTAGCTTCAGAGCCACGTTCAATGCACTCACTAATTGTACTGGAAGTTTATGCATAATTTTATAGAATTTTGCCTATGGCTTGTGAAAAGCTTCAGGTAAGAAGCAATGGTTATACATTCTTTATATTTTTAACTTTATCAAGATCTTTCTTAACAACTTACCAAAAAGTGAGATCCTATGTCTAACAAGAGCAGCTAGTTTGCAGAACAGGCTAAAGTAGAAAAGAACAGAAAGAGCAAGACAAGACAAGACAAAGATGAAAAATTTATTTGGAATGAGGTAAAGAGTAGTAGAAATATGAAAGAGAAAACACAACATAGTTCCTGGAAAGTGTATTTTGAATCATACATGCTGATAACAGTCAGTCAAATAACTGCATTAAGCAGAATAACTTTTCGAAGCTCCTGAATTCTCTCATTTTCTGAGCTTCAATACTTCTGAGATGACTTGAAATGTGAAACTTTCTTTTGATTACAGTGGTTTCCAACAATTGCATGTTACATGATTGAGTCATTCTTTATGGCTATTATTTCTGAATAAGAAATTTTTTTGGTAAGAACAAGAAAAATGGAGTAACATTTTAGTGTTTTACTTGGCATTCTACAGGACACGAACGTTACAAATCTTCATACTATTTAAAACAACTTGCAAAGATATCCTTTGTAAATAAATATATCTGTGTTTAGCCACTGCTGATGATAAGATGAATCCTGAAATATATACAGACCAGAAGAGCTTCTGGCAAGTATGTCAGAAACTTGCATATCTAACCTATCTGTCAAAATAACAGGATAATTAAGAGAAAGGAAAAATCACCAACACTCTAAAGATTAAAGGGGCTACTTTAACTTCTAAAAACAAAGACAGCTAGGCAGACTTGTTAATCATGTGTTATACTTTACAAATGGAATTAGGACGTAACAAAATGAAGCAAATGTACCTTGGGAATTGGTATGGTCTCTTACTAACAACAGATTATCATTGTTATCTTCACAATAGTAAGGAAATACTATACTTCCTATAAGATGAAAATAGCTGATAGCCACTTTTCTCAAAGAAGAATGGACAAAGAATTATAAGATATTTCTGAATTTATAGTAGCAGATATGCAGGCTAGACATCTAACGTCCTTCATGTGCCTTTGTAAAGGCGTTTTGTACAACCCTAATAAGCATCTTTCTAGCTTTACTAAGCTGACCTGACTGACTTTAGGGAAGTAATAGGAGTATTCAGACAGGAAGCATGAAATTCAAATGAAATGAAATAAAACTTCCATCCTCCTGAACCTGAGCTGACTTCCCCAGCTATTGGAGGACTATCTTGCACATTTGTATATAATGTATCTGAAAGCTCAGTAAAGCAGAATCTTAGGGACTTAACACTCACTCTTACGGGCAACTGCTATATAAGGACTACCACCCACCTAGAAGATGGAAACAAAAGGGTAATAATAATTTAGAGAAATGCAAAAATACGTTGGAAGATAAGCTGAAGAATGGAATCTAGGAAGTTCAGTGCTAGGCTAGATCTCATCTAACAAGTAAGTAACCTTTACTTTCAAATTTTATATCTACTCTTTCACTGGAAGAAGTAGTCAACTCCTCCTAGTGAAGGAAAGCAAAAGAAATTTGAGAAACTGATGGTTAAAGTAAGAAAGTATGAGAGTAAAATACATTTGGAAAGATTATGATACAAAATTTCCCAAAGAAAATAACTGGCAGAACACCTTTAAGGGGGAGAAAAAAATTGGCAACAAAAATACTAGATGACAGTCATAGTTAAAAAAATTAAATCTTAATTTTTAAATGTTAATTGCAGAAAAATGAAATTCATATTTTTGTAAAGGCAACACATTATAAATTAAAAGGCAACTGTCTCTTTTTAATTGAGTTTTCTAGAATAACTTTGAGTCCAATGGCTGATTCCAACCAAATCTGAAACAGTACAGATGTCTAAAAATTGTTAAATTCCAGCAATTTTTGTGCAGGGGCAGAAGTAATTTTGCAGAGAAGGGAGAATCCATAATTACCCCTAAAAAGCTGCATCATGGTATTTTCACATTTTTTGATATCTGAAAATTTAAATGTGAGACCATTTAAATGAATGACCCAACAGTGGGATAAGCTTCAACCAGAAACTGCCATCAACAATGAAACACAAACCCATCAGAAACTAAGTTTTATTAGTTCCATTGCTCACAGAATCATTTATTAATGTTTTTGATGTAATCATCCACAATTATGTATCGTAATATATATAATTAGTATATATACTTAATTCTTTAATTATACGAAGTGAGGAATTTATTCACTCACTGCCATTCTGATACAGAAAAAACTATTCACTTTCTATCTGAGGAAACTAAGCTTTTGAACTATCTTTCTCTTTAATCTAAGAAGAGAGCTTTAATTATCTATATAGAACCCTCCTGTGTATATCTTAATTTTCTACTTACCTTGCTACCATTTCCTTTTCCTTATTTGATGCATATCCACTGCTACTGAGTGTTTTTGTTGGAGAAGACAGGAAGTAGAGGCAGTGATTTGTAAAGTACTGATCAACTAATGGTAAAAGAACCTAAGAAATACAGATACAAAATGTATTTTTCACAGAGCACAATGGTAAATGTAGCAACAATGCTCTGATTGGTTAAAGTTCATTCAAAGAATTGTAAAAGTTCTGTAACAGTTGTATTTTCTCATTTCAGACACAAAGTCATATAAATTAAAACCTTAAATCTTGCAATTTTACTTAAAAGTTACATAAATAATAAACAGTTACACAGATCTATCTATTTTGGATATAATATTGCAGGCTTACTCTTCTCACATTCAACAGTGATAAATATCACTGAACTAAGACGACCCTTCCTCTCCATTATTTATATAACTGTCCAGTACAGATATAAAGGGAGAGGGCTTTTTTTTTTTTTAAGATCCTAGATTAAATCCTAAATGTTCCTTACTTCAAATCTGATTATTGACAACGTTTTTCTTATTAAGTACACGAATGTGTATGACATTACTATGCATAGGAATATTTCTTCCTGTTAATTAAATTAAACTATGCAATTCAGTGATATAGCGAGGCAAAAATTTTCAGAAATAATTTATATGTTCAGCAAGAGTATTTAATTTCATGTAATAAATAAGCTGCCTTTTAATTTCTATGTTCCTTCTCATGTAGAAGCAGATATATTGAAATATTTTGAAATATATGAATCCAGCAAATATACTGAAATATTTTTGAAGACATTTTGAAATATCTGTTAACAATATTTAATTGATTACTTACCATGAAAAAAAATGGGAAAGATATATTTCTATTACCTGAAAAGCAGTCTAACATTACAAATTTCCATGTTCTGTATAATGGAATGTATATGTACATTACTTGAAATACTAAATCACTCACTTTGGCAAAGAATTTTATTTCTTGGTCATGTGGAGATTTTTCAGTTTTTCCACTGGTTACAATGGCTTCTGCAAGGATACAATCAAGGCAGACACGAATAAGAAGTTGTCTAATAATAAATAACACTATAGCTCTTTGATATAGCCTTGCAAACTTAGTTTTGCTGAAATACAAATAAAACAGCAGAAACAGTTTAGCTAGTTACAGATGTCCAAGAATTTAATCTGCAAATTAAAAGACAGAATTTAAGTTTCTTAAATGCAATAAAAATAGTGGTCACTACAAATTTAAACATATCAATCCAAATATCTAAATATCAACAATTTTACTTATTTTCAAAATAAAATCTGCTGCTTACCCAAATGCGCAATAAACTCTTGAGCAGAATCAACATATTTTAAAATTTTCTTCAGAAACTTAAAGGCAAACCTCTTTTCCATGGATGAAGCATCCAACTCCATGTCATTCAGACCCCTGTTTTAGAAAGCATTAAGATAAATAGCATTGATGATGACAGTAGTACAAATGATGATGTACTCTGAAGCATTCCATTCCTTATTAACTTTTAATTATGGTAAGTTTTCATAAGAAGGATAAAATGACCTTCCATAGCAACTCTTAGTTATCAACTACATAGCAAGAAATGTTAAAATCACTTCATGTTTCTCTAAGAGGTATAATAGCTTTGGATTAAAGTATCCAAAATATATGTATTTTAGGATAAGAACTTCAGAGAGCTATCTTATTGCACAAAGGAAGCCATGGTACATTTGAATCTAACAAAGCAATGCATTGGCCACTCAATTTCTACTGGTGGCAGATTAAAGTGCCACATGTTTAGGAAGTCAGCAATTACAGCTTTACAAAATCAGTCTAAATACTACACTTCATTTCATTATTCACTATTAAACTTCATTTTTGTCCTTGAATTTTATGAAAGACTGAAGTCAAAATTACTTCAGCTACTAAATGAAAACCTAAATGCAAGTAACAAATTACAGTACTATTCAAAGTATTTGAAAAATTTCAAAAGTATGTGATAGTTTCTAAAGAAGCACGTATTATTTATTCTTTGAGATATATTCATGACCTAAATCATGACTGGTTCATGCAAGATATTAAAGAGGAATAAAAACATGTGTGGTTGACTGTGCCTAGATTTAAAATGTTAGATTTTATTTTAGCTACAAATGAAACGTACCTCACTGAAATTCTAAAATTCTTTAGGATCACAGAAAAATTTAGGTTGGAAGGAACCTCTGAAAGTCATCTGATCCAAGTCCCATCTCAAAGCAAAGCCAAATCCAAAGTTATATCAGGTTGCTCAGAACCTTGTCCAATAACGTACTGAGTATCTTCAAGGATCGAAATCTCATAATGACTCTGGAAAGCCTACTATAATGTTTGACCACCCTCACTGTGAAAAAATAAGGGTGAAGTATTTTCATATATCTAACTGGAATTTCCCTTGTAACAACTTGTTACTTTTGAGGAGATAGTGTTTGACCTCATCGTCTCTATAACCTTGCATTAAGTAGTTGAAGACAGTGGTAAAATCCCATGGTAGTCTTCTGTTTTAATACTGAAAAGATCTAGCCTCTCCTTAGAGCCTCTCCTGGCGCGACATGCATGCCAATCCCTGAAGCATCTTGCTGGCCCTCCACTTGATTAACTCTTTTGTCAATGTCTTCCTTAGCACTGGTGAACCAAAAACTGGACAACATACTCCTGATAGTCTCATGATCGCAAAACGGAAGGGGAAAAAGTCACCTCCATCAACCTGCAGACCACACTTACTAATACAGCCTAGTAAGCAGTCAGCCTTCATCATCACAAGGACACGCTCCTGATTCACGTTCAATTTGCAGAATTCAAAGTGCTTTCTGCATAGATGCTGTCAGGCTCAATTTCCCTATTCCTGGGGTTATTCCATCCCAGGTATAAGACTTTGCATTTACCTTTGCTCAACCTCACAAGAGTTCTGTCAGCCCATTTCTCCAGCCCATCAAAGTTCCTCTGAAAGGCAGCCAAACTTTCCAATTTATTGCTAAGGGTTCATTCCACAAAACTGCTAAGGATGCATTCTGTCTCAACATCCAGGACGTGAACAGGGATTTTTTTCTTTTTCTTTTTGAAGTCACATAACTATAGATTTTTAATTTATTCTGTTTTCAAACATACCGGTTTTTACAAGTTATTAATTCTTCTTCATTTCCTTGAGGTTTTCTTGTACACTTGTTTAGTTTGCAACTTCTTCACAGTCTCTTTAGTCCAACATTAAGAGGACTAAACAATACTTGAGATTTTCAGTTGATAGATGGTGGCCTACACCCAGGACATCTAACTGGCTTGCCAAGTGAGGAAGTAACTGAGTAACGTTAAGGGAAACCTCTGGTTACCCATAATGGCTACTTCATTTGCTTCTGTACAGACTCTTCAAACAGTAGTAGATAGGAAGACTCTCCCTTTATCACTTAGAGAAAATGACCAGGCTAAAGGAGATGTGGAGACTACAGAAGGGTTGAACAGTGTGTCAGAAGTAGGGAAGAAGTGAGGAACTGGTAGTTTGCGGCACTGAGGCAAAAGCAAGAAAGGAACAAGAAAGCAAGAAAGTTGCTGGACTCACTATTGTGGTATGGAGGAAATGATAATTTGTCTTGAGATTCCTTAAGCACTGCTGTAGGAGTAAATTAGGGAGAATAAATGGAAGATTAGACTAACAGCTGAAAAAGAGCTATGAGGTGAATCCAAGGAAAAAAGTAATTTTGTGGGAGCAGGCTGATGCAGCAGAAATTTTAACAGCAAAAACATATAATACTGAAGTGTATGTTCTTGACCATATCAGAACATGGGTAAGGGGAGAGGAATGGTTATAGTCTGGGGGAACAGAACCAGGGAACCAAGGAATACGTTCCAATCCTATTTTACACATAAACATAAAAGGACTCTAACCTTTCACCTTACAGTTTCATTTGGAAAAAAAAACCAAAACCAGTCTATTTGAAGAGTCCTAGTTTATATACTTTTATGACCTCCTATTAATTGATACATCATGTGTAATCTAAGTACATCACATCTAAACTAAGTATTTATCTGTATTTTCAGTGAGATCATTGTAAATATTCTCTTTTTGTGTTTATAGTAAGTCATGATTGCTAAGAGAATACATGTACTTTCCTAAATATTGAAAGACATTGGTAGTTCTGTTAAATAACAAAGGTGACATCAAAAGAACTTGTAGAGGTTTAAAGATGCTTAACAAAATACCATGTTGTTTCTAACATATACTTGAGTAAGGCCTGAGAGATTTATCTGTATGTCAAAAACACCCAAAAGTGCTTCAAAAATGTTCTCAACAAATAAAGAGGAGCAAAAATCAAAACAGAGGCAGATGGTATATGTAAAGTACACACACTGTGCCGCCTATATGTTTCCAATTATAAAGAATTTCCATGTTTTAATGATTAGTCCAACATTTTTAAGAACGACATTCTGGAAATGTGATAATTGCAATCAGTACTTCAAAAGATTTTATATATACTTAAAATATGCACATATTCATCTGAAGAAAACAGAGAAGAGGATAATCTTGATTCACCCTGATAGACAATTACTGCAAACTCTTTGCCCATACCCCACAAAGAGTTTGAACAGGCTTTTTCAAGTTGACTTGTCCCATTAGTTAACACTGAAAACATTGTCTTCCTAACCTGAACAGAGGCAGCTGCAAAGAGATATTAAAACTAATATCTGAGCAATTCCATTGGTGTTTCAAAGGACCATTCATTTGCAGGAACTAAACCTGCTTTTCTTATTCAATGGCTCTAAAGCAATCACAGAGGATATAAAAATGTTTGGTGGCATACCTACATTTTGGTTTCAGGCTGAGAGCCTACATATGTGGCAGGAGGGAATTTTTCTCTGTAGTAATGCAGAAATGTATATTTAGAGCTGTCTTCTAATATCTTAAGAAATGCTATTAATTGTTGAAGCCAACAAAGTTACCTTTTGCAGATCCTAATAATCAATTTGTATAAATTTCTGAGTGTATACTTTCACCAGAGACACAGACTTGAAAAGCAGAAATAAATGAAAACAAGATCTGAGTCTATGCATGTACAGAAAAATTTGTTCATGAATACAGTTTAGTTTACAAAAATGCTTAATGCCAGCAAAAATGCAGTCTCCTATGTGCTCAAGTGTTTCACATACAATAAAAGATGATAGTTATAGTATAGTAACTCACAATTCCATCATATAAAGCCAAAAATACAGTATAATAAGTTATTTTAAGTTCATTGACAGTGAGTCCCCACAGGCCAGCTTGCTTCTAGACACAGCAATTTAAGTTAGAGTGCAACTAATGAAGTCTGCACTTCTGCTTGGGCAGAAGGATGAAATGCCCACAAAACAGCCACTTTGTCTTACTGCTTCACAGAACTCAAACCAACATTTTTCTTAAAAACTGGATTAAAAAGCACTTTTACATAGATGTGTTTCAGTATCAGACCTCAGATTTATTTTCCCATGATCCTTACTAACACTGCTGGCTGCTAATTTGGAAGTTTTGAATCATCTGCTTGTTTAATTACACTACTGTTGCATTTGGTATTTACTATGATCACATACTTATTAAAAATGTTACCTGTCTACACTATTTCAGAAGGGTCTTTCTGAACATAAAAATAACAAGGACTCTGATTTACAGAAGATATGTCAAATTGTAATTATGTTAATAACTAACAGACTGCAGTAAGATAAGGACAATCATCATGGTTTGTGCACTGAACGTAAACAAGTATCTCAAAAAAATATGCAACTTACCGAGATATGATTATACCATTGACTTGAAGGAATTTAAACAGCTCTTGTGCCTTTTCACGGTCCCGTGATTTCTCCTTGGCTGTCAATGTGTCGTAAGGTACCAATAAAGGATGACTACCTCCACCTTTAGTAAGTTGAAAGAACTGTAAGTTTTTCTACTGTAAGATTTATTTTGCTTCAAGTACAAAAAGGTACTATTCAATTTTGATTATCTTACACTGTCTTCTTTCAGACTGTTTCTTCTCCCTCATTTTCCTTGTCTTTTTTGTGTGGTTCACAGGATTCTGGCTTACCTTTGCTTTCCAACTCCATTTTCTTCTTTTTGGCCCATATATTATGGTAGTTTTCTGCCATTACCTCAACCATTCCCTACATTACCATCAGAAAAAACAAGATGCAAAATTAAAAGGTGACAATTAAAAATTCTGTAATTCTACATAATTTTACAGTCTTGAGTAAAGTCTACACTCTTGCGGTAAAGAAACATCACAGTTAAGTGTCATTTCTACATTCAGCCATTCTTTGAAGTCAGCACAGGCACAGGATACACATATATCACTTGCTGTTTACAGTCCTTTTCCTAGCTTCATGATAACTTTTTCTAGGAAGTCAGAAAGCACCAATTGGATAAACAGTAGAAACCTCGTCTTTAAATATGTAAATAGCATGGCATGCACCTTTCTACAACAGCATATCACAACCACAGTCACAAATACACTCATAACATCTGACAAAATTCAACTCTAATAATAAAAAAACAAATCTAATAATTCTTTTCCTCACAACATATGCAAAACACAAATACAAACCTGAAGCTCCCTAGAAAGCACCACATTAGAGAGATCAAGTGGCGCCGGGTTATACCCATTTCCCTGTGGGGAAACAAGATAATTATTTTCAGATAAAAGTATTTCAGATAAAAGAATCAAATATTCAACTACAACATCTCTGTTGTTGACATGATTAGAGTAACACCATTCACATTTTTAAACTTTCTTGTAGAAACTGTGTTCACCTCTTGTTTTGCAATGTGCTGAAGACACACAGGATGATTAACAGAATACATCTCCTGATGTGGAAATAAGAAGGTTGCTGCAGATACTTAGATCTCTCTATTCGCAACAGATGGCAAGCTGCTAAGAACTATGCTTTTCAGCCCAAGAGAGGAGACCAATCATGAGGCATACAAGATGTGCCTTCAAAACATGACAGAACAGTGTGGCAACAGCCTGAATGAACCATATACTAAAGACAAGACATCACAACAGAAAGTTAAAATAGGTTATTGTCTCGTGGAATTTACAGACTAAGAAAAAGGATGAGTGTGATATACTTATGTGGTCTTAAAATGTTTGAAGTGTGAAAGCTCCAGTGCAACAAACCTATTAGGCACATGTTAAATGTGAACGGTCACATATAAATCAGTGATTTCAATCATGTACTGAAGTTAAACATGTGCTGAAATCCTCTACTCAATCATGTCTTTATCATGCATCTTCTTGGGCAAGAAGGCCCAACTGCAGAACAGGTTCAACTGGCTGGAAGCAGAGATGCCAGAGACAGAAGGACTCCCTGTAAGGGAGTGAAGTTTGCTGAAGAGGTAAGAAATGCTGAAGTATTGTCTTGTAACAGAGTGCTCAGGGGCCACTTTTGGTAAGCAAAACTGGTGCTGGGGAATGAACCCCACACAGGCTTAAGGTGCCTGATGCTGATGCTCACAAGATCAGTGCTGGTGCAAGTGTCCATAAGGAATCAGCTTGTGACACATCTTTCACACTCCTTGCAGAACTGCTTATGGCAGTTGGACTCTGCCCAATGCATTGCTCATTAAATCTCACTATATTTAAGCACACGTGTGTTCGCAAATGTGTAATTCACCTCAAGGGGTACAATAAAAATTCCCTAACACTTGTCATGGTTTTAAACAGCTTTCCCCCCTCCAAGACACAAGACATATTGAGCAGCAGTCTCAAGATGCTATTACAAAAAACTACAAATGAAAAAAATAGTCTATATCACATCAAAATGCTAGGTACTATATAATTACCTGCAAATTTTGCCTGTAGATTTAACAAAAAGTATTAAATGTGCAATCTTATTGGCCAGTCATAATTATAATCTTGACAAAAGCCCATTTCAGGCTCTTCTGTTTGACCCAAAAAGAAAATTACTAGATTTACTTATTATAAAATAAAAGGCTTTAAATACTCTGCCATGTATTCTTTGAATGACTATATGAAAACTCTCTTCAGCTCTTCTGAGAAAATGAATAGATACGGTCTCTGACAGCCTTATCGTCTTAAAAGTTGTCTTTTTGCAATCCCCTCTTTAGTGTTACTGCACAGTTTTTATTATAGTGATATGACTGCCAATCTCAGAACTCTAACATTAAAAGTTTATTTTCACTGAAAAGAAAATAAAATTAACATAATTTTGTATGATTTCTTAGTAAATTAACAAACAAGCCTTTTGCTTTCTAAATTTAAGCAATTCCACCTTACCTGGCTAGACTGAGATATGCTGCGGAGCTTTTCATTTTCACGCTGATGTGTTATTGCTTCTCCTCCTTCCTTGGTCCTTTCTATGCTCCATCCCATGGCCAACATGGTTTTCAGTGATTCTCTGGCAGGCCAACGATAAATTTCCTTTTCCTTTGAAGAAAATAATGCAAAATTTCTCTGTATTTAGCAAGTAGCAAAAACTCAATAAAAATATTCTGTCCTTCTTTATAAATTGTCACATGCCACAAAAGTAAAGAAAATTTGTATATTATATCTGAAGACATTTCTTTTTACATGAGAAAGAAGGTTTAAAATAGTTACAAATTTTTTGGTTTTATTCTTAGTGGCATTTATTGCTGGGATACGTGTTACAAACTAACAGCACTGAAGTAAGCTCTGGAGCAATACTGTAGTTTGTATGTGGAAACTTATTCATTGATTCCTCCAGCCCAAAATAATAAAAAATTGATGGCACTACAAGTGCTATGAAATTAGTTAGGCAAGTAGGTACATTTGAACGCATCAGCGCACGAGGCCTTTTTTTAGTCTTCCTATATTTATATCCATTCACAGATACAGAACGTTACTGATCTATACGCCTCTTCATATAAATACAGCCATCGATAAAAATTAGGGAACAGCTTGTATTCCAACACTCCTTTGAAAAGTAAAGGTGTTACAGAAAATCTGAAAAGTTGTGGCAAAGAAAATTCTGAGTATGTCATATTAAGACTTCACAAATGAACCTAATAAAAGTATTTCAGTTCTTACCATAAATAAGAATTTTTATGACGGTTACTTAACATGACAGTTTTTAGGGAAAGACCTGATTTTTAGGTTAAAAAGTTCTAATCTGAGACAACTCAGAGAATTTTCTTTGAACTGCTTTAATAACAACTCAACCAACAATTCTTCAGTTCCTCTCCAAAGATTTCAAAGCAATTTACAAACCTTGGGAAATTAAACCTTTTGAATCCCTCTTGATTTTTTGCCATCTCCATTTTCTGAACAGGAAAAGTGTGGTAAAGAGGGACAAATGTAATTGACTTGAGTCACCCAATGAATCATTGCAAAAATATGTAACAGAATTCAAATTCAGTTCGCTGTTCTGACAACTAGAAGACATTCATGCCTAGTCAAGAAATTCAAATAAAAAATGCATTCAAAATAGTTTAAATGTTTTTCCCCATTTTCAACGAAAGCATCTCCTACGCTTTCTTTAAATTTTTCTACCATCTTTCTTGAAGACAAAATTGCCTTCAGATATGTCAAATCACACTTTCATCTAAAAGCCAGGAGGTGCTGCCAGTCATTCTTCATCCATGAAGGCCTGAAAACCCTGTGCTATTGATACTTTGAATACAAATTGGCCCAGGCCTATGAAGACTGCCTAACAGAAGCAAATTATACAAGACTTTGTGTAAGATTAACTAAACAACCACTTTAGCATATAGATGTTGCTATTTTTAACCAGAAGAATTCTAGTTTGTCTCTCTTCCTTTTATAGCATATATTTGAAATGGATTTTAAAAAGTACACAAATCAATCTACTTTGTATTAATGCAGCTGAAATTTCCTCTATTACCTTTTCGGTTAAAGTTTTGAAAGGTCTTATTAATGGGTGAGTCTTCATATTTTCATCCAGTGAAACACCGTATTTCCATCCACTATTAGTCTGAAAAAAATAAGTATACTGAAATAAGATGAGAACAACATAGATGAGTAATGGCAAACTGGCCAGTTTAGTTTGTCATGTTGAACTGCTAATCTACTCCAATCTACTCTAATCTACTCACTGCCACAGAAATTTGTGTTAAAAGAGCATGCATCCATCTGTGGATACACTGGAACAAAACATGTCCCAGACAGATTACATGCCGTCTATGAGTAGTAGGTCTCATGCAATCAGTTCTGAGCCTAATATATGTTGGCCCCTTTCAAATGGACTCATGCATTAAGACAGCACTGGCTAAGGTAGAAAAGTGTCTCTATTCTCTGGGAGGCTAAAGTCAGCAACACAGAGAAGAAAATATAACATTAGCAGATCAAGCACTAAAGAACGTAACTTTAATGAATCCTTTACCTTAAACAATGTTAACCGAAATTTATGGTTTGAGATTAATGTGTGCATATTTACATATCCATATATATGTATACCTTTCTCAACAAATTTGCATACATAGCCCCCCACAACAACAGAATCGTTATTTCTATATAACTGTTCTATAAAATTGCTATTAATTTGTCATTAATTGTTATAATAAATTACTTAACCCCACCTCTATTTTTTTTCCTTGAATGAAAGAGGTTTAAAATTCATATTTGGGTTGAATAAGTTACTCGTATCCAAACACTTCCAACATAGTTATCAAAAACTGCAAGAACTCCATCAAACTGAATTTTGCTTAAATTTAACTCTAAAAGTTATATTTATTAACATCAAAATCTATTTGCAAAATGTAACACTAAAAAGGCCTTTATTAAATGTTTCACTGTAACATTAAAAAGATATAAAAAAATCACTCAGTATGTATTGTTTTATAGCTATTCTGAAGTAGTGAAACAAACACAACACAGTGACAGAGCACTTCGAAAATTATAGAGGAAATCAATACATAACAGCCTTCTTAAAGCTAAAAAGAAAGAAAAGCTATGACTACATTTTCTGAAATAAAAAAAAGGACATTAGACTTCCCAGGTACTCTCTTAGATCACAGAGCTGCTGCAGTAAAATTCAGTCTCTGACTCCCAGTCAAAAAACATCATTACCAGTCAAAATGAAGCTAAGATCTATATATTCTTACTTAAAAAAAAAGAAAACAAAACCCAAACCAAACCAAGTGCCACTTTTTCATTCCCCTCAAATCTTTATCCTAATAAATTCTGGCCACTTTGTAAAAGTGACAAATTTCAATGCATTTTCTTGAGCAAAAGATTTCTTCCACATAACCCTAAAGAAATATGCAGACATTAATGCACTCCGAACAAGGGTCTATCAGCTAAACTGTCCAGTTTTTCTTTCAATATTCACCCCAGGTGTTATTCACTAGCCCTTTTCTGACAGTTGCCAGTCTTAAAATAATTCCTACCTTATCAAAGGCCCATTTATCATGGGAATGTTCAGCATACTTGCTGACAATATACTCCAACTTTTCAGGAAGTACAAGGCTGTAAACAAAGGGGAGTATGGTCATTCAATCATACGTTACTGCAGTCTGATTTATGAAACAAATGTCAGTATAAAATAGCACTACTCAAAATGCTTCATCTCCAGATGAAGGCAAGACATTTGGCTTTGCAACTCCATTTCCTGTAGAAGAAATGCCACAAAACAAAGCAGAGCTATAATGGCATTTACAGGGAATCTTCAAATACATAGCAGTTGCACTTATGAGCAACTGAAATCACAAGGGAAAAAAACCTGCTTCACCGTAACCTACAGGTATTTTTCTTGGTAATTCTTAATACAGGATAATACTGGTATGGATGTTTCACATTGCATAATGATGGAGGGGTAAGACTTTAGTAGCAAGAATCAACTAGTGATCCTCAGTTCTTGAATATAAAAGTATTAGAAATCTGTATTTTAAAAGCACAAGATTACTAGGAAGGCCAAGTCTCTATTAAATCATCACACATGATCTGCTTATTTTGCTGTATCAGGTTGCTACAGATCAATTCTCAAAACTAAGTGAAGATTTTATAAAAATCAGGCAATAGACCAATTGAATCACCAGATTTTGATGATCTTGTACTATTTGTCATAAGCACAGTCTAAATAATGACAGTATCAAATGTATTACAGGTGTACATATCCCAAATATTTGAACTATTACGTAATAGGGTACATAATAAATATAGAATTTACTATGTACTCTGCAGATATAATGTGGAAATATTTAACATCTGTACAGTGCTGAGAAGAATACATTTTATATCTGGTAAACAAGATATATTGCAGTGAAGTATTTGGCAGGAGGAAGCAAAAATCCCTACACTACTTCTGAAAGGTACTAATATCATTAAAAAGTCAGTCACCAGCCAACTCACCCTACAGAGAAGAAAATAATGTTAACAAAGAATAGTATAAAAATATTTAAGGAAAGGAAATCACTATGATTTATATGACTCACTTTGCTGTGCTGACAGGCTTGGGATCAAAATTTCCTTCTGGATCCACTGAAGTCTGCTTTTCCAAAGTTGACCTAATTCGTGTATCTAAATAATCAGGGGGCAAGGCACCAGCTATAGCACTTAGACAAGGCAAAGCCATTCGAAAGAGCTCTGGATCATACTTCTGCAGGAGAGATAGGAACTGGTTGGAAAATCCAATAGAAAAACATGCAAATGTTAGTGAAAACCAAGCAGCCATATGTACAAATATTAGAAGAAGCAAACAAACAGTAAAGCACATTTAAAAATTAAGCACAGAGCAAAATTATTGCTGCAAGACATCTATTTTTCTTGATATCAACTTGATACGTTTTTAAGACTACTCAAATTAACATAAGAGTATGCTGACACTTGTATAAGTATATACAATGCAAGTACGACTTAAGCTTTCTTTGGGCCATTAAGGCCTACATAGGAAGGGTCAAGGGTTGTTTGCCTAGTTACAGAAGTACGATAATCTACAAAATAGTGTCTTCGTTCTAAAATTACTAACTCCTATCTTAACTGCAGAAGCCATTGTAATTTCTCCCTCTTTTCCCCTAATCTATTTCAGTTTAAATCATGCTGGTTAAAGGAAATTGTGTTTTACCGTAGCAAAGTCAGTTCATTATTTTTCAAAATTGCCCTGCTACAAGGTGAGCTAGCACATTTGCTCTTCTAAACAGTCATTTTAGCTCTGGAGAGAACATAGAAGTACTTGATATATAAAAACATAAGGTGGAATTACATTTGAAGAATCTATCCGTAGTAAATTGCCATGAAACAAATTTAAGGTCAATTGTTACACATTAGATTATAAAAAACATGCTAGAGGAAGTAGCAGCAGATCACTGTAGGTCAAGGTTTTCCTTCCCTCTCAAACAACATTCTTAGTATGTTTAGGAAAGAAAAAAAATCACTTCTCTATCTTTGGGATTCCCCATCTGTAAAATGGGCATAATGATATAGCTTTGAAAGGCTTTAAGATCTACTGATGAACACTACAGTGCAAGAGTTTGATGCTATTATAATTATTTAATAAAGTTTTACTCAGATAGCACAGGCATCTTTTTGATGTTATGACATAGGCACCAATCAAGCATTTATAGGAAAAAGATTTTACACTGCAAAAATATTTCTCTTGCTTCATTATTAGAAACAGAAAGACTATATGCTTCTATAAATCTGAATGACCACTTTGTGTCAAGAAAATGCTGAAGAACAATTTTAAGGTCCATTGAAAATACTTGCTGATAAAATTGCATGTTTATATCACAGCAAGCAGAAAGCCTAAAATTTTGAGGCTTTAACTTCCTCTAGTTTTTTTGCAACATTCTTTAGTGTGTATGGCACAAACAAAAGAAGTGAAATCACAGGGTAAATTGCTTCCACTACACAGCTGGAAGCCATGAAAATACCAAACCTGTGAATATCTCACTACAAAACAGAAAAATGGGGAATACTGTAGCTCAGCAGAATTACACAACTCTCCTTTCATTGGACTAACAACCATTTACAGAAAAATGAAAATGCTATTACAGAGGGCCATTAATATTGGCAGAAACATACCATCTTCATTTATCTGTAAAAAGCTAAGACGCACTAATTGGAAACATTTCATTGTGTCAGGCCCTCCTGACACTCTTTGCACTTGTGACAGCAGTAAGAAAGAGGTAAATGTCACTAAAATCAAATACAAATAAGGCTTAAAAAGCCATTTTAGAATAATGCAGAGACCATGCTCACTTCCATACTATAAATCAGAATGTCTAGAGAAGCAATCATCGAAATCTGTTGATTAGAGCTGGAACACAAATTCAGTGAGATGCAATGAAAAAATTTGTTATTGTCCCACAGTGACAACCTGATTTTTGAGCCCAATCAAGTACAAAAAGTATTTACTCAGTAAGGCATTTCTCCTATCAGAAATGTAACTTTTTCTTACTCGGAGAAAAAATGAATAAGTGAAAAAATCCCAAGATCACACTTTAGAACAGGAAAATGGAAAACTGTTTATTTCTAAGAATGTTACATCATACTTCTTAGGCTGGGCAATAACCAGAAACCTAACAAAATACAAGTGTATGTTTGAAAACAGACAATGTAAATTTACTGTGCATACACCAACAATTTGACAAGCATATACATACAATTCTTAAAATTAACTTTTTGTCAGTAAAAAGTATTTTTTAAAGTTTAGTAGAGAGATAGGAGAGGAGACAACACTGACTTGTTAGTGCAGCAAGCAATCTGCCTCATTACAAGTGTAAGGCTATATGGGTATAACAAGACAAAGATTTGACATTTCATTAGTTTGGAGAGAATCTTTCAAGATTTAGCATTCAATTTTTCATTAGAAAGTTACTTCATTAAAAACATTCATTGCCATATCTCCCACATTAGGCGAAAGAATTGTTAAAATAGGAACTTTCTGCACTTGGCACTGCAAATTATCATTGTAATGCTTTTATAGTCATCCCATACTGTAAGGTGAATGACAGTCATTACCTTATGAGATAAGGAATCAAATATTCCCCAGAAAAGTTTTTCAGTTAAATGTAATTCTTCTTCTGCTGCAATTCCATAGCTTCCCATTCCTGAAGGCAGACAATAATATTTCCAGCACTGCTCATAATGATTTGTCAGAAGCTAGATTTTCAAGAAAATAAAAATGCACGTAAAACATTGGTATTTAACAAAATAACATACTGGTTAGTGAAGTCTGAATTGCCAGTATCTGTTTAAACAGTTACTTGAATATTATTATTGTTTATTTCTGTCTTTTCATTTCTAATGGCTAATAAAAATGGTCTTCCTTTCTTTTCTTTTTGGGAGAGCAGTAGAGCCCATGCTGTGAAAGTATAAAGCCTGTATTATCCCCAGCTGCTGCTGTGGGATTCTGTGATGACAGTGAGTAGCAAAATGACAAAATTTCAGGATTGTCACCATTTCAGTACAGATTAGCTCACAGGATAAAAATAGAGACAATGAAATGGGTATAAAACAGGACATGATAGATGCTGGTAAAAAAGTTTTACAAATTCAAATTGATTTTCTGTCATTTGTAGCTGATGGCCTCAGTATTATTCAAAATATTGCAAAAGACACCTGCAGTACACTCTTTTAGCCATGCCTGCTCATCTCTGGAAAAACCTATGGAACTAACTATTGTACAGACAATCCATAACATAGCAGTTAAAGAGCTAGCATATATGATTATTGGTGCACTCTACATCATTTCAAATCTCTACTGATCTCTTCTTTAGAACTAAAAATTCCTATCCCATGGGAAATTCTGAAATTTCTTTTAGCATCAGACTAGAATATTGACATTTTAATTTTCCTGCAATTTTCATTAGGAAGGGAAAATAATAATAGAAAACCCAAATCAAACACTCCCTCTTCGCCACACTTTTGCTCCAAAATTACTGATGCTCCAGAATATGTCTGTGAATCTGGCAGCTCCGCTTTATAGTATGACAGAATTTCAATTCTGCCATAAAAAGACCTGCAGACCTAAGATCAGGCCCTTTTATCCCAACAGGAACAGGAGGCATACCTAACAGAAAAATTCTAAATAAAAGTTATTTATCATCTCACAATTGTAATTCTCTATTTACAGAAAAAGACTTCAGTTAAAGATTGCTCAAAAATAAAAGGTGAATTCTGTTCCCTGTATCCTATTCTTTGTAGACTTCACTCAAAATTTATTCCTAGACTATGCATCCTACCAAGAGTTACTATAGTTCATATAGCAGAAGGATAATGCTAACATTTAATATGATACTTTAAGATACTCTTGCTGAAGCAGTGAAAAAGTCAACAGTTCACTGAACAAAATCGCATAATCGACTTACTATATACTGTTTGCAATAGGCAAGATTTCACAAAACTTTTAATTGTTATATTCAATTTGAAGGACTTTATAAAACAATAACATTATTTTGAATTCAGAAGTCATTGCTTCACCCTGCCCCATTCTGTTTTTAAAAACATGATGATGACAGATTATTGTGAAGTAAGTTTTATGCTGAATGCATGTACAGAAAGTAAAGCATTTACCTTGAGAGGCATTTTACAGTATTCATTGAGTAGCGGCACATCAAAAACTAGCCTTCTCAACAGCTGCTGTAGCATAGAGGGACGTAAGTGGCTGTAATTTAAAAAAATAGAAGTTCTTAGTAAAATTAATCCAGTCCAGTGAAAATGAAATAAAAATTGAAATCAATTTGCATATTGGAATTCAAATCACTCATTAAAAGTATTCTGAAAAACCGATGGTAGGTGCTTAAGAAATCTCACTATGCCTCATCTACATATAGAATGATATAGCACAGAAAGATGTGCTACTTCTGGACTCTCTTAAGTGAATAGACAACTTGTGTGATTGTGCCATATGACAGCAGAGGGAAGGGTGCTCGATTTTTTTCAGAATACACAGAGGGGACAATCTAAGCAAAAGAAACAGAATATTATCCTAACAGAATGGTTTCTGATATGACACTAAAAAGCAACACAACACTTCTAACTGAAACTGATCTGGGAAATACATTATGATTATTCTTATCAGAAATAAAGCTCAACTGGAAGACTGAATAAATTACCCAGCATTTCTTTTCTAGCTATTTCATTTCAGTGATCTATAGACTCAAAATCAATGTAAAAATGCTCCTTTCATATCTCCCCCTCAGTCATCACTTTTTCAGGCTGAAGATTCCTGGTCTACTAAGCTGTTCCAAAGGAGCGCAATTATTTCTTAAGTTGATCCCTTTCGTTAGACTTTTCCGAATCTTTTCCATTTCTACTATATCCTCTTTTTGGCAGGGGTCCAGTGCTATGCACAAACTGAAAATGCACACTGCATTACTAATTTCACAGTCCACTGCACAGACAAACAGCACTACAGTTTATGACAAAGATAAAGAATTATGAGTCAGTTGCCAAATCTACATTTCAGTTCCTGATTCTCCAGTGCTCAGTTCAGTTTTAGGATCAGTTTTAGGATTTGGAGAGTGGGGGGTAGTTTTTCTTTTTCTTTTTTTTTTTTTTTTAAACTACGGCCAAGGTTCTTCAAACCACAATCAGAAATACAAACGTGTCGATCCCTTAAATCCCCAACACACACTCACTGTCAGACTTGCCAGAACATTTTTGGTAATTACTGGGTTTTTTTTTTTACAAATAATCAGAATTTATGCTGTATCACCATAAAGCTCATATCAATATGACAGCTTGTATAATGCAGTACCCATAACAAAAAAATCAAATCTATTTTCTCTAAGGGGGAAAAAAAAAATCCTATCATACACTCTGGTCATTTATTTCATGCAAGAATAAAATAATCTTAGTTCTACATTATACACAAAGAAAGCAATTATTAAAATACTTATACTGGATAAAAGAAATAAATTTGTACATAGGTATCATACATACTGGCAAATAGCAAGCAGGCATTCTTCAATAGTGTCTCTTTGTGCTTTTGTAAGGGAACGTCCCTTGGATAACCTATATATTGTGTGAAGCATGGAGTCAACCAGAGAGGCGTGATGCTCTGTTCCAGAAAAGAGGGGAGCACATCTTTTGAGTAATGGAAACACAGCTGAGCAAATATATCTATTTAGTGCAAGAGCTGCCTCTGTGGTACTTAGAGAAACCTGTATGAAGTAGTAAATGATTGTTAGTATCATATGGAATAAAGGTTACTAAATATTAAGTCTATAAAACATAATAATGAAATACTCCATAAGTCCCCTTAGCGGCTGGGTGCTAACATGATATTCCCAGTATATACATGAGGACAAAAGCTATTTTTTTTTAACTTGAGAAAATCCAAGTCATCCACTTATCTCCTATCTCTTGCCCCACTGCACTCTGAACCAATAGGAGCAAAAAAGAACATGCAGCTTCTTTCTTTAAACAGGTTAGCAAAAACCACGAAGCATTAAGTAGCACTTTTCATCTCACTTAATTTCTTCATACCTACACATATATGTATTTTCAGTGTAATTCTTGGAAGCACATATGAAATAAAAGTAATCATTAGGCTATTACAGCGTATCTAATGCACTTACTGTATAATTAATGTAAGCCTGTATTAAAAGTTTTTAAACTACATTACACTGTTACTTCATAAGGTGGTACTGAATGCTTATGATCAGACTTAAGCATTATAAATTAATAGTAACTGAATTATTACTGTTTGTGTTTATAGCGAGCCTATACTACCCCTTTTTTTTTAAAGCTGTTTTAATTTGCAATTCCGTTTCTTACACTTACAGAGCCACTACATCCAGCCACTGCACCTAAAGTCCATAGCAAAATACTTACTGTATCCAAAGAGGCAGAGGCTCTTAAATCTGGTAAAAATCCAACTTCCAGTAGGTGAAGGAGGAAGCTTTGGTCCTTAATACCATAGACACGGTCCAAGAAGAGTACCATGGGTGCTTTATGATCAGGACAGAAATTTGCAGACATGTCTGGCTCATTTACTGTGCCATCTACACAAATACATAATGCAATTTTTAATAGTAGATAACTGATAAAACAAGAAACATCAAGACAATGAAAGACACTATAATTATATTTAATGTGTAAAATCACATGTTCAATGAAAATTATATTCTTGTTCAGTTTTCTTGTATGCTGAAAAAGAATACTAAGTTTTTATTATTTAAAAAACCCTATTATTTTGCAATTTATTAATCTTTCACTCTTAAATGAAAGCTTAAGAAGGAATGGTAAAGTATTCTACTTGTTTCATTACTATTATAGAGAATGTTTATATGGTAAAATTACAGAAATATTACTGCAAATATTAAAAATATATAGCAACTGTGAAGTCAAAGAAGGTTCAGACTTTTAATTTTTGTCTTATGTAAACTAGACTAGAAAGAACATGGAATCCAAAGGGAAGACAACAATAACGCAGAAGTTAACTGTGTATCAGATAAACCATCTCTGACTGTAAAGGGGAATAGACAATTCTTGTGAAACAGAAAGGACAACAAAAGGAGGGGAAGGAGGATAAAGTTATTTTGCCCTAGAAGAAAATGACAGACTGGTAGTTTATAGTGCATGGAACATGAAGAAATTAATAGGAAACATGGAGATCATATGCCATAAAATCCTCATCCTCTGTTGAGTTTATGCTTTACAGAAAATTTCAGTTTGTATCGTTATCTTGGAAGTTATTTTGTGGAAATAAAACCATCCTGGATAACCACATTGACTGCTTCTAGGAAAGAATCAACAGTTGCATAACAAGCACCATCATCAATACACCTCTGCACTCTGAACTCTGATTTTGAATTATTTTTGAGTTCCAGAGTGAAGAGGGTGAAAACTCAAGAGTCTTCACTGACTTCCCTTTAACAGGCAGTGTTAAGAAGGCTGTTATTTCCACTGACAAAAACTCAATTTCAACCTCAGTGAGAGGTAGGGATCCAGGTGCAGATAGGGAGCTATGCAGTTTGATGCAGAGAGAGCAGTAGGTCCATGCCATGCCCTGGGTTCAGGTTTTGTATGTGTACACACAGTACACAATGTTTGGGTCTTCAGAGAGTAGTCTCATTCCCCAGAGGTGAGACTGGATGAATCAGAGTAGTAAGAGAAACAGATAGGTCCTACAGCAACACAGCATCATAGCCTCAACTCCACAGTGGCAACCTTTGAGGTACTGAGGAGGACCTAAATCTTGGGGAAGGAGTCTATCTACCTGGGAAGGAAGGAACTAATCTCTTAAGAGAAGAACCACTCCTCCACCCTATGTCAGTATGTCCCATTGCACATAGGATTCTCCTGTGGTAGACAGGGTCCCCAAGGATATGAAGAAGCAGGCAGCGGAAGTGGGAGATTGCTGTATTAGGCACTAAGGTGGGTGGCTTCATAATGTGTAAGAGGATTCCATGATAACTTGCCCATTCCTTATGGGAGGAGCTTGTGGGAGGCAGGCAGAGATCTTGAGTCTCAAAGGATAGGTGAGATAGTGGTGTAGAGAAGAGGGCTTTAGTTAGATTGATTATAAAAGGGGGAATTCTTTTGGGACAAGATGAACAAGTACAGAAATAGCCTGCACCTTAATGAAAAAGAAATCAGTCTTCTAGGATTGAACATTAGAGGTCAGAGTGGAACATTATACCTAGAAATGGGGGAAAAGACAACAGGTGTGGAGGAGCACCTTCTTCAGATAAGGACAACCCCAAAGTGAATATGTCTGGTTTTCACTTCCTCTGAAAAGGCCAGGGGAGAAATAAATAGCACAGTTCCAAGAAACAGGAAAGGCAATTAAAATGCAATGTGCATGTGCAACTTTTTAATCAAGCAAGGACAAACAGGACTCTATACTGAGTCATCAGTGACCTGGAGAAGGAAGCAAACACAGGAGCCTAAAAGTCTGTATACAACACTAAACTCTTCTGTATGGTTAAATCATTAACAAAACTGAGTGGGCAAAGTAGACACAGCTGTACTTCAATGCAGACAACTCCAATGCATCTGCAGAAAAATAAGACATGCCTACATGATGCTGAACTTGGAACTGACATTACAAAGAGATCCTGAGGTCATCACTGAAATTCTGTGAAACCATCAGCTCAATGTGTAGCAGCGACCAAGTAAGTCAACAAGATGGTGGGCACCATCAGAAAGGGGTATTCAGAGTATGAGAGAGGGCATCATTTTGCTGCTATATAAAATAGAAAATTAATACGTAAACCAAACTATTGTGTGTCCCCATTATCAGTACAACCTGCTCACGTCTTGTGTACCTCCCACAGCTGTTTTCCATATCTCAGGACTGCAGAACAGAGATAGTGAAGGTACACAGAAGGGCAACTAAAATGATTCAGGCAATGGAGCAGTTATCTTATGATGAGAGACTAAGAAAAGCTGAGATTCTTCAATTTGGCAAAATGAGGACTGAGAAAGGATATAACTGAGATTTAGAAAATGATTAATGTAGCTGACAAGGTGAATGAAGAACTGCTATACACCAAATCCCGAAATACTACAATTCAACGATGTTAATTAAAATTAGTAGAGTATAAGTTTAAAAAAAAACAAAGATATGCTTAAAATGCTTCTTTATATAGCAAATAGTGAAGTTCTGGAACTTATCGCCACAGGAGTTTGTGGGTACAGACATTATTCCAAAGGGATTAGATATATTCTTGGACACCAGGTCCAGAAACAGATATTAATGGGCAGGGAGGTATACTCTAAACAAATGACTGGATGATATGGAAGTACAAAGGGACTGAGTCCAAGCTTACACATTCTCCCTAAAGAGACAGCATCTCTACAGCCACGCTGGAGACAAAGTACTGGGATGGACGGCCCATTAGTGTGATCCTGTAAAGTATTTCTTATGTTCTTACATTCTCTGCTCCACAGGAGTAAGCATCTGTTCTACTGGAGCAGCTCTAATTGATACATATCTAATTAAAAGCTGAAGAACAGTTCTCTGCTTGTATTCAACTCAAACAAAACTGCTCTATTTTACACCTGAAGGCTTATGTGCCAAAAGATTTTTATAAAAAGATGAACTGGTCTAATAAAAGTATTGAAGTTACCTTTGTTAACTGTTGACAGCTTTAGTGGTATACTTATAATCCCAACCAAATCTTCAGTTGGCACTAGAGATCGAAGGATTGACCTGATTCGAATAGCTTCCCCTTTTCCACTTTGAATAAGCTGTTAGAAAAAGTTTATCAATTAAGAAATTTAGTACTGAGTGACATAAGAAAAATTTCCTCAAAATACTGATATTAATATCATTTTTTTCAAACACTGGAAAAAAATGCACAGAAATTCAATTTATCCCAGCACTCTAACGGAGTTGGCCATTTTCAGCTGATCCTACTTTTGAATCTGTCCTAATTTTGATATCATAACAATAATTTCACAATATTATAAATTCCCAATAACACAAAAAAACCCCACATGGATAAGATTCCTAAACCAATCAGATAAAGTGATGAAACTGAAAATTTCTGAAATGCTCATGTTATTTACAGAACCTACAGTGCCAGGTTTTGAGCTTGCCTCTTTATACTATGAACAGATGCAAACCTGTCTGATGTATCTACGCATTTTTTTATTATTTCTATGCAGTAAAAAATTCAAAAGGCATTAAGAACAATGAGGTGACCAATTCCTTTCAACTTCTAGCAGAAATTAAGTATTCACAACCTGTGTGTCTGAAAATCTCTTCCAGTAATTTTCTTAACATGAAACTACTATCTCTGGCAACAGACAGCTACATACAGCTTTACAGCTAATAAAGTTAATAGCTTTGGCAATAGTAAGTAGGGAGGTTACAAGCCAAATATCTTGCTTCTTGTTGTATTGAGATACATATTGCATTTTCAGCTGGATTTACGCTACTGAAGAATTCTGAATACTGACAAGCAAAAGTCAGTCTAACTAAAACCAAGTCTTGCATGTGGCTGTTACAGGCATTACAGTCAAACCAGTTATTCTACATATTTTTCCATGTATTCATGTGGTGTAGATACCATATTTCATCAGTGCACACAAAAGCAGCTCTGTATCACATTCTTATGAAATGATTTTTATGGCTTTCTAGAGAACAGTAAAGGGCCAGTTTCAGAAATTTCATTGGTAGTATAAATGTGAAACACTAGTAGTTCATCTTTGCTTGGATTCCATAGACATATAAAAATTCTCAAAATTACAGATAAATAAAAAAGCATAAGGAATCAAAAGACCGTGATTCTTTATAAACAGCTTGCAGGGAACACATCTGTCTAGATACAGAGAGAAATGTAATGAAGTCCACCTTCTGAAGGGAAGAAGCCTTTGAATAGAGAACAGTTTAGTTAGACATGTACAGTTCTGTTTACAAATCTCCTACATTTTCTGAGCAAGTCACAAAATGAACTTACATGCATTTCTGGTGCACAGCGTCCAAGTAAATCTATGAGAGCTGAGTAAAATGACATGATTGCATTGCCCATGTGCACAATCTCCTCCTCCTCCTCCTCCTCATCACTAAAAGGTAAACAATACTAGTGAGCATTTTTGCTAATGTAAGTTTATAGCTCCTCTCTGGAGCTAGATCCATGCTCCAGAGACTATTCATGAGATATACTAATTTCCTCTGGCTCCAGATTACAGGGTTTTTATCCCTAGAGTAAGCATGCAATTCAACAGTAATAACTGACTTCACACGAGCCTTCTATCTTCCTCTTTCACTTTACTTTAGGTTCATTCCACAACAGCCTTTTCCTTTGCTTTGTCTTTCAGGCTTCTTCTCTTCTGTAACTCTCATTCCACTTTTATCTAGCTCATGCTTTATGAATTCCATATGACAACTGCTTGTGGGTGCAAATCTCTAATGCTCTATGTTTGTATAATGCCTTACACAACAGGGCCTAATATCCACATATTGCAAGCATGATTAAACCAGCTATTAAATCATCATTTGCCAAACAAGCATTCACATTTACTTACCCTTCTCTTTTATATGCCTGGGAGGGAAGGTCACGAGTAGGATTCTCTGAGATCCTGATAGCTTCCTGCATAGCTGCCAGCAAACCATTTCCTCCTTCTCCCCTAAGGTCTGGTCCAAAGCATTCTGGCCGTCGAATAAGGAGCTTGACAACAACACTTGCATTTTCCTCAACACTTTCACCTGAGGACCAAAAAGCACTATACACACTTTCTCCTGAAAGGTATCCTTAAGTCAGAAGACAACCGCATTTCCCCCTAAATTTTACAAAATATAAAACAAATCCTCATCCTTATTTTTGAAAACAGAAATGTATCAAGTTGGCAGCATTGGATGTGCTTTATCAAAAATATACTGAGGTTTAAAAGTGACAGTGTATACTTGCCTTGCAAAAGTTTTACTATACTCCATCTAGAAAGGTTCACTTTAGATGGTTAATTTGCTTTTTATGGCAGACTACTCTCTCTGGTATAAAGGCTAACAGTCCCAAGAGGCAAGAAGTCTGCTATTGGGGAGGGTGGGAAGGAAGTTTTGACTCCAGTCAAGCCCCTCAGCCTCTCGCTCTCTCCCTTCTCCTGAAGGACAGGGAGAAAATAGAAGGAAGGTGTGACGACTCATGGATCAAGATAACAACTGTCTAGTAGAGAAAGGAAAAGCTATGCATGCAAGCAAAGCAAAAAGACAAATTCATTCACTGCTTCCCAGGCAGATGTTTAGCCAGTCCCTAGAAAGCAGGGAAGACAAGCGCCATAACCACGAATGTCCCCCTCTTCCTTCTCCTTTCTCTGAGCTTTTATTGCTGAGCACAATGTCATGGTATGGAATATCCCTTCGGTCAGTCTGGGTCAGCTGTCCCGCCGTGTCCCCTCCCAACCTCTTGCCCACTCTAAACCTACTCACTGGGGCCAGGGAAAAAGGGGAAGGGGCAGAGTGGGAAAAAAAAAGAGAAAGACTTCACGCTGCACAAGCACTGCTCAGCAACAGTCAAAACATTGGTATGCATCCTGGTTTCAGCTGGGATGGAGTTAATTTTCTTCTTAGTAGCTGGTACAGTGCTGTGTTTTGGATTTAGTGTGAGAATAATGTTGATAACACACTGACGTTTTAGTTGTTGCTAAGTAGCGCTTATCTTAAGTCAAGGTTTTTTCAGTTTCCCATGCTCTGCCAGCAAGCAGGTGTGCAAGGAGCTGGGAGGGAGCAGAGCCGGGGCAGCTGACCCGAACTAGCCAAAGGGTATTCCATACCATGGAACATCATGCCCAGTATATAAACAGGGGGGAGTTGGCCAGGAGGGGCGGATCGCTGCTTGGGCATCGGTCAGTGGGTGGTGAGCAATTGCATTGTGCATCACTGGGGTTTTTTTTTTCTTTTTTTCCCCTCTTCTTTTTTTTGTTATATTCCCTTTTCATTAAAATTATTATTATTATTATTATATTGTTAGTATTATATTTTACTTTGGTTATTAAACTGCTCTTATCTCAACCCACAAGTTTTACCTTCCTTCCTGATTCTCCTCCCCATCCCAGTGGGAGCTGGGGGGGAGTGAGGGAGCAGCTGCATGGTGCTTAGCTGCTGGCTGGGGTTAAACCATGACAGTATGTTATCAACACTGGTTTAGCCATAAATGAAAAGCAGAGCACTATACCGGTTGCCATGAAGAAAGTTAACTTCATGCCAGCCAGACCTAGTACAGGGCGTGAGAGTTACTTGATTTTTAATGGGCCAGCTGAAGCAAGGAATGTCGCTTAACATGTCCTTAGTACTTCATCAGTGGAAAACTCATCTCAGAGTTTAATCTTCTTAATATGACTAAAGAATATCAATTTGTATTTTAGGTTAAATATACTTAGAGTAAAATCTCCTGATTCTTTCTACTGCATGTTTAAATATTTGTTAAATCTTCTGCTTGCTATTTAAAGCCTGAAATTGAATACTTCATCTTTTCTATATAAAAAAATCACATTAAAATCAGTTTTAAAGGTTATGGCTTGCCTGAAACAACCCCATTTATAACAGCTTTGTGTGGAAAAATATATGTATATTTGAAAAGGGAAAAGAGCGGGTTTAACTATTGTATAAATTCAGTACAGGCAGACAGATTGTGATCTAGATGCTTGCTGAATAGAAGTCATTAGGAAAAGGAACCTTCATATAAATGAACTCTTTGTATGTAACTAACTGCTTCGTGGACTGCAGTTAGTGGCACGTGGAAGCATGCTAGGAATAATAATTGGGTCAAAAGCTCAGCTTATGGTTAAATGCAACTTTTTAGACATTCACAGTGGCTACCTTGTAAGAATACTGATAATCTGTAGGAAGATATGAAATTAATGGGACATATAGGAAGCAAACAAATTACAGGAAAAGAAACAGTTCACAGTCACTGAACTTGTGCTGTCAGTAGCTTGGATCATCAGTATCTATATTTTACATGCAAGCTACAATACTAAACCAGTACAGAAATGCAAGTAGCAAGTTTATATTAAACTGAATGTTGCAGCTTTAGCAGCCAGCAAAAAAGTAGGATTGGAAACTGTGGTTTAGCTGAGAGCAGCAGTGGTGCTACCAGGAAGTCAGAGTCAATGGAAGGCAATGGTAGGTGAGATAACTGGGACTGACTGGCTCTAGAAGGAGCAGCTAAACACTTTAAACATGTCAGTCTTGTATTTTTCCCACTTAGAACACCAGTATGAACTTGATACGGAACAGAGGACAAGAGGAAATTGCCTCAAGTTGTGCCAGGGGAGGTCTAGATTGGGTATTAGGAAAAATTTCTTCACGGAAAGGGTAATCAAGCACTGGAACAGGCTGCCCAGGGAAGTGGTTGAGTCACCATCCCTGGAGGTATTTGAAAGACTTGTAGATGTGGCACTTAGTGACATGGTTTAGTGGCGGACTTGGCAGTGTTAGGTTTATGGTTGGACTTGATGACCTTAAAGGTCTTTTCCAACCTAAATGATTGTATGATTCTATGATTCTATACCCTAACTACTGACTTTGCACAGATTCTATCTTTTTTTTTTTCTTTCTTTCTCCTTTTCATTCACCTTATTTTCATACTGCAGGGAAAAAGCAGGATTTTAAATCTTAAAGTCAACAATCTTAGTTTCATTTGGTTAAACCTTCTAAGTGAAGATTTTTAAAATAATGAATTAAGTAAAATCTAATCTCAAAAAAATTCACTACATACCTCTCTATAGATATACAAATCATCATCAAAACATGCACAACATTCAGCTACAGTTACCAGATGCTCCTGAATCCTTGCATGTTTCATGTATCTTTCGAGGAGGCAAACACAAAACCTCCTTAAAAATTGTAAGGGACTGTTTGAATCCATATTACAGAATCAAATAGCAAATACAAAAAAAATTATAAATGTAATTAATTTTTAGTTTAATAAAAGCACTACCAATATTGTTTTGATAAACTATCACAAGATCAAAGTTATCTTCATCTAATTATACAGAGTACTGTTAACATTGATGTATAAATTCAGCAATGAAAAACACATACTTTATTAACTCAGTGACTGCTTGTTCTACATTTGTTATATTATAGCAGCTTGTTAAGCTAGTTTAGCAGCTCGCTCAATAGCTACAGGCTTATCAACTAATGAATATACTTCAGGTATGTTTACTGAACTGAAGAGTAAATATGTTTATTGTTTCTGTTTCAGGTATTATTTGCTAATTTCAGACCAATAGTATGCGAATAGAACAGCCAAAATCTAAAAATTAGACTGTTTAAAATTATTTCCCTTCTGGCTGTCCCTAGCTGTCCTTTAAAACACTTTCCATATTCGCAGACCAGATAGGTGGTGAACAGACAAATCTTTTGATCTCATCTAATCTCTAATCTAAATTACTAGTTTGATGAAAAAAAAATCCACATGAACTGGAGGATGTTTTTTGTTTAGTGGCATTCAGATAATTTAAATTTGATTTTAGCATATTTGTTTCATAAATTTCAAAAGGAAATTGCCCGCAGAAGCAAGTATAAGACAGTTATCAAAGGAGGTAATATTTTCTTTTTTTAAGACATCAGATTTAAGGTACACAGTCAGTGTGCTTTATAAACACTGATCCCTCAGAACTATATAAACATGTGACCTATTGGAAATTTGCTTTTTGTAATGCAAAATGGCTTAATTACAAACCTCTCAATCTCCCAGTGGTATAGTGGCCAAGAAAGGTCTAAAATTAGTGCTCACTGGTTATGTTTATAACCAGCATATGTGGTATATGTAAATACCACAGTTTACTTACTGGAAGAATTCCTAACATCATTTGCTACCTTAACAGGTTACTCTATTAAATAATGCAAGTTGCAAAAAGAGTAAGGAAAAAATGCGACTAACTATGAAGATTCAAAAAATTACAATAAGCAGCATATATCAATAATCTTGTATTTGTAGTGAGAACAGTATGCATTAATCTCTTTTCATCCATTAACACATTTTTATGGTTAGAAAAGTAATTTTAAGGAAACCTTTTGATGGAATTTGGATGCAAAGAATTACACTTACTGTTAACAAAAACCGCAAATCTTAAGAATGACAGGTAACGTTCACCCTCTATTGGATTCCATCCAATGTCTGGATAGCCTTTAGCCAGCAATACTGGACAACTCTGGAGGCCGCAACCCGCCAGGTAGGTAACAACCTACAATACAGAAGCAATTTATTCCTGTGTTTAGAAAGAAGTTTCTAAAAATAAGTATGAAACCAAATGAACATAGTCTTTTTTTTTTTAATAACAAGGTTTTTATATACTAGGTGTTTCACCTGAGAAATTACCAACATAGCTCATTATTGCATCAGTCTTTGTTTCTACTTCTTGCTTTTGATGATGATGAAAAAAAGTCAAGCACTCTTTATTTCTGAAGTTACCTAATTCTATGACAACACAACAATACAACAACATGAACAAATGTGGAATGTGAAAAGTAGAATAAAATATTGTGGAATTCAGATCTTTTTTTACAATAAATAAACAACAGTTAAAATACTATTTAACAACTTTAAAAATCACATCAATAACCATGTATGGCTAATTTGCTACAATAGCAAAATAAATATTGCATCAAAAGTTTATTAACTGTAATTCCAATTTTAATAGATATGCAAACAACTTCATTTTTCAGAAGACTGATAAACATGAGCGAACAGTTTTAAGAGTCTGAAACCAGAAAGATTAATATTTTTGGTAATATGTAAATTCCTAACACAGCATTTCTTATCAAGAGGAATATCTTTAACTAAGAGAAATCCTTGAGAAATGATGACAAATTTCATTAATTATAGTAAACTGAAGTTCTGAAACGTACAGAATGATTTCTCAATCACTTAAAAGGAAATTTGCAGATAACTGCACAAACGTGGTTTTTGTTTTTATTTAAAATACACAAAGGACAACATATGAACATGATTACAGTACTTAAATATATTTTGAAATAGGTAATGAACATCAAGAACTTTTCATAAACCTGTAAAAAGAGATGCAAATTATAATTTCTTACAATGGAAGGCAGCCAAAAATGGGTGGCAAAAGGCAGATAGGTTTTTCTATTTGGAAAAGGGAGATATGTTATTCTGCTTAAGCGCCCTATAGCAATTCCACCATCCATGAGATCATATTTAGTCATTATCTAATGTCCTAACAGAGAAACTAGTTATGAATGCAGGAAGAAGAATTATACCTGTGCTGATACAGTATACAAGTTGCCTCCAAAATGCTACAACAGAGGAAAAATGGGCTGGTGTGAAAAATTTGCTTATTACAGTATGCAGTAAGGAAGTTACTCAATGCACTCAGTGGAAAAAGTAACAGGACTCGATAGTTTTCTAGTATCCATTCAGAAGATATGAGTGAATACACACTTGTAGGAGTCTAGAGATGCAGCTCGTATAGAATGTGAGAAAAATGGTAGACTGTCTCTTCACCTCTTTTTAGATGTTATAATGCTACCACCAAATCCCATAATTTTAATCTATTCAGTTTACTACAGTATGTCATCAGGCCATGGGATACTTTTCTTGTGCAAACCTCCACCTTCCACACATTCATACATTTGCAATAAAAACAGATCAAATTTGCAATGGCAAAAGTTGAGAAGTTAAGCTGTCTATGTGTAATTTATTTGCTTTGAACACAGGCTTTTTGGTACAAACTTTAGTTACGCAGAAACACTGTATCATTCTGTGAGTAGGGTATGTATGCCACGTTCATCGAACAGATAGCTATACAGTATTTGTTTTTTCTTGTTATTCAGTATATAGATTTATTTACTGAATAACATCCACATACTGTACGAGATAAAGTTATTGACTCACCAAAGTTAATATATTACAGCCAATACATTACCATTCTTACAGCTAAAATGACTGATGAATTTGGGAAGCCCTGTCTGAGGCACATACAGCCTGATTTTTCAGCAAAAAATACTGCGTATGTTGCAGCTGATATCTGTTACTGTTTGAACATCCAGCACTTGTACGGTGCCAAGTATTCCAAGGTAAGCAAACAGTAAATGAGGAACATGCAGTTAATGGTCAACAGTGAAATTCAGTTTAAGTGACTTGCTCTACAGTACTTTGCATGAAAACATGAGACAGTCACTGGTGGCATGCCAGTCACTAGTGGTGTATCCCAAGGGTTGGTACTGAGGCCAATACTGTTTAATATCTTTATTAATGACAGGACAGAGTGCACTCTCAGCAACTTTGCAGGTGATACAAAATCGACAATTGTTCTCAATGCTACCTTTATCTAATTAGTATATTCCTGTGCTCTCTCACACCCTTCCCATTTATATTCTTGTCTCTGTCTTCTCCTAGCTATCCCCATCATACATCCATTTATTTCCATTTCCCAACTTTTCCTCTCCCACAGCATATGCTCATAAAAACACCCCCACAACTGGTTCTACTCTCATCATAGGATTCTCCCATACTGCACAGAGGCTACCCCTGTGCTAAGCTATCATTTAGGTGCTCAACTGTTCTCCTCCATTTATATTAAACCCTGTCTTCTGTTTTCTGTTCCCTGATCCTGTGCTAGCACATAATCACTTCGTTTCCCTGCTTTCCTCCTCTTCTGACTGTGCACCCATCTTCCATCTCTTAATCTGTTCTCCTTCCTGGATATACAAAGAACTTTCATGCCATTTTTTGTATCCTTTTAACCACCATTTCTAGTTCATCCTGCCTCTCCTCACATTTGCCTTTATTCCTAACCATTGCCAATGACCTGAGTCCTGGATTCAGTTTCCTACTGCAATCCTACCTTAAAATCCTGTTCCAACTTCCCTTCTTCAAATACCTACCCTTCGATTCTCTTAGCTCTTACCTCCATCCCCATCAATCTCTATGATTTATTTATGCCAAAAGACCGGCTTCCTTTCTTCACATTCTCCTCTTAATTCTCAAATTTGCTCCTCCCCAAACTATGTTTCTTGATATGCCTTTCTCCTGTTTCACGCCTTTTTTCTTATCATCCTTTCTACTTGATAACAATAGTGAAAGGATGCAGAAGATAGAAATAAATCTCTTTTGCTGTGGTTCCCACTAAGCGTAAAGCAAAATCAGGGAAAATACTGCTCAGTCAATCTTATCTTGATACAGCACATACCTAGAGCAAGTATTTCTGAGATCATATCCAAAAGTTACGATGACCTAACTTGCCCTTTTCCCTTCTAGCACAAGTACACTATTTAATAAATAGGTAAATCGGTCAGTGATCACTTACCTTATCGAGATCTGGCTCCTCCAATGCTAGTGCAAGCTCATTGTTGTCCATTACAGAGGCTGCTGCAACATCTAGTGGTGTTGAACCTCTCATTGAAGGAAATGCTGCAGAAGAAATTTAATATACAATACTTAAATTCAGTTTGCAGTAATCACAGTCATGCAGCAGAGGGCAGCAATCACACTGGAATCTAGAACATAAATATATTAATAGTATGTTGTATGGCTGTTCTTCAATCAAGAACATGGTTAACTGTTTTGAATAATGTTAAAATAAATCCTGAAATTTTTTTCTGACTTGACAAACATGTCTATAAGCATACTCAACCACACTGGTTTTAAATGCAGATGAAGAAATCAGTATTAACAACATAGCAAATCAGAGGAATAGTACACTATTTCTTTAGCAGAGCAACATCTTAACTATGTAATTCTGCACAATCCTATCAATTCAAAATTTTAAAATATGCCTACGTTCAGCTAAAAGAGACATTTTCAAGCTTCAGTGTTACTTGTTTTCTTTCTTTTAGTCTTATCCCGTTTTCTGTGTTGAATATGGGAAAATGCAGGCATCAAAATGGTCACCATGAACAGCCAAAGCACTGTGAAATCACACGCTATCTTGCCTTGCTATACCTTATTAATACAGCCATCTACCTAGACAAGACAATTTTCCTTGTGTTACAAAATCTAATGCACACACATTAAAAAACATACATTCAGTGTTCCAAAGGAAAAATATGAAATTTACATCAGTGGCCTAAACTTTAAAGGGAAGGGAAATGAAACCAGATTAAACAGGCAAGCACCACAAAGGGTTAATTTAATCTTAGATTTCCAATCACAACTATTTTGAATAGAAAAAATGTCAAACTATGGATTTAATCCTAAATTTTTCAATTTAAAAACACAGATTTAGACTATCCTGTTTCTAATACAATTCACAAATACATAAGGATGAAAGGAAAACGGAAAAAAAAATATGAGTTAGACGTGAAACCACAAAGTGGTTTAATCTTCAGAGAGGCTTCAACACATGCTTCAAGCTGCCATACAAATTAGATACTAGTCTTGTGATATCACAGTTCCTCCAGGTCTTGCTTTTAGCTGTTACAGCTACATGACGTACCCAGACCAACGCTGCTGTTTTCCAGCAAGTAACTAAGATGTTCAAACATGGCCTTTTGGTTTTGACGGCTAATTCGACAGAAGTAGCACAGGAATCGACAACAGCTTGCCACCATCTTAGGAAAAACGATCTGCTGAAGAAGAAAGTTGACAAAGCAGTGAAATATGTTAATTACCAATCTGTTCCAATTCTTCTTCCTGCACTCCTAACAAGGAAAGTATAGTGAAGTTACCAAGGTGATAAGCAGCTGACAGTTGCTTTGCTTCTAACTTAAGAAAGGACCCACATTTCCTTTTAACTTTTGTATTCATTAGGCCATTAGGTTTAAAATGTTGAAAAATCATTTTGCAGAGGACTACAGGGGACATATAAGGGGAAAAAACAGAGAAATAATTCTCATCAAAGCAATTTGCAGACTAGCAAATGCAGTTATACAAAAACTCTTAGCAGCATTATGATAACAAGCTCAACGCCCAGTATTAGGTCATAGCAGAATAAAGAATATTCAAGAACCTCAGTTTATCCTCCCATATTACAATAAGAATATACAGTCTTCATATAAAACATTTCTACAAGACTCCTATATTGTTCAATGCTGTCGTGGTTTAACCCCAGCCAGCAACTAAGCACCACGCAGCCGCTTCCCCCTCCCCCTCCCAGTGGGGTGAGGAGGAGGAAAGCAAAGGAAAAAAAAGTAAAACTCGTGGGTTGAGATAAGAACAGTTTAATAACTAAAGTAAAATATAATACTAACAATAGTAATAATGAAAAATAATAATAATAGTAATGAAAAGGAATGCAACAAAAGAAGGGGGGGGGAAGAAAAAAACCCAGTGATGCACAATGCAATTGCTCACCACCCGCTGACCGATGCTCAGTTAGTTCCCGAACCGCGATCCGCGCCTCCCGGCCAGCTCCCCCCTGTTTATATACTGGGCATGACGTTCCATGGTATGGAATACCTCTTTGGCTAGTTCAGGTCAGCTGCCCCGGCTCTGCTCCCTCCCAGCTCCTTGCCCACCTGCTTGCTGGCAGAGCATGGGAAACTGAAAAGTCCTTGGCTTAAGATAAGCGCTACTTAGCAACAGCTAAAACATCAGAGTGTTATCAACATCATTCTCACACTAAATCCAAAAGACAGCACTGTACCAGCTACTAAAAAGAAAGTTAACTCTGTCCCAGCCGAAACCAGGACAAATGCATAGGCCTGATAAGATAAAACAAAACATTAAATTGCATTAACTATCCAATGCTTTTAAAACCAAAACCAAACAAAAAACCCCCAACACTTTACTTGCTGCACATTATGTGCAAGGATTTCACCTCTGAAAACAAAATAATTTAATCTGTAGCACTCATGAAAGAATGTTTCACAAGTTGCAATTAGTCATAACATCTTCTGAGATGAACAAGTTATGCCGTTCTCACATTTTGCTGAAAGAACATGATCAAAAATCATGGGACAGAGTTTTGATGCTTGTTTAAAGGTTATTCTATCTGATTTATTAAATTTGCCATTATATAGCACTTTTTGTAAAGTGTCAGTTTCAGTTGCAGATCTATGTCCTAAGGATACTCACCAAATTAATGAGAAAATTCATTACCATCAAGGAGAATTCTTTTTTAAATAATCTGACCAGCACCCTTTAGGCACAAGCAGGAATATATTCTATATATTATATACAGATTCTATAATATCCAAGGTGATATCCAAGCATTTTAATCACAGTATCATGGGTTTTTTTCTTCCTATGACATCCTGCCTCCTTCACTTCATACCTTTCAACTACAAATAATATTGCTTATACTTTTGTGCTGGTTTTGGCTGGGATAGAGTTAATTTTCTTCATAGTAGCTAGTATGGGGCTATGTTTTGGATTTGTGCTGAAAATAGTATTGATAATAAAGGAATGTTTCAGTTACTGCTGAGCAGTGCTTACACAGAGTCAAGGCCTTTTCTGCTTCTCACACCACCCCACCAGCGAGTAGCCTGGGGGTGCACAAGAAGCTGGAAGGGGACACAGCCGGGACAGCTGACCCAAAGTAGCCAAAGGGATATTCCAGACCATGGAACGTCATGCTCAGTATATGAATTGAGGGGAGTTGGCCGGGAGGGGCGGATCGCTGCTCAGGCATCAGTCAGCGGGTGGTGAGCAATTGCATTGTGCATCACTTGTCTTTTCTTGGGTGTTATTTCTCTCTCTTTTTTGTTATATTCCCTTTCATTAAAATTATTATTATTACTATATTTTATATTATTTTCATTGTTATATTTTATTTTACTTCAGTTATTAAACCGTTCTTATCTCAACCCATGAGTTTTACTTCTTTTTTTCGATTCTCCTCCCCATCCCACTGGGAGAAGGGAGGAGCGAGAGAGCAGCTGCATGGTGCTTAGTTGCTGGCTGGGGTTAAACCACAACAACTTTATTATCACTTTGTCTAACAAATGTTGCCTTCTTTACAACACAACTCTAATTCAATCCTAGAAGTGCAACCTTTTTACTTAATGAGACAACAATGTTGAAAAAAAACTGATTATGTAATTAAAAGCTATATGATATGTATTATCTTTTCAAGACGTCAGGTACACTTCCTAACTTCAAGAGACTTGATTAACTGTAGTTTTACTTCGGCACAGTTTTTTTGCTAATATATGAAGCTCATTTGTCTATTTCAGTCATGAAGAAGCTATTCTGTACAAGCAGCATTATATATGATTTCTGTTCTTAAATGTAGGGTAGATGAAAATTAATGAAAAACATTCATTCATTCATGAAAACATTCAACAAAGCTTCCATCCTCCAAATTTATAGGGATTTTAACAGAATGTGTGACATAACTCTGTTTAGAAAATTACAGTAATGGCAATTGTCATTTTAGAAATTCCTCATTATTGTTAGGAATACATATGAATATGGAATTCTAAAACTTTCAACCAGTAAGAAATAATTTTGAAATAAAATGATTCAATTCTGACAGCCAAAAAGGGTGTTGCTCAGGATTCTCTGAAAATGAATGAACAACCACCACCAGAAACCAACATGACATTAAGTTTCCAAAATTATAAGATATGAAGACACAGCCTTTAAAATAACTATTTTAGGCATTAAGATACACACTAAAACCTAACTGTGACGGAAATGCTGAAAGCTTGCCCAAGTATTTTCTGGGATATACATTTCACCAATGAAGTACCTTTCCAGGGTTTTGTTAGCCAATACTAGCAAAATACTTCTAAGGTACTGAGATACCTTCAGCCACACCATATTCCACAGATTTCCTCATCTGTTTCTGACTCATTTATTAATAGCACAGCTGGAAAGAAGCCTGGCATAAATTTTCTTCAGTTTGAACTGACAAGTTTTTACATTCTCACCGTTCCTTCAGAGAAGGGTGAGCTATAACACTCTTACTGCGTGTCTCAATACAGCCTCATGATAAAATTACTTAATCCAAGAAGCTGGAGATCTAGCTTAAACCATCTGCTGCCACAACCTAGGAAAATGCCCAGTCCCTAAACCAGAGGCTACATTGCATGGTTGCTCATTCCATCTCTTGAAGCTATAACACTGAACAAAAAGAAATGTCCTTGAAGCTGGAAAGAGAAAACAAAGGGGAGCATACTAACAATCTAGCCGTGAGGAACTTGCTTGAGAGCAGGAAAAGCAGTGTTCTAGTACCTGATGCCACCACTATACTTGAACTGTATGTAAGCAACTCACAGGACAAACCCACAGAGAACTTCAAGTGAGTATATAAAACCATAGCTGACCAATGCATGCTCACTGTTTCTGGCTCTACTCCTTTTTATGCAGAAGAATACCTTACCTGGCAGAGTGAAAGATCCGCAGCATGCACAAACATGCACGTTTTCCAGATTACAGCCTAGTGGTTCTACCTAGGGTCAATGACCTTTCAAGTGAGACTTCTTTGCCAGATTAGAAAGAAGTTAAGCATGCCAGCAGAAGATCAACAGACAGCAGATGACAATCATTTTAAAAGCAGTACCTTCTCTCCCTGCAAGGTTGCAGTTCCTATGAAGGAAACTTCAGGCTTGGAACTCAGAAGCAACAATTCTTTGCCTGTACAGTTCCCTGCCCAATGGTTTGTTCTGTGAGATCTCCCCACTGCAATATCTAAAATCCGTGCTAATGGTGCGCAAAACTCTTTGTTAATAAGCCTTGCTGTGTTATTTCATAACATGACTGTAGCCCTGTGACTCCATAAGAAAATTATGGGTTCTGAATCATAAGTATCTGGAAGTTTCCACACTTAAGGAGAAAATAAGGCACCCGAGTCTGGAATAGATCAAATTCCAAACACACCCTGTTTCTTGTCCATACTTCTTCATAAGATTTCTACTCCTATGCCAGTTCCAGTTCAGTAGGTGAGATTTTGGATCCCTTCTGAGGTACATAAATCCCCTGTGCATTTCATAAAGACAGAAACATGAAGTAGGACATTTTGGGTGGCCGGACACATTAAATGCTGCACAACCAGGTTACCAAGTAATTTTCTAGGTCTGCATTTCCTTTGAAGGATATCATGGTAATTTCCTTAAAGTATTTTTGTAGATCCGTGTTACTAAAATTTTCTATGAAAACATTTTTAATAGAATTAGAAGGCACTGTGGGGTTGTTGTTTTCGGGGGTTTTTTTGTCAAAAAAACCCAGAGGATTGTGACACTCATAAATTAGCAAAGCATTAATCATCCTATAATTAATTATAGCTTGCCTTCAACTGAAGTGTGAGCTTATTAAAACAGAGTAACTAAAACCAGTATGTGAATACTTTGTAACACTGTGATGGTATAGCCAGACACAATGTATAAGCATTTTACAGAAATATATGAGCTGTGTGACCAAAGAGGCAAAAGAAGAGGGGTGTAGCTGCACATAGAAGGCATTCAGGTAATGAAAAGTTGCCAGACAGAGACAAGATAAGCACCAGGTCATAAAATGGGCTGACAATGGTTCCAATACATACGAAGAATGAGTGGCCAGGCAAAAGAAAACAAGATAAGCAGTACTGGGATCAGAGAAGACCCCTTTTTTTGGGAGGGAGGCAATAGGATAAAAACATCAGGCATAAGCAAAGAGAAGAAAGAAGGTAAGTCTGCTTCACTTCTGACTTTCTTCAGTAGCCTAAATGTCCAGTTAGGCTTCTCAAAATTTATGCCACTCTGCCTTTAAACTAACACATATATATTCAAGCATAATGCTAAGAAATGGGAAAATACAACACTGCAAGAAAATTATTGCTCAATTCAAGTATTTGAAGTTGAGCATTCAAAATTAAGTTGGTGTTAGTCTCTTATAGTTTATTGCTAACAACGCTTTATCTAAGATGAAGAGGTATATTTTCCTAGCAGAGCTACACCTCCCCTAAATGCAGCTAATGTATATATTTAATTTAAAATAAGAACAAAACCTTTTAAAGTCCTATTAAAAGACAAATGAAACACCTATAATCTCTCACTCACTTTTTAAAAATCAAGTCCTAGAATGCTGGGCTTCTCCCTCTAGTGCTATAAAAACTGTTCTATTTTTAACATTAATCAGCATTTCAATTTGGACAAGCAAAACATACCTTACGTTAGGGAGATCTATTCTTCTTCAGATACTTCTTCTTAAACATCCTAGTATACTTTTGGAAAGGTTCAAAATGCAAAACGCACAATAAAATTATGGTGAAATTACCTGAGATTTATCTCCTCCAAGCACATTCACCATCACATCCATAACAGTCTCATGCATGCCCAAGACTCTCATTAAGTTAGGATGCTGATAAAACACCTTGTTGTTCATTATATCCCTAAAATAGAAGAAAAAGCAACAATGTCTTAAGAAACACCATTTTAATTTAAATAAATTATTAGCGATTTCAGAAACATGCATTCACTGTAGTAACATCATTTTAAATTCTTAGATTTCAGCATAATACAAAAACACCTGACAACTAAATGCTTCACATTTCAATATACTGTCATTCCTCTAATTTTCATGAATTCTATATAATAAGAATCTAAACTTTTAAATTGTTTCAAAATGGCATTTCTTCATCTTGAAATTGCTCTTACCATCTGTTCTGTTTAAAGAAAAAATATATTCTGTGATGATCTAAGTGGAAAAGAATATATTCTGTTATGTTTTAAGTAGAGAATGGGGATCAAGACATCTAAATCTAATCTTGCCTCTGCAGTAACACCCCTTAATTAATTTTCTGAGTTCACAAAGTAGAAGACAATAGACTTAATATTCAAGGTTATCTGTTAAATGTGTTTCATCAATATTACCAAAATTAAGACCATCTGTCAGAAGATGTAAAATGGCATACAGTCCCCTTAAATAGGAATATTTTAACATTTTCACTCTGCCCACCATCCTCTCAACATGTTCTAGAATTTGCTGTATTGGTTTCATAATCCAGAACACAATTTATGTGTTTTGGTAGGGAATCCAGGGATTTCTAACATTTTAGGTCAACCTGTTAAAAAAAAATGGCAAATAACAGACATCATTTAAAGAAATAGAGAAAACTGGGAATGGAAGATGACTCCTAATACAGCACCTCTGGGAAGGGGCTACACACATGCAAGTTTAGACAAAACTTGCCCTTTATCCCTCCCAGAATTCTCAGCAACTTTACAAACTCAGCATCATGGACAAATGAGGTAATACTGTCACATACTAACTAACAAGTTGTTACCATGACTTGCTTAATTCAACTGAAGGGATTAGTCTTTGCAATTTTTACAAAAACAATACAATTTTTACAGTGAAATAGTAACAATAATGGAAGTTCCTTACAACTGTTGTAAAGGAGAGAAATCGTTCAATGTTCCTCATGAAGGACAAATAAACACAGTTCTTAGGTAGTCGTACTATCGTTTCTCTCTTTTTAAATACGCTATTTGAATTGAAGCAATAAATTTTCTGTGAATTTTTTTTTCCTTTCAACACTAAATGGCCTAATCCGGCAATTATTCACTTAAGAGGAGTAACAGACATGCAGGCATGCACCATAATACTTCTGTTAAACAGAGGTAATTTCATAGCAAAGACGCAGAAAAAATATTCTCACATCAGCAGGCGTTACATAAAGGCAATTTCTTATAATTCTAATGTTATAAAGGATAAAATAAGCAGTCTGCCATGTTCAAATACTTTAAGTTGCTACTGATGATGACATAATAAATACTAAGCAGTTTGAAATATTTCAGATCATAACAACACTTTGCTGGTTCTACCTAACTGCTTGCCCGAACTTTCCAATTAAAAAGACACCAGCAAGTTTATTCACTCATGCATGAATTATAACATGAGCTTTAAGTTTGGGAAAGATGTAGTATTGACACCAATAAAGATTTAAGTTATCTGTTTTCTCCAGAGCTGCTAAAACATGTACTTTGATGAAGCTTTAATCATTAGGCTTAACTATAGTAAAAGGAGTCGATTTTCTTTAGATGAGAAAATACTTTAGTTCACAGAAACTTTGACACATTTGATACTACTAGAGAGATCAATTGGAGCCATCTTGGAAATATCTGTGAAAATGAAAATTTCTGGTACATATCTGCATTTTAGTACAGCGGTAATTTTAATCCAGGATCTAAAATGAAAGGATTTACTAATATAACAAAAAGCTTAACACAAATTTAAAAATAAAATTATGTTAATTCCATACCCTAATCCATTAATCATTAGCAACTCCTCCTCTTTTCCCATCCTGACACTGAGAAGTGAGCGAATCTGGCCCAGTGCTGCAAGCAGATTAATGGTATCCTTCACAGAGGCAGCACTAATAGTGTACGCTTTCCTCAGAGCTTGCAGTAGCTCACCAATGCTGTCATACTGCCTACGAAGGAGGGTGTACATAATCCGAACTAATTCTGGATCTTGAATCTGATCTTCCTGGGACCAGCGCACCATAGTCTGGGATATGAGTTCTTTCAGTGTAGCTAAAAGAATAAAATACATAAAATATTACTAGCTATTACAACAACAACAAATGTCAAAAACAAGTATTATAGAAAAATATTAGATAACAGTAGACAACGCGGCTATTGTAAGAGAGCAAAAGAACACAAGCAGACTGAACAGGATTTTCCAACTGGAAAAATAATTTTTAGATCTTTCAAGATAAGTGTGATGCTCTTGAGAGATGGAAAACAAGAAACATCTACTTAGTGTTCAAGTCAATACATACCAGCATTGCTGACAATGAAAACTTCTTAGTTGATCATGACTCTAAGAATCATCTTTGTAAGTTAAATGCTATATTTAAACTTTTTATTTATCCTTCATTTCTACATCCAATAATGTAGAAACTATAAAATAGCACTAAGTGCAGCACAAACACCTTTTCATTAGGAATGACGGAAATATAGTTTTATAATGCCAAAGAAACATCGTATTTTTGATGATCATCAGCCTAGGTTTGGAATACAGAAACTGGTAATTAAGTTTTCAGTAAACAGTTTATTGGCAGACAAGTATGAGTTCAATTACAGCAGAAATATTCATGAACGTGAGCTCAGCTTGCCAATCAATTTTGCCAGGGGGGAGGAGGAAATAAAATCTGTTCTAAACTTACAAAACTGCCAGAAAGGAGGATGAGATAGCTGCCTTTTAAAATCAAATATCCAATTCAGGGCCTAGCCAGGGTTGCTTGAGCAGCTTTTGCTGCTCATTCACTTGATGAATATTTAGCTTTTTGTTGTTCAAACAAAGGATCCACATTGTCTTCAAAAAGATGATCTACCTGGAAACATCTCAGAATTGTATGATGATGCAAACACACTAAGTAGTAGGAGATGCAAACTGACTTAGAATAGCAGAATTTAATCTGTATTTCCCATCTGTTTGGGGAAAGTCACCGTCACTTGGGAATACGCTTTCTAAAAAAATTGTATTGTTTGGAACTACACAATGCACATTGCTTGAAGCAGTTCTGTTGTATACATTACACGTTCAATGACCCTGAAAACAATTTCTCTGAGCTCAGAGTTTAGGAAATTTACCTGAAAACTAAACACATGTTCCAGTCCTTGTTCCAACAAATGTTCATTGTTGATATCAAGTAGAACATGAATAATCACCTTCCCTCTTAAAACAATGCAAGTTTCTTTCCTCTATTTCCAGCAAAGTTACCTCTTGACTTTCCCAAAGTTCTTCCAATGGTAGGAACTGCCCCCTCCCACCTTCCAGCACAAAGGTGTTTATAGCTAGTGTATATCCATTTATTTTTGTGTCTACACCATCCTTCGCTTACTAACTCTTCTCCCTTACAGTTTACTTAATGATGTATTTATAGAAAACTATCATTAATTCTCAGATTTTGTTCAATAAACAGGCTCTTTTCTGTGGGGACAGATTCTGTATTTCATTAAGACAGCCGTATTCTTAGGGGCATGTTATGAATGAAAACATTAAACAAGCTTTGTTCCAAAACACTGTATAAAATTCTTCAATCAAAACAATTTCTTCTTTCAGTGCAACTAGTCAATCTCCTCTTCTTTGATTCTTGCACTAAACTCCTCTTTCCTAGAATAACTAATTATTTCCCATAACTTTCCAACTCATTGAATGTCACTGATTTCTGGTTACATAAATATAACACACTTCTTCTGTCAGAAAGCCAATGATCTTATTAAAGAATATAATTACTTACTCTGGCTTTCTGATTGAGGGGGGAGGGGATAAACACGGGATAAAGAGCAACCTGAAGTGGCAAACTCAAGGAGGAGTTAAGGTTTCCTCCTGTGAAATTACGTTACGTCTTTGATAGCTCAGGTGATGGCCCCTCTCACAAGGCTAAAGGACAAAATATGCACAAATTTTTGTCTTTTTGTTTTACAAATCTAGTTCCTCATTTCCTTAGTACTGACAGAAATACATAATTTTTGTTGGATTGAAAGGAATATTACTTACAAAATAATGTCATATTTTGGATTTTTTTTTGTTTGATTCACTCCAAACAGATACTTTCCACTTCGGCAACAAAAATATTATTTGCACTGACTCAATTATGAGGGCAATTTTATACACTTAACTGTCAGATATTTATACATATAACTAAAAGATTATTAAAATTTTGAGTACAAACATAATATTCCACAAGAAATACGTTCTCATGAAATGAACAAATGAAAAACAAATTGTTTCCCTGATATTGAATTGTCTACACAGAGGTTCCCATGTGCAAGTGCAAAAAAATGGTCCTGTGTTTTTTAGAGCTTCTCTCTGGAGTTTTGAAAATGTTTCTCCATAACAAGTGTTAGTGTTTCTTAGGCTTTAGTACCTTTGAAGGTTTTAATTTTTTTCTTCTGATAAGCTTTTAAGTAGCATATTGTTATATGTAATTACTTTTAGGCAGTATGGCAAATAGCCTTGGAGAAATCAATTAGCCATGTCCTTGCAAGGATGAAGTTTTGGTTGAAAGATAAGAAACGGAGGGTAGAACTAAATGGTAGTGGTCACAAAGAGGGAGAAACAGCAGTGAAGTTCTGCATATATCCATGCTGTGTTCTGTGATGTTAAGCACCTTCCTTCCCTAAAAGACCTGAGAAGGGGATAAGCAGATGCGAACAAGTTTGATGATACAAAGTTATGAAGGATAGCAAATATGAGTGTAACTAAAAAAAACCGCAGAACTTAAAAGGACAAAACTGGGCAATAAAATGGTGATGAAATTCACTTTAAATAAAGTCACTGTAAATAAAATGAGGTAGGAAAATATAGTCCTCATAAATAGAACGATTAGATGTTAACAGAGATAAGATCTGGCAGATAGATCCATGAAAATCACAGAATCACAGAATAGTTGAGGTTGGAAGGGACCTCTGGAGGTCATCTGGTCCAATCCCCATGTTCAAGCAGGGCCACCTAGAGCCAGTTGTCCAGGACTGTGTCTAAATGGTTTTTGAATCTCTCTAAGAGGGAGACCTCCCTCATCAACTTATAAAAATATCAGCTCAATTATCAGTATCAACTCAAATTCACTGGCAGTCAAAAAGATCAAATCAAAAGCCAGGATTTATTAAGAAAGGAATGGTTAAAGCAGAGTACATTATGCCATTATGTTAATCTATAGTTCAGTCACACCTTTTTATCCAACACAAGAGGCGGCCATCAAATGAAGCCCATTCACAAGGCAGGAGCTAAGCCAAAAAGAAAGGTGTGTCTTCACATAATGGATGACAGAACCCTGAAACTCCCTGCCAAAAATGTGGCAGATGCTAAAAGTTCACATTTGCTCAAGTGGAGACTACACAAATATCTGTCAGAAAGATACAATGGGGATATAAAATGATAAACCTCTTTAGACTCAGGAAATCTCCTGAGCTGAAGATAACTGGAGACTGGGACAGCATTGAAGTTGTAAGTGTCACATCTGATTGGTTTATTCTTACTTGTCCCTAGATAAGCATTTGTGGTCACTGTTTGAAACAAGGTATTGGGCTGGATGGATCTGAATCATTACAGCCTGTCTTACCCATCATATTATTCCAAAACTGTAGAGACTGCTTAGTGCTTCTAGCTCCAAGTGTATAAGGCTCATTCCCAGGATTAATTTCTTATCTGAATATTTATTAAAGATACAGAACTTTGTAGTCCAGTTTCTACTGCCTACATACTGCCTAAAACTAGAGACTTCTAAAGTTGCCACTCCCAGCCACTTACATATACTTGCCCACATCTAAGCACAGCAGCACACTCTCAGGACTTCTAGCTGAACTCCTGCAAAGAGGAAAGCCAGAAACACTTGCAAAATTTGACAAACACTTTATTAATAATCCTTTAAGAGGCATTAGAGTTAAAAACCTCAGGAAATAAGAATATAGTTCTTTCTAGGCTGCTCTTACACCTTCTGTGCATCTTAGTTTAGGTTTAGCAGAGTCTGCTTAGAGTCTCTTTTTCTAATCAGATGTATTATGACAGTGATCTGTTGTTTCGTCCCCTCTAATCTTTTCCACTCTCTTTTGCCTTATACTGAAACAGAGAAGCTGCTGTGTTTGTTGCACTTGAGGAAAAACATCTTGCAACTCAGCCAAAAGATGAGAATAGATGAGAAACAATCAAACGTGATGACTCCAGCATGATCTCAATAATAGTCAGCAATAGTCTGATATTCTTTTTGACTGCTAATAAATCACAAATGTACTGTACTGCAACCAAACATTCTGTAACCAAAATTTAAAAAACAAGTAACAAAAAAATGGAGCTAACAGCCAGTGGGAAGTCTATTGTAAGTAACAACTACGAAGTTCACATTCTGTGCTGTAAGTAGCACTCTAAGGAATAAAGTCTCAAAGGACACAATCTATGATTCTCCAACTTAATGCTACAATTGAATCTTTTTTTTTTCTTGAACATGCAGTGGATATTATTCAACAGAGACTTAACCTTTTCACACAAACATTCTCATATATCCACACTAAGATCCCTTTGAAAGATCCATGGTTCATTGTTTTAACGTGGGAACTGAATTAGGGCATTTGTTCAAGCCAGTAAATTCTATTTCCTGATTTCTATTCTAGGATCAGTAATCAAGCGTATACGTTCAGAATACATGGTACTACATGAAAGATCCATATTATAATAGCAGATACCCTCCCTACGTTAAAGGCATCTGAAGAGCCATAGTTAAGTGAGCCTGACAGCCATAGTTTCTATTCCCAAAATGCATGAACAAGATCATTGATCTCCCTTCATTTCTACTTGCAGAAAAACTAAAGAGCGGACATATCACTCACTACCTTAAATAAAAAGTCTTTCTTTGCCATTTCTTGTGTGTAAGGGGTACTATCCCTTTTATCACACCACAAGCCTCTGGCTTGGGGAAGGAGGTGAAGGGCAGGCCAGCAGATTAACCTGTAACAGAAGCTGGGAGCAATCTGAATACTGGGCATGGTGACATCGATAACCAGCTAAAATGGTTGCTAATGTTTTTCCAATTTTTAAGTTTTAACAAGAAATCGCAGTGCCTTAACACAAGGTTGCATGATGAGTCCCCCATATATATGGCTTATCTAAATGATGACTTGACAGTTACAAAAGTCCATAATTAACACTAATTTCTTGCCTCAATGTGTTTATACTCTGAGTTCTAGCTTGTTTTTAAAAACAGATTTTACTAATTCATAATTAACACTAGTTTAAATTGCTGGCATTCCTCTCCTAAGATAAAAGTCCATTTGTGAGTAGATATGAACGCATGCTTAGGGGAAAGGAAGATTTCTTTGCAGAAAATAGTTCCTTCCTATGAATATTCACACCCTGAGTATATATGACCAGATGCTCAAGGACAGAAACTTTTAGCCTTGGCAACAGGTACAAGCCATACACACCACCACCCCTGTTCATGCATATAAGAGGATTGGGGTACCTCAGGCACCCATTTCCTTTCACTCTCTGAATTCCAGATTTCCTGAGGGGTAAAGGGAAGTGCACACACGGACTACTTATCTCACAGTCTCCAACTACAGTCAAGTATATAATATAATATAATATAACATAATATAATATAAATATTATGTAATTTTTCATTGTCCTTTGAATGACTTCATCCATATGCATATTTGTACTATGTGTCACTCCAAGGAGAAGCCCAGGCCTGAAGAGATTACCTGAAATTTCTAGAAAAACAGACACTGTAGAATCACTTGTCCAACCTCCATTTCTTGCAACCCAAAGCTCCAGTATATGAAATAGGTAAATTGCTCTGTTCCAAGGACCAAACACCATGTGCCCTGAGGCTTCAGGAGTGATTGCTTCCTGATTCATGACAACAGAATCTGCATGAAGCCTGAAGAAGAAATGATACTTCCCAGATACTGAGTAGGTCCTACTACCATTAAAGAGAAAACAGATGCTAACAGATGAGTCACTGGAGAAAAAAACCCTTTTTCATGCAGCACATGAGATTATTTTAAGATTTAATGTATTTACAGCCTAGTATCAAGCTTAACAGACCAAAATATGATTTCAGGGCAGGATAAACCCTCTCCGGTGCTTTACAGAACAAGCAGATCATGTAAGAGGTGTCCTGAGTTATAAAATAGCATTGCTGTCTAATCTCACACAACTCTTGATGAAATGATTAAGTCTGAAATGAAATTAACTGTTCCAGGTCTGTACAAGGACCTATTGCCAAACTGAGCAAACTGGAAATAGAAGAGGAGCACTTACTACCATTGTTGGTCGGAAGACCAACCTCAAGTCACTTTCACAATTCTGCACATGATATTTGGATGGTGTTACAGAAACTTAGAGCTGGCAAAACCCAATCTTGATTTGCAAAGGCAATGAGAAACCTCAGCAAAAATTTATGTTCTACAGGAAGACCTGGAGGAATTGGGCTTTTTGCCTTACCTATTCCTCACCATCCATAGTCACTACTAAGGATTGAAAACTCGTCTGACAGCAAAGACAAAATTTCTGAGATTCACACTACACATCAACCTCACTAGGGGTATTACATGGCAGTGAAAGCCAGGCGAGTTGCTCAAAGGGCCCAACAAAATGCTTATGCAGATGGTAGAGGAACTGCAATCACAGAACCAGTCTTGCCTATTTAGACCATGAACACTCCTCCTGTGTTACAGAATACAGTATGAGAATGCACATGTACAGGAATACTGCTCAGAATAAAACGTCTCTGATTTCAAGTGTTTCAGGGTGTTTATATGCATGTATGTATGTTTGTGTGTATACGTACCCTAAGAAGAGGTAGTAGTAGGAAGGAATATGAACACTTTGTTTTGCTACTAGTCATTCCCTGCCAGTAACAGAAGTGGCTACAATAAATCATTTATTAGAGGAAATAGAGCCAAAAGAACAATATACCTTCAAAATGCAACATGAAATATTGCAGAGATGAAATAATAATGACAAATTGCTACTCAACTGAAGCAGACAGAACTTGAGACAACTTCAGGATGTAGGACTTACCTGTCTTCCATTTACAAACAAGCTCTGTTTTGCTCTCAAGTAGCAAAGAGGTTGAACTAACCTCTGTAACAAACATTACAGGAAGGTATCTGTAACATTTTTTATTTTAGTGTCTTCCTTTAATTAAAAGTAGTCTATCTTCGAGACACCAATAATACATACCATAGTCTATTTTCAGCTTTCCATTGCTAAAATGACTGCATGCAATTATCAATTACTTAATGCATGTACATTATTTCTTAAATTGCTTAACCAACTAAACAATATTCTTCAAAGCATTATAAAGAAATGACCAGCTGCTATATATGACATCCCTCTGTGGTTCTGAACATGTTTGGTTTCTCTGAAAATCCAGCATTTCAGAGAACCAGAAATAGTTCACATACAGTATAGCACTTATTATAAGCTCTGGCAGCATTTACAAGTTAAAATTGATTGAATGCAGTTAAAAAAAAAAAATCTTTTATTTCCTCTGTATAAAGGTATATAACAAAACATATACCCTATAAGCGTTCAAATACTTGCTGGATAATGCTTCTGAATCTGGTTGTAGGAATATGAAAAATATTTGCTGAAACAAATTCTTAGTCTTCTTTTCTGCTTGTTTTATGCCATTAGGCATGGTAAAGTAATAAGACAGATATGAAATATGGCAAGCATATGGCATTTGTGTATAAATAACAACAAATGTCATTTTAATTTACTCTTCTACAGAAAAGACAAACTTTCCATCTTTTTGTATTACAAGAACTATGAATTACAGTGCTAAGTTTATCCATCATTCCTCTGTGTGTAGAATAACCTTGATTCAACTACATTTATGTTTCCTACAAGAACTAACTTTAATTCAAGAGTAAAAACTTCCATTGATTAACATCTGTCAAGTTTTGCACAGGTTTCTCTTAATACAATATGGATATATATGTTATCAGCTGATACATACGTCATATGACTCAAGTCCAACCAACCTCCACAGTGCCTTGCAACACGTAGTGTCAGGCCTTTTTAAGAAGAAAGCTTATCAACCTATCTACTCAGCATCAACCAAGAGAGAGCTTGGACTGTTTCACCTAGAGAAGAGAAGGCTCAGGGGCAACCTCATCAATGTATATAAATACCTGAACAGAGAGTGTAAAGAAAACAGAGGCAGGCTCTTTTCGGAGCCCAGTGACAGGACAAGAGGCAATGGGCACACACTGAAACACAAGAGCGTCCATCTGAACATCAGGAAACACTTTTACTGTGAGTGTGACTGAGCATTGGCACACATTGACCAAGGAGGTTGTGGAGTCTCCATCCTTGGAGATATTCAAAAGCCATCTGGACATGGTCCTGGGCAACCTGTTCTAGGTGGCCCTGCTTGAGCAGGGAGGTTGGACCACATGACCTCCAGAGGTCCCTTGCAGCCTCAGCCATTCTGTGGTTCTGTGAATCACTACCACAGGGCATTACAGATCTGAAAACAGAGGAATAAAGACTATCTATTGGCTTACTCTTAAACAGCATTAAGCTAATTAACTTTAAATAAATTATTGTATTGTTTCAACAGTTACTCTCAGTTCTCTGTTGTGCTTATTCAGCTGTGCTAGGTGGAAGGACTGTTTTCAGCGACGTAATATACATTCTCCCATATATATTGTTCCTAGGTCTGTGGATTAAATTCTCTCTCATCTCATTAGTTTCAAAACATATACACAGACTTTTCAAGTGTTTTGAGTTAAATATTTATATTTTTAAGAAATGTTAATAGCTTAATATTACTCATCAAACACACAGGGATATCCCAGTCCTCCTCGTCTATAATATTCTGCTGCAGAAAGGAATATTAAAAAAATTTCTGCTAAATGGTGTCTGTTCTTCTCATGTATATTTAAGCAACATGAAAGCTCACTGTAAAGGCCAATGAGATTTATAAACTATAGAGAAAAGTTTTCAGGCAAACTGATGATATCTAGACAGTATTCTTCTCTGCCCTCTGATTTTAGAGACACATGTTAAAGATCTATAGAAGCAAAGAGCAGAATAAAAAAATAGCAATACTAAATTCTGGAAAATTCTGTTAACTCAAGCATCTATGAATACAGAATTTGTACTTGTGAAAATAAAGATGTTCCTTCTGTTTAATTAGTCAAATAGACTGAATATTTCTTTAAATTCAGAAAAAGATATGGTCAGAAAGGATATGGTACGGATATATATATGTGCATGTATGTGATGCCTGAGATAAATCAGAACAAGTTATTAGTTTTTAATGCATGTATATATTCACCATCATCAAGTGAAGTAAGTGAAAGCGATCCCTTTTTATACAAAAAACAAGAACTGTAAAACCATTTTGTCACATATATCTTGGTACTGAGATGCACACACCTTCTCATGCAGCAAAGAAAAATGAAATGGAGCTAAGCTGTAAAGAAGAAAGCTTTTGCATTTAAAAAAACCCAAACCATATAAATGGAAACTTCTCAAGTTTGGAATGCTTGAGTCTAGATTATTGTGCCATAATTAAATTTTTACATTTCTTTGTAAAGAATATGCAAATTTTCAACACCAGAGTTAATGATCTGGATCCAAAATCTTCCACCCATTTTAACGTTTAACAATGCATCTAAGATGTTCAGTATGTAGGATAGTTCTTCTAAGAGGCAGAAGGAACTTAAACAGGTAGTCTCCTTCTTCAGTCCGCTATAAAATTTTATTAGAAAATACACTCTTGTCGATTGCATACACCTTGCATCACAGAAGTATTTACGGGGAAAGAAAACTTACTAGGAGATTTCTCTTCTTCCTCCTTAGGTTCTACTTTTTCTGCTTTTGGTGGACCTTTGATTTTGTACATTAATGAACGGAGTTTGCCAGTCAAGGAGGAATCTTCCTCTTCCTCTTCCTCCTCTTCTAGTGGAATACCTTAACAGATAATAAAACCGGTTAGAAACAAAACTTAACCTTTGAAGATTAACTCCTTCAATATTTAAACAATATCAAAATATTTACAGGAAATTTTTTTGACCAGCAAATTTCACACAGGGAGAAAAAAAATGTAGTAAGGCCAGCACCTTTAACATGTTAGCTACAGCAGCACCCCGCAAATCATGTTTATTTCAGTACACATACTTCTTATATCCAGATTCATAGTATTATTTTTTCAGTATTATGACCAAAGGGGTGGTATTTTTTGAAGATCCTACTATGGCAATTAATTTTGACTCAGAGTCATATTTGATTAAATATGTGATCCTTTCTTTCATATTGCAGAATGTAAGCTAAAGAAAGAAATCTATGGCTGTATCGCACAATATAGTGCAATTTTTCAGTCAAGATATTTAGCAGTCATAGAACAAACATATTAACTGAATTTAAAACTGTAAGAAGGCAGATGTTCAGAGATTACACTGGTGATACGTGTTTTTCATGAAAACGTATGCGATGAGATGGGATGTCATTTACAAGGTAGTTTAATACAGTTCAGTTCACTACATTGCTTCCCAGCCATTCAAAGCATTTTCAAATCTTTCATACCTCGTAGTGATGATCAGATACCACATGTGTTATGTGCAGAAGTACAGAACATCTAAGCAGGTTCCCTTCAGACCAGAGCTAATTGTGTTGAGCTGAAATGTAAGCTTTTGCTCTTTGGCTGCTGGTCAAAGTGAAATTGAGAAAAGGAAAAGATTTCCAGACAGAATACTAAAGAGATACAAGCTGGAGCAGAGGGAAAAGAATAAACTGCAGAGGCTAAAACTTGTGTTAAAAAAAGAAACTAAGAAAGGAAAAAAGAACTGAAATGTCATATCAGGTTGGAGAAACTTTGCTGCTGGCAGCTACCAAGGGGAAGGAGTTAAAGTTATAACTAGGAGTGACTAAGTGACTAGGAAGAAACAAATTCAGAGGCAGTGGGAGAGAATGAGAGAACTAGAAGTTGAAATTGGAGACTACATATGGAATTTAAGGAATGGGAAGAGGGAGACTGGCTGGGCACAATGAAAAGCTAAGAATGAAGGAAGGCTACAGTCAGAGTCTGGAAAAAGTAAGAACAGGAAATGTAGCCAATAAGGAGAGGAAAGAGAAAGAAGAGAAAGCAGACAGGGATGTTAAAGAAAGCAAGAAACTATCTGGTGTTGAAAAAACAGCTAGGCCCCGGAAGCAAGAGACACACACTGGGAGGAGAACTCTTGAGAAGCTGAAATGGACAGACAAGAAGAAATGCACTGGGATCATGAGTTAAGATGGTGTTGGACTGGAGGAGATGGGGTCTGTGACTCCTCCAGATGGGGTCTCATTCACTGCTCCCTATCATTCATTATTCATTCTGCATCCTTTTAGAGTTACAATCCATTCAGAAGCTGACCATCTCATATTGCTACTGGCTAATCACTTAATTCAAGTGGCAGAGGTCAGTGCACTGGAACAGATGGTTCCAACCCAGATAAGTGTCAATTTGATATTATGCAATAAAATCTGTTGTAAATTGTTTGTTTTGTTTATAACCAAGAAATTACACACAAAAATTATGATAGAGGACTATTTTGCTGGCAAAATTAACCACAGTTAGGACATGCTAGGATTAAGACTGCCTGAGTAACTTTAATTCAGACTATTTGCGTATATTCATTATGAAGCAGCCTTTAATTACTTGATTGCATACATATTTTTCCATTTAGACTGCAAAGTATACTTAGTATTAAAAAGCTGATTAAATATTCCAAGCACAACTCCTATTCATTTTATCTGCAGCTGTGATTGCTTAGTACTGATTTTCAGGACTAAGTCAGGACACAGATAATGAGGAGCATTTATCCGCAGCGACCACCTATGACAAATCTGTACAAAGTAATGAATATGATTTTTTTTTAGAATCCAGAGGATCATTAAACTATTTTGATCATGAGACTGTGCTTTCTCTATCTTCTATTCTCTCTCTCATTCAACATACACATTTATAATGTAGTAAACAATAATAAAAGTACACCCCTAAAAAGAAAAAACCCCACAGTCAGTAGGGTTTCACCTCATGAAAAGCTGAAGAGTCATCAGGAGCTAAGCTAACTCAATAATAATACCAGCAACAACGTTTCAAGGTAAAATAAATATATTGCAGAGTTAAGACATTTCCAAGTAAGTTGAGGGTCTTCCATAATCTTCCTCCTGGAGTCTCAGAGAACTCTCTGATGCCAAATACGCATTATCTTTGAAAACCAGAGGTCAGATCAAGTGCTGAGTGACTGAACAATGGAGATGACGGTATCTTAATAAAAATTGGGAGAAAGAGCAGTAGCTACAAGGATATTAACTGTTCACTTTAATGCTTGGAAGAAAAATGCTGGAATGAAAGAAATAGTTTTTGGTAAGCACTTAGAAGCAAGGATGAATAACAATCAACACAGGATTGTCAAAACCAAATCATGTTAAATCAAATAAATTTCCACCTATAATGTAGCTAACCTTACAGATACAAATCTTGATCTGAAGGACTTAAGGGGAAACATAACCCCCATTTTTAAAAACGGAAAAAAGGAAGACCTGGGGAACTACAGGCCAGTCAGTCTCACCTCTGTGCCCGGCAAGATCATGGAGCAGATCCTCCTGGAAACTATGCTAAGGCACATGGAAAATAAGGAGGTGACTGGTGACAGTCAACACGGGTTCACTAAGGGCAAATCGTGCCTGAAAAATTTGGCAGTCTTCTATGATGGGGTTACAGCATTAGTGGGTAAGGGAAGAGCAAATGACTTCATCTACCTGGACTTGTGCAAAGCATTTGACACTGTCCCGCACGACATCCTTTTCTCTAAATTGGAGAGACATGGATTTGACGGATGGACCACTCGGTGGATAAGGAATTGGCTGGATGGTCGCACTCAAAGAGTTGCGGTCAACAGCTCAATGTCCAAGTGGAGAGCAGTGACGAGTGGCATTCCTCAGGGGTCAGTATTGGGACCGGCGCTATTTAACATCTTTGTTGGCGACATGGACAGTGGGATTGAGTGCACCCTCAGCAAGTTTGCTAACGACACCAAGCTGTGTGGTGCGGTCGACACGCTGGAGGGAAGGGATGCCATCCAGAGGGACCTTGACAGGCTTGAGAGGTAGGTCCATGCCAACCTCATGAAGTTCAACAAGGCCAAGTGCAAGGTCTTGCAAATGGGTCGGGGCAATCCCAAGCACAAATACAGGCTGGGCAGATAATGGATTGAGAGCAGCCCTGAGGAGCAGGACTTGGGGGTGTCAGTTGACAAGAAGCTCAACATGACCTGGCAACGTGCGCTTGCAGCCCAGAAAGCCAGACGTATCCTGGGCTGCATCAAAAGAAGCGTGACCAGCAGGTTGAGGGAGGTGATTCTTCCCCTCTACTCTGCTCTTGTGAGATCCCACCTGGAGTACTGCATCCAGCTCTGGGGCCCCCAACATAAGAAGGACATGGACCTGTTGGAGCAAGTCCAGAGGAGGGCCACAAAGATGATCAGAGGGCTGGAGTACCTCTCCTATGAAGACAGCCTGAGAGACTTGGGGTGGTTCAGCCTGGAGAAGAGAAGGCTCCGGGAGACCTTATAGCAGCCTTCCAGTACCTAAAGGGGGCCTACAGGAAAGCCGGAGAGGGACTTTTTACAAGGGCATGTAGTGACAGGACAAGGGCTAATGGCTTTAAACTGAAAGAGAGTAGATTTAGATTAGATGTAAGGAAGAAGTTCTTCACTGTGAGGGTGGTGAGGCACTGGAACAGCTTGCCCAGAGAGGTTGTGGATGCCCACTCCCTGGAACTGTTCAAGGCCAGGCTGGATGGGGCTTTCAGCAACGTGATCTAGTGGAAGGTGTCCCTGCCCATGACAGGGGGGTTGGAACTAGATGATCTTTAAGGTCCCTTCCAAACCAAACCATTCTATGACTTCTAATACTGTCTCATAAAATATCCTCAGAAATAAGCTGATATAACACAACCTAGATACCCACTGACCTACTCATCTTTGGCTGAGGCTAAGGCTGTGGTAGTTGAAAAATGGTAATTGGCTTATCACGAAATCACAGCTTGATGGTTGCCGGAGATACTAATAGGGTACTTAGAAATAGCAGCACAAGATGATGGCAGAAGCCTTAACAATAGAAGCACAGAATGGTATGGGAGGCACCATGGCTACAAACAGAAAGCACAAACTGTTAATTACAGGTCACTAAAAGAATGCAATTCCATGAATTGGGTAAAACTGGTTTTAGGGATAACCAGTGAAGAAAGAACTAGCAGACTGTATTAGTAAACATTTTAAAGTGACCTCAACCAAACAGAAGGAGGAGGAGGAGGAAGAAACTATTAAGATTACTGTGCTCTTCCTGGGGAAGAACTTGAGATGCTGTCAATTCACTGTAATGACCCTGTCCCCTTTTTCTTGAACAAGATGGGTGCCATCAACCACAGGACCAAGAAATGCACTGGGAGAGTGACTATCAATATATCTACTAAGTAGGCAGATATGAAAAAGCTTGTGTATATCAGTTTTAACTGCATAATTATTGGGAATGAGCAGTAATAACTGGATGACTCAGACTATAAATGTTAGTATCATTGTAAATGGACTAATAATTCTATGATTGCCTTGGTTAGACTAAGATCTTAATAGACTAACAGAAGATTTTTGGCATCGCATATAAAACGTAATTCCTTAACCCACATAAATAGCACAGGGTATTTGATATAGCTCACCCTTGAGGATACCCTAAGGAAATTCAAATTCAATGACTGGGGCACCTCAAGCTGTAATATGCAGTGCAACAGTGTTTTATAATGATTGACCATCACAGTTATGTATACACTAGGAAACTAAGCTAAAGCAGCAGCAGCACCCCTCATCTAGTGTTTTTTATTAAATTTTCTACTGCTCAGCTTCACAGCAATGATGTTCTTTCAATACCTTTTATCTGCTTGTACACATACACATGCCTATATAAATCTTTTAAGGTAATCCAATCTTCTTGTTTGGATAATTTTTATTTTTTCTAATTAACTCTAAAATTGATATATAAACAGAATAATACTGGATAATATTTAATAGATACATAAAAATGAAACTTAAAACCATGCACAGGTTTGCCATATTTGTGTAATATGCACCAAAGTCTGCCAGGAAAGTCACCATGTAGACAGTAATACATCTAACAAAAACCCCTCATACTGGGTGTGTATGATCTGTTCTTTTTTCATGTGAAGTGTCAAAAAGACAAACAAAAAACATAACAAAACCTTGCAACTCACCACAGTGAATTAGAAGATCATCATGAAATTCATATAACTCATCCCGAATCTCCTCTGGACAGGGACAATCCTCTCCCAGTTGAAAATTAAGCAACATATTAATCTTTAAGGGAATTAAAACATAGTTAAAACACTGAGATAGCCTAAGACATGTTATAATATATAGCCATACTTTACCTGTTTATAATCAAATTTATAATCAAATTAACGTAAAACATAGATTTCTAATACAGCTTAAAGGAAATACTAAAGCAATGGTACTTTGGAAGCTTTCATTACGATTAACATCAAAATACAGTTACCCTTAATAATAAAGCTATTACCTGGAGGTAGAAAAGACTATTTCCAACATACAGTTGTCAGCACAACACTAACTTTATGCTAACTTTTAGCAACTAAAATTATCAAATTATCATCACCTTGCAGAACTGGATGAATCTCAGCTCCTCAGCATTGGGCAGTAACATTCAATTTTTCTATACTGTTGAGAAATCCGAAGTCAACTTTGGTTTAGAGCTTGAATTCTGAAGTACAGGTATAAGCATTCTGACATTCAGTATTTTGTGGCACCTTAATAAATTTTATTTCAAATTCAATTTTGGTTCTCTAGCAGTTCCAATGGTACTTTAGAAGTCAGAACTCTATTTTACCATCACAAAGAATTTTTTTTATCTTTAGATTCAACCATTTGTTTAATATTACCTGTTCTTGAGGAGGAGACCGAAATTCTTTAGTCTTCTTGGCAGTCAAAGCAGCAGACATGTTCAAGGCTTGCATGAGTTCATTGTACCTGTATTTCTGATTATATTGCAATTTTGATACATAACGGTCTGCAAATGATACAATTGCTTCCACTCTATGTTGTAGCTCACAGTCACAGAAATAATTGAGTAAATGACACATCTAGGATAGAAAAAACAGACTTAAGTTCAACAGTTTAACAAACTCTAATTCGGGAAGAACTGCAGTGGATACTATACACTGCAGCAGACTGTAGAAATGAGAGACTTTTTTCCCATATTTTTCTTTTAATACTGTAAAGGTGACAAATTTATACAGTTTTATTATCTGATCGCTAATACTATATTGCATACACAGTCTTTCACTCCATGCACTCAAAAAAGAAATCACAGAATCATAAAATAGCCTGGGTTAGAAGGGTCCTTTAAAGATCACCTGGTCCAACTCTCCCTCTTTTAAAATACACCTATGAAATAAGTAAGTATTTGCATATCTATTTTGAGTGTAGATACATGTAGAAAGAATTGCATCATCATCAAATTTGGTTATTAATGTGAGGTTATAAGGCAAAGTGGAATAAAGAACTTCAGGATTTCAAATCTTACAAACAAGAGAACACACAAAAAGCACTACCTTTCTTTCATCAATAGTAGAACATATGTAATACATTTATATTAAATAGTCACCTGAAGCTTAACAGATTCTGGTAATCTTGTCTGCAATAAGCCCTTTGCAGGAGCTTTTGTTTCTTTTATTGCTTTCTCCCCAGCTTCTACAGCTTTTTCTTCAACTTGTGTAACTTCTTCCTTCTCTGTCCTCTCTTCTGTTTCTTCCTTGTGATCTCCAAACACATTGGGATCAATGAGGAGCAACACCTGCTTCACATCATCATCATCAAAAACCCCCATTATGAGCAACGTTGCTATCAGTTTAAGAACAGGAACAAACTGGAATGCAACCTGTCCTCCAACAGGGTCCCGTATATGAGTACCGCTACACTGTACTGCTTCTGTTAGCATACTTATGGCCTTGGATTTAAGTGTATCAAGGGGTATCTCTGGGCTGGATGTCTGATGTTCTTCACTGGTTGCAATAAAGCATGGAGTAGAAAAATTAAAGCCTGGTTTCAGACAAGTGCTAAGCCCTACTCCAGGTAAACCATGCTTCTTTGTGTCATCAGGATATAATTTAATAGTTCGAGTTTCATCTGTAACTGGAATGATAAATTCATTGTTCATCATGAGCTTGGCTTGCTTGGCGTGCTCCAAATGAATACTAATGAGCAAGTCATAGAATCCAGAACGTAGGAGTCCAGGTAAGTATTGATTATCTATTGTATAAAGTAGCTGAGATATGTCCACATGGCTACAAAGTGCATAAGCAACTCTAGTGTTACCTAGAGCACTAACTGAGCTATAGAGTTTTAAAGTGTGGTAGTGAAACTTCATCAAATCTTCTTGTTCACATAGTTCCAAAATATCAACGCATCTGTTATGAAATAAAGAAACAGAATACCAGTCAATTTCATGAATAATAATTTTGTAAAAGAAAAGTTTTATAATCTCTGCACATTTTGGTCAGTTCTACTTTAAACCATTAATATTAAGGTTGATACTGACTAATCTTAACATGTGCATCATTAAACCACAGTAAATGGTGGCAATAATTTGATGAGATTATTTACAATTAGTACTCCACAAAAAAAAAAAAAAGGAAAAATGTAAGATAGAGAAGCTTCTTTGGAAGCTATGGTAAATTAGAGCTTGTTTTTAAAAGAAATATATTTGGAATGCTGAAACACTGCGGTAATACTGTCACTAAACAGTGCCTTTATAGTTTATTGAGGATTACTGTTTCATTTTTTCCACAAAACACATCATTTTTTACTCTTTTCTTGAATTCAGTTTTATTAACGATAAACAAAATTGGTTATTGAATTATTATAAGAAGCTGCAAAATAACTGATACAAGTACAGCAGTTAAATTATCTTTCTGCTAGGCTTTTGCTTATAGTTTGATTTGTCACTGGTTATGATATTTGACATTTGGATACATCTTTATTATCCTCACTCTGAAGATAAAACCTAATGAAGATCTAAGAAAGTCAAGATCTTGTCAATAAGAACATAAAAACTCAATTCATGTAAATTCAGAGCAGATGAAACAGAAACAGATTACATGTTTTTATTACAGAAAAAAATCAGCAAAATAGTACTTGCATGTTCTTTATATTTGTTTTATTCAAGCTGAGAAAATCTCTATGTTTAAACACCTAGAGATTTAAAAGATATTATTTTATGATTTAAATAAAATCAAATAGTCATGTTTTCTCTTATATATGTGTCCTGGTTTTGGCTAGGATAGAGTTAATTTTCTTCCTAGTAGCTAGTATTGTGCAGGGTTTTAGATTTAGTAGGAAAATAATGTTGATAACACACTGATGGTTTTAGTTGTTGCTAAGTAGTGTTTATACTAAGTCAAGGACTTTTCAGCTTCTCGTGCCCAGCCAGCAAGAAGGCTGGAGGGGCACAAGAAGCTGGGAGGGGACACAGCCAGGACAGCTGACCCCGACTGGCCAAAGAGCTATTCCATACCATATGACATCATGCCCAGTATATAAACTGGGGGAGTTGGCTGGGAGGGGCGGATCATGGCTTGGGAACTAACTGGGCATCGGTCAGCGAGTGGTGAGCAATTGCATTGTGCATCACTTGCTTTGTATATTCTAATTCTTTTAGTATTACTGTTGTCATATTATTATTATTATCATCATTATCATTATTTTTCCTTCCTTTCTGTCCTATTAAACTGTCTTTATCTCAGCCCACGAGGTTGGTTTTTTTTTTTATTCTCTCCCCCATGATCATCACATGGCATTAAAATTAGGCAGCCTCTTGTATCTACTTAAATTTCACAAATGTGATATTATAGCAGATAAGATCAGAAATTCTAAACAACTCTAGTGTAAATATTCTCCAAGGCAGGTTTAACCAATACCCAGGTATCAGCTTTCAATACATTTTGTCCACATCAAGTCACTGTAGTTCCTTCCAAATGTACCTGTTTTCTTCTGGGATATGAAGTGCCATCATCTGCAGAGGTTCCAAACACTGCACAACCCAGCCATGACGTTCACTGACACGCTCAGTTTCTACTTTTAGAAAGCTGTTTGGCATCCTGCTCCATAAAACAGGTGTAATTGTTTGCACATCAAGGCGAGGAGGACACTGAGGAACAGGATTTCTTTCTTCACTTTTAAAAATTGCTGCTGATAAAGGCATTGTATTCTGAAACAAGTAAGTGTATTAAAATTATTTTTCTAACATCTAATTACCAAAAGGAATTATAATTTATTGATAGCAAAGAACTCATAGAAATACATAAGTTATTGCAATAAACAAAATCCATTTTAAAAACCCCTATATTAAGGGTGTTCTCCCCAAATAACTTTAGTTTATTTTGACAAATGCAGTTTAGATTTGTTGAACAATTAGCTGCATATAATAATTACATTTACAGAAGTAAATGTAGAAGTCAAATAAAAAGTCATGCCATTGATTCAATCTTCCTAAACAAATTCAACTGAGCAGGAATTTCCATGGTAATAAACAGATTTTAAAAAGCACCTTTACAGAACATATTTTGTACCTTTAATTTACCAAGTTCAAACTGAACCAAGTTAGTGCTCGTAGGCTGTACAAAAGTTGCTGGAAAAAGCTTTGTGTTTGGTTCAACCTAGAAGAGAAATGAGATTAAAAAATTTAAAAAATTAAAAAAGGATCAAGAATCTCCTCCTAGAATATGATACGATATAAAAAAAATACTCCATAGCTTACACTTCATTATCAAATAACTGCAGACACTGTATTAAAGTGTTGATTAGTGTCTACCTGTAGTTTACCTCTAATATAGTAAAGCATTTGCTGGGTTATCTTTATAGGCCCACCTAATTTTCAGGCAGGTGTGTCTGCTGCCTTATGTGCTCTTAACACCCGTAACAAGAACTTTGGTAACACTGCGTGTTTCTTCTCAAACATATCCAAACCCAACACCTCATTCTAGAGCAGCTCCTTAAAAATCCAGCCACTTTACAGCTACCTATTTTGGCTCTTGCTCTAGGAAAAGCACCCCCAACACAGACTGAGGGTAAAACACAGCTTTTTTGACCACCACACATCTTTTAGAGTTCTTTCACATTTTATGCTGGACAAAATAATTCACTACCAAAAAAGCTCAAAAACAAATTTCTAAGAGAGAGGGAACCAGAGGGGGATAAGAAGAGGGTGAGAGTGCATCATTTGATCAGGATAGTGTAAATCTTTATTTCCGATTAAGATTAGTGAATTTCTGATTCATACTCCAAAAGTAGAAGAATGTAATTTTTTTAAAGATCTCAAAGACCTCTTTATTTTCAGGCTTAGTATTTGTCTCCAGTCTTACAAAATCACAGTGAATCACACTGAATCACAGTGCTGCAATTTTCACATGTCTGGTTGGGTTCGGGATTTTTTGACAGCTACATTATTCTCATTCCCCCATTACAGCTGGACTCAAAGTACATGTCAGAGCAGTAATATCAGTTTATTCTGAAGAATTCTCTACAAGATCACCCACCCCTACTGCCACGAAAAAAAGAATTAAAAAGATACTTATAGAACAGTATGTTATTAAAAAGATTTCAGTGCTCTAGGGTGGCTGAAAAAAGGTACACTCTATACAATCAATTCAAGATTTCAGGAGTTCAATTAAATATTTTAATCACTTCATTGTGTATTTTGTGAACTATGCGTATACATTATACATACTAACTACAATTACGATACTTGTGCTGTGAAGGAGTGCAACTCCTAACTTTAAGGATAGCAAACTATCAAAAATTGCAAAACAATAAACTGAGAGTCACAAAAAAGAAATAAAAAATCCATATTCTTTTAGATGAGAAAACAGCTCCAAAACACAATATAACTTAAACGAAATGTAAAATAATACCATATACTGAAAAATCTGTATGCAGAATAAAGTTTTTTCAGAACTATGACTATTGGGATAGACAAAATAATGTAGGGCCAGGTATGTACATTCTAATCTTTTTGATATGGAAAAAACCCACAACCCCAAATCCAGAAACAAAAGATATCCTGGACTGAAAGACACTACTAACAAGATGTGTCTTTTATTTCATTAAAGCCTGAAATTAACTGCTTGAGACCATATAACACTCAGCCTCTGACCAAAGATAGATATTTCCTAGTAACAATAATTGAATTTATAATTTCTAATCTTGTTTGAAGGTCAGAAAACCATTACTAACTCAGAATAAAATAAAATGTCTTGTAAACCATTTAAGATCTCCTTTCTGCTATGAAATACCTTAACATTGGCCTGACAACTAATGACAAAATCTCAAATATATATATGTATACACTATCTTTCATTTACTTTTCTATTACAGACAGTGGGTTTTTTTCTGAATATCACCACGGCATTCAATAGTTAGATCAAGAACTACAGCAAAATTCATTTCTTCTCCTCAACATGTTGACCTGTAGGCCTTTTAGAATGAAAACAGCATACAAATATTGTTCCTCTACTTCAGTTAAGAAAACTGAAAAGTGCAAGCGGTTAAGAGGTTAGAATAATTGTCCTGCAGCCTCCACACCAGACAAATATCAGTCATTTGCTGCAATTTGGGTGGGAGATTAGATTTACTAAGTATTTTAAAGATTTTACTTTATGGTAGAAATATTCAAGAAATGAAAATGAAAACTACGTAAGACTATTTTCACTACTTTCAAAAATAGAGAAAAGATTTAAATTACTCAAAATAAGCAAAAGTTGAGAAATATTTCACCCTCATGTAACACTCCTGTTGGAATATACCATTGTATCTTTACAGGAAGTGCTGGGTGTTCTCATTTTTCAACAGACCAGGTGCTAACAGGTTTATCGAAAAACATTTCCAAAACCGACTCCAGGTATTTTTCCATGGAAAAGAGAAGAAACAGAAGAGAAATAATTGTATTTTCTGAGACTATTTTAAATTTAGTACAAAGAACGTGGTTACATTAATTGCAAGTTGTAAGAGGAAAAACCTGAAAGTGTTTTTTACACTAAAAGCAGTAACAGGCATCTTCTACATCTATATTTTCCTAGATTTCTTCGCAAAATTAGGAAAACAGATAAAGGCTGTTCCGTGAAAAAAAACCACCACCGAACTTCCATGGTATTGTTCAGAAGCTGTCATATTGACTTGTATCTAGCTAAAAAAACAGCAAAGCATGGGGCTTAAGCACTTTCATCTCCTGTTTTCTTTTCCCAGGATGTTGACATTTAATATCCTCCCAGCACAGCACTGAAGTCTCTGACCACTCTTACAAAATATACCAAAATCACAGCTGCTAGATCACCTCCCACTCCCATTTACAGGCTGTGTGCAACCCTGCTGCGTTCATTTTCAAGGGAGTCAGTGTATAAAGTTCCATTAAATTTAGTTGAATAACATTTACGTTTTATCTGTATTACAGATTTGTGGGTTTTTTGTTGACATAGAAGAAAGCAATGCATTGTTCCTAACGCTGGATAATCTCTTCCACAGTGGATGCTCTACTGTGGACAACTGATCTTACTAAGAGCAAATCTCATCAATCTGGTTTTGAAAACTTCTGTCAACTACTGATCCATTTGCATAACGACTCCACGTTTTGAGAACATTAATAGCATTTAGGGCCCACCTCATTTATTTTGGCTTTGCACATTAATGCATATTTGAATTTTGGGGTTTGAAACTTATCAAATCACAAGATCTCCAAATCATAGCTATCTGCAGAAGACACAAACCCTGGTAATAATAAACTAAATTTATTTTCTCAATCCATACCAAAAATTACTATATCTAAAGTCTAATTTTGACCTTATGCTAATTTAAATAATTATTTCCCCTATATCATATAACAGATTTAATTGACAAAAAATATTTTAAAGAATAATTAACATTATAAATCACGATTCTGAACTACAAAAATTGAGAGGTAAAAAAATATTTTTCTGAACATATCTACCAATAGTCCTTCCTCAACATTTGAAACAACTGTAAGAAGTTGCAAAAATGTAGCCTTACAAAAGAGAGAGAGAAAGAGGGATAAAACAGAATAATACAGGAAAACATGTTATTGCCACACGAATAGTGTTCATTTAGATTGCTAAACAAGAAAAAACAATTTTATAATAACATCAAAACAACCGCTTATTAGACAGCTTCCTGAAAATCTGATAATACCTGATAACAAGTGCCAAGCTCTTTTCCATTGGCTGTGAATGACAACATTCCAGTAGCCAGGTCAACAAAGCATCCAATTTCTAAATCAACATTACTGCGACCTGATCTCTGGGAATTAGCAATTACATCTCCTCCCCAAACCATATAGCAATTGCTGCGCTTCACACTGAAAGAACAGCGAGAACAAAGAAAACAAATCAGGTCACACTACTTCACTAAGTATTCAGTGAAGATGTACTTTTCAATGGAGTAATAGTTAGAGATCCTCAAAGGTGCTTGTGCTGCTATTAGCTTTGTTTTCTCATTAACAAACTCCCTTTTTTTTTAATAATGTAAGTATCGTGGGTAAGGGATCAGACTAAGTGCACCTTTATTTTTTTTCCTTTTTTATAATTATGAAACAATCTCACACGCTTCTGCACGATCATGTAAGATACATTAAAACAGACAACAGGTTCATCCACAGTGACCAAATATGGATGTTAAAAGAAAGAAGCATCATAAAACATTCTTTCAAACAGAACATTAATTATATACTCACTTTAAAAAGTCTATGTAAAGCATATTCATACACAAATGAGCACAGAACACTCCTACTCCATAATCAATTTTCTTACTAGTTTAAATTAACATTTAAAGTATCAAGCTTGTGAATAATTCGCTTTTGAACAACAGTATTAAAATACAATCTTTAATAAGTGATAAATAAATCCATACCTTTCATGAACCCTGCCTCTCTCATCACCTAAAGTAACTGTCACTGTACAATTTTTATTCAGGTCAAAATTCTCACTGTAAAAATGATAGTCTGGTGTTACCCAGCCAACCCAGACAGAGGATGGGTCTTGGCCAGCAAAAATCCGTAGTGAATAAAAATACTGAAAAGAGGAAAATAACATATTAGTAATAGAAAACTAAATTATTTTATCAAGGAATACTCAAATAATGATTAAAAACCCCTCCTATATAGCAAACTTTAATAATAGTAATTCACATTCTCTTAATAAGTCATTTATAATGCTCATAAATTAAAAAAACAGACTAGTGGTTTAACATAGTGAGGTTTATGCCTCAAGTCATACAACTCTGGGCATTATTATTTATACACAGTGTTATACCATAGCAAATGATTAAAAAGGCTTCTTTCAACAGATCAATTTCTAATGAACATGCTGCCACGACTAAATCTACTTCAAAAAGTAAGAAGAACTAAGCATCTCAACGTATTTACTTACCGTAGTAGAAGGAGCAGCAATTTCTTGGCTGTGCTTTCTAAAGATAAAGGAACATGAGTAAATTAGTTTAAAAAAAAAAGTAGTAAAAAAAGTACTCATTATTAAACTAAGCGTACGTACAAGCTAATTCATGTTTGATGGGTACTCAGTATGTATGAGTAAATTAAGTATGCAAAGACTGTATAGGATAGAAATATACACCCAAAATAATTGATTGCAGTTAAGGCAGAGAGGGAGGGAAGAGATAGATTTACAGCAATTAACTAAAGATGAAGGCAACGCTGGAAGGTGCTGAATTCAGTAGTAGCTGGTATCTTTAAAAGTCTGTCCCACAATCTTTTTTCTTTGCATGGATTACTCACTTTTCAATAGCAATGTGCTATTGAACAATAACGTAGATGAGCATTAATCCAGTGGGCAAAAGATTCTGAGCTGGTTTTCCAGCCCGGCCGAAGAGCTTTGCAAATCCCCATGATTTTGAAAGGATGGTAGCTGCTTAGCAATGAATAACTATAAACCTCGTGATGCATCTCTTCAGAAACGGTTCTCTCTTCTCTGGATATAGCATTCTGCAGTGAAGTTGTGTTATAAATTTATTAAAACCATCAAGAACAAAAAAATCCCAGCAACATGCATCCTATGCTAGTGTGCGCTTAGTGCAAAAACAAATATGAAATCTTGACTGTACAATAATAAAGAATAATAGAACATATTACATTTACATTGACAGCATGAAATAGGATAACTAAAACCAAGCCTAACCGTTTTTGGAAAACATCAGATGAGGCATTTTCCGCACCCATGCCGAAGCTGAATGATGAGCGGAACTCAATGGGCATACTCAAACGACAATATATCATGTCTGAATTGCTGTTCTGTGTGCCAAATGTTTTGTGAGTAACTTTTAACCGAGGTGGACTCTCAATGGTTCCATCAATTCTCCATATCTAAAAATAATAGAAATAATTTTAAAATAATACTATTCCAAGAAAAATGCTGAAAACTTTCATTAAGCAACTAGAGGATGAGATAACTGAAAGAGTCAACTTAAATTTTTCAAAATGAATTAATTTCAAAACTATGCAACTTTCTTCTCTGACAGGGAATCTAGCCTGAAGAGCAAGGGAAGCAACGGATTCAGTATATCCTGACTACAGTAAATAGTTTCAAGTTGTTCCATACAGCATTTAAAAAAAAAAAGAAGTATAGATTTCATTAAATTAAGTCACTTTGAGTGCACAAGTCATTGAAAAATTGCTTCATAAGAATCAGTAGTCTTCTACCACAATGAGAAGAAATATCAATTAGAATCCTTCAGATGATCATTATGAAGTCTGAGTCTGACATTATTTTCCCTTGTGCTGAAAAAGTGAGTATGATTTTAAAGTCAGTGATAGGAACATTTCAAAAACTTTTCAAGACAGGAATACAGTTGAAATGATCCTGATAAACTGAAAAAAATGCTGAGATCATTTAGTTGGAATTCAGCGAAGTGTATTTTGCTTAAGAAGGAAATGTTTGAAGACAGGTATTAGGGAATAATTGGCTAAACACCTAAATTAAAGTAAATGGTCTAGGGATTATAGTAAAAAAGTTGATCAGGAATTCAAACATATCATTGTGGAATATATTAATGTGGAGTATTTTATACAAAACATAGGATATATTATTCTGCTCTAGAGTAGATTAGTTAGGGAGTTGTGGAATTCCTATCACTGGTGCATCATAAGAATGAATGGAACAGATATCACTCAGTGACACCACAGGTACACTTAAATGTCCCTCAGATTAGCGCAGCGGAATAAATCAGTCTCTGTTTAGCTCACAATTCCACTAACTTAAGTGATGCTAAATTCAGCTGAACAATTTTCAGATATTTAAGAAAAATGTATAGTAGAGAAGGTTTAAAAATATGAAAGCTAATGTAAGATAGAATATAAAAAATGGTTCTAAGAAATCACAACTGACATTTTTCAAGTAGCTAACCACAACAACATAAATTAGTAAGACATATAATAGAACAGAGAGGTATATCCATATGAATGGTAATACTACCATAAATGAAGTTGGAGATAAACAAGATCATCTGGAATTATCTAAGAGTTACTTAATAGATTTATATGACAAACTATCTGATGACAGTAAGTATTAGTAGGGGTTTAATGTCTCAGCTTGCTAAACAAACAGTTGATAAACAGGTGTCTCCGTAACATGTAATGTTACCTCAATGTGAGGATGATTTTTTGGCACATTGACAAATGTTGGTAAGCGTTTACTAAACCACATAGCAACATCTCGGTTCATGTTGACAGCAAAAGGTTCAAAACCTTCTTGAAGGCCACACATTGTATAATACTTGAATGTACTGGCATCCATTCCAAGGTTCATACGACCAATCTGAGATAGACCCAGTGCACAAATTGGAACAAAACCTAAGAAAATGATAAAACAACAACAAAAAAACCAACAGTAATTTATTTGGAGAACACAAGCATTCTATTTTGGATCCATCTAACGTGAACTAAACTTTAGCTCCTACACGCAATGCACATGAAGTGATGACAGTAGCAAGGATTTAAAGCCACCTTAAATACTAATGTCTAAGTTCAATATAATTGCTACCAAAACCCCCGAGGACTTAGGCAATGAATGGACATTACACACACTATCCCATTTATTTTAACATTAAATCAGTTTAACATCTGTTATTAGTAAGTAGTAGCAGATTTGTGTGAAAAACAAAGTCAAGCCAAGTCAAGAGGTAGTTTTGTGGACAATCAGATTTGAAAAATGAAGATTTGCTCAAGTCAGTTATTCATTTACTAGAAGAATCAGTTATCTTCATTTTTAGACTAATAAACATGCCTTTATACTTTGAGTTGGACACTGGAAGACAACCTTGGCTAGATCAAAGTTGTTAACAAATGTTAAGTACGCTCTCTGAGGGCACGGAAGTTTCAAAAGGACTTTGAGATGAGGTTCAGGTATCTCAGTACATCTGTTTAAAATTTAGTTTGTCATCGGTAGCTATAAATTTGTTGCCAACCTTCATCCCTCCATCATTCATGATGGACAAATACACACTTCTTTAATGCTGGCATTTTTTATGACCAAACTTTTTTGACCTGCATATGCCTGTAGCAGCCAATAGACAGGGATGAAAGGCTGTTGAATTATTTCTCCGTCTCTCAAGAAACAGAACTTGGAGCAACTTCAGGGAAAAGCCTACAGTTCAACCTCTAAAGGAGAAATTTTCTCTCCTACACTTCAACTTTAAGCCTTCAGAAAAGCTCTCTTAAGGCAGTCCCTCATTCTCTACCATTAGAAAAACTGTATCAATGGTCAGACCAAAGAGGGACAGTGAGCAACTGCAAAGTCTTCTGGCAATTACTAATGGGCATGAAGCTACTACTGGTTGGAGGAGATACGCTTCCAAAGAAAATGTCAACTAAAAAATAAAACAGTTAGAAAATATTCCCTGCCTCCTTCAATACAGTCATGCAGATACTACTGTTCAAAAAAGCAAATGCCAAAAACAGAAGAGGAAAAATAGCCCAGGAAAAGGAGAAATGCAGATAAGCTATGAGGAGGACGGAGAAAAAAAAAATTACAAATCAGACTCAATTTATGTTGCAAAGATTTGTTCTTTTGGTGCAGCCTCTCACCACATAGTACTCATTTTGTCCTTCACAGACAAGAACATAATACATGTATGCTCCAGTGAGATAATCAGAGACTACATTTCAGCTTCTAGGAATTTTTCAAGGTGGTTATTATTACCACTTCTTAATGCTGAAGTTCAGTCCTGTGAGTAAGCCTAGCAAGGCTCGAAGAAAATGTACCCATTCTGATTGCTGAAATCCCATTAATATCTGCTTGTGGTTAAAGGAAAAAAAAGAAAATCAATCTGTGCCATATAAGCGCTCTTAAAATAATTTTTTATGAAGTTAATGTGTAGCACAGTCTGAAGGCTCACATTGGTGAAATACGACTTCTCAGCTCACTAAGCTGTTATGACAGACTAGTTTTTTCTGGTTTTTGTTTTGTTTATGTGTTCTCATAACCATGTAACTATAAAAAGAAAATTACCGCTTTCTATTCCAAAGTCAGCAAACGCAAGTTCTGAACCTTTACTGGTTATAAGCAACTCTCCGTTCAGGGTAAAGATAATTGATTTGTCATCCAAGTTTATCATACAACCAACCACGTCTCCCGGTTGCCAGCTTCGTCCAAAGAATCCACTGCCCTGATGCCAACGCTGGCCCTAAACAAAAAAACAAGTAAATGAACACTGTGCTAAAATTAAAAAATAAAACACAAAATAAATAAAGTAAAAACCCCAAATATTTCACCTTCCAGGATCTCAAAGTAATTTGCAAACAGTACTGATCACGGCTTTCAGGTAATTAATTTAATTATTATCTTAGTTATTTCACATAGAGAAACTAAGTTACCCTAACTTCAGTAATATGCAAACAGCAATTTAGAACCTGGATGATAACTGTTCACTGGATTCCACTTCTCACATGCAGTGTCATTATCATCCTCTCAGTCCTTTAGGAGTCAAGTTTAGGAAGAAAGAATGTGCAGAAAGCAGAAAAGACAAAAAAGGGAAAACAGAACTGTGGTTCTCTCTTCCAGTCATTGAAGAAACTTTATTTTTGTAAAACACCACTTATTAAAAAAAAAAAAAAAAGCGAATGCTGTATTTTGTTTATGTTTACAACAGACTTCTTTACTCAGTTGGGTATATCCTAGGAAGATAGATACAAACCAACACACCTTTGTTAGCATAATTTCAATGACCAGAACTGAAATGCAGATACTATCCAGTATGAAACAGAGCTCAGAGATATCTTTATATGAATCAAAAATATTCCAGTAGTTGATCTGGAGTATACAGAGGAAACCAATACTGTAGTTCCCTGCCTAGCTTGTTCATAGGTCAAAAAAGATAAAGATGTACTGACTTTGCTTCCTTCAAATACAAATGCTTGGTCATCAGCTCCCAACTCTACGTCAGGTCGACAGCCTGGCCTGGCCCAGCCAACACGCATATCTCCACCTGTCACAGCTTCAAATTCAAAGTACCACTTTCCAGACTTCACTGCATAAGACTGTTCTACTCTGAAAAAACGTATCTTGTCGATGCTGACTTTTTCCACTGTTTGGTCAGCTGTAAAAATAAACAGAGAAAAAAAACCCACCTTTTCTAATTAGATGAAACTATAAATGCCACTGTTTAGCTTTTCATCTGTCCCCACTATTTTCTATCTCTGAAAACAGCCGTTATCTACCATTGCATGTTTAAGAACCTTCATAGTAAATGTTAAAAAAGGAGGAACAGTAATCAGCATACAGAGGCTAGCACATTCTAATTCTATACAGGATGAGTAATTATCTGCTATTTAGAATCAGAATATTTCAAAGTATGACTCAATGCAGAGCCCCAAACACAAATTTGACTAGAGGAAACCTCAGAAGTGTAAGATTACTACATGCAATACAATCCGATGCAATAATGCAGTATTACAATACAACAAAATACCTTCCTACACAAGTCAATACATTTAGAACATTTTTTAAAAACTATCAAATAAGTTTTGTTTCAGTTTGGATTTTTGTCAAAAAATTACGGTGATATAGCAAACATAAATATGAACTTCTAAACAAATTTCTGCTCCTGATTTCAATAAAAAAAAATTATTGAACTTGGTGCACTTCTTTGACTACTTCTTAAGAACTGAGTTTGACTTGAAGTAGTTAAACCTAATCTGCATACCATGTAAAAAAATTCTTTTAAATTAATCCCATATTATTTTCTTTCTTTCATTATTTCCAAATGAAAACCAGTACATCCACTCACACTCCAGATTTTCTCCAATCTAAAAATCATGGAAATTACTATTATCATATCATTAACTACAACCAATCTTTTTAAAAAAAATGTATCTAAGTAATATACAAGTAATTTACAAAGTATATTTGCACCTTTCATTAAAGTCCACTGGAAAAATACACTACTAGTAATTCATATCTTATGTTTTCTCTATGTATTTCAGTGTTTTATGTTTTTTTCCCAGTGCTGAGGGAAAAAAAGGCCATGATTCTTACTGAAAGTACATACCTATCTCTTGGTCAGGTGGCTCAATACTATAACCATAGCCCGCAAATGTTCTAACAGCTTCACGGAGGCTATCTCTGTTTGATTTTTTAGTACGTTCATCTAATAATGCATATGGCACTAGCCGAGGATTACGTTTGTTCTTAAGATCCTAAAAGGGGTTATAAAAAAGAACAAGAAGAAAACTGTGTTTAAACATCACAAAGATTTTATATAATGAGACAGAGTGTATTCTGAAATAATGTTAAGATTACAGGAGAGAACAATATTGATGAAGAACAGTTCTATGAATGCAAGCCCAATCGCTAATAATTTTAAAAACCTAAAGACAAGAATGAAAGAGAAGTATGGAAATATATTCTCATACATCCTGCAGCTGCATCCATGCAGGTCTGACAATCTACTCAGACTTGCATGGGCAAGGCTTCTTTTCCTGCTCCCCACCCCTTCTAACTTTTCCAGACATTACACGACATTCAGTATTTATCCTCTTATTTAACACTCCCAACTGATGTTCTAGAAAACAAAATCTCACATTCTTTACTTATTCCAAATGCATCTAAAGAAGTCCTTACCTGCTGAATGCCATAGGTCCATCCTTGCTTTATTCTGTCTTTTGCCCAGACATTATGTGCATTTTCTGCTAGTTTGTCAACTAGAAATTCTTGAGAAGGTAACAATTTCACTTCAGAAAGATCAAGAGGGGCAGGTTTATATCCATTTGACATCATGTAACTGTAAGTCAACAAAGGAAAACAGAGAGTCAAGATACCTCACTGATGGTATTTAAAGTTTTCTGGCATTCATAGGGTAGGGTTCACTTTCTCTCTCCACTTTTCAATCTCCTACTCTCCCATTTCTTTGCAAAAATCCTGCATTGCATTTGGTCATTGACTAGGATATAAACTGTATTCCAGCAGAGTCTCATTTTCCACCTACTTGCACCCTATCTAATCAAATGTGACCCAGATCTGTATGTGCATCCCTAAATCGTTGCTACAAAAAACCCAAATTGTTATTAAATGAGTACTCTTTATATTTTTTTAATATTTGTCATTTAAACCTTTTAAGTAATTTCTATTTTAAAGATCTGCATGATGATCTCTTATGAAATTATTTTTTATGCATTATTACGTATGGTATTTTTTATATACTAGTCTGTAAAGTTTGCGTTACCATTTTTCCAACAGAAAACATATTTTAACTATTGTTCTTCCCACTTTTCAATTGAATAATAAGTTTAGTAGTTTTTTAGTAGTAGATATTACCCTCTCCAACCCTTCCACATAGTATAAAGACTACTCTGCTGTTTTAGACATATGCAGACTCTGCCTTGCTCAAATCAGATCATCTCCATTTGTTAGGATGATTCATGTAGGCAGTAGATATTTTAACAAGAGCCAGAAACTAAGATTTATTTGTTCTGTTATTGAAGACAATAGTATCAAAACAGTATTTTGACAGACTGTCTGCAGTATGAACCTTGGGAAAGGTTCTTTTTTCCTTTTTCTAATTAATGCCATCAACTTGATCAAGATTACCATCTCCCATATCATAAAACTATTTATTTTACTGCTCTCTTTAAAAACTTTTGTTTCTCATGGATAAAGCTGTTTCAGGAAAAAAGACATCTTGTGGGTTGATAAACTGATGTGAAATGGCAAGTATCCAAATCACTGTTTCTGTCTTCAAGTTTTGTTGCAGGACAGGGCTTTAATCTGGAGGATTAAATCTTTAATCCCAGGAGGACTACAGAATCCCTGCAGACAAGGCTAAAATACAGATGTAATCCTTGATTAATCTTCGCCACTTTTGGGGTGGTTACTACTGACGACTTGAAGATGTCTAAATAAAAAAGATCATTCAACTATTCTCCTCCGACTGCCATAGTTTAGCTACCAAATAAAAATCAAAGCAAAACCCGATTGTATTTTATGTAATAATCTACATATGTACATTTCATAGAAATGTGCAACATTATAAGAACAGTGACTTTCTATTTTTTTCTCTTCTTTAAAGAAATGCATTAATAATGTCTCTGGAAATGTGTGTATGTTGAACAAACCTTTTCTTGGAGGGGAGGGCAGGAGAGGTGCAAATTGAAACAGGAGTTATGGGAAAATGGTATACTCTCTTTCAAGTAGATCAGTTTACCATCATATACATATACTGTTCTTTGCTATGTGATTGAAAAGCACTGAAATGTTGCTTTTAACTTTGGAGTATCTATTCTAAGATCATGTAACACAGATAGAATTGCATGTCGTTTAAGTCTGTGACTATTTGTGACTCTCTGAATCACTCCACAAAGTGATGTAATGCAGCAGTATTCACAGTCAAACATCATCACAGGCAAGGTAATGGACCAACCACGTGCTCTGTAAGTCCATATCAGGTACGGGGTTCATATCAAGTATTTTTTAAATGACATTACAATATTTTTGTTTAATTAATACCCTGTAGTTACAAATAATATATAATAGTTATCATAAGGTACATACTTTTTAGGAAGTTTGACTTTTTTAAGATCTTCCTCAGCTGCTGGATGAGCATGAACAATGTGACATCCAAGGGCCAAAAGGGTTCTGCCAACATAAAAAAATGGTAGTAGTGAAACACAACATCATAGTGCTCACCCATTTTGTAAATTTCTTTTGGTTTTAGTATAAATACGCAGAACTAATGATATTTAAAAACCAGGGAAGTCATTCAAAATAATGGAATTTCAAAACCCAAATATTTTAACTTATCAAAAATAATAAATAAAACCTTCAAAGTCTAAAAAGGTACAAATCTGTGGCTTGAAAGTTATGCCACTTTATTAAAAGCAACAGGATATGGTGGTGTTTTTTTCTTTGTATCTCTGTAGAGACAAGATTTTTCAAAATCACTCTGAATGTGTTCCTGCAACTTCTAGCAAAGTTAGCAGAACACACTTTGAATGAAATATTCTAATGTTTTTGTATCTTAGAACAGTATGAAGTGCTTGAATAAAAATAAAAAAAATAAACTTTATTTTCTTTTAAATTTAAAGCTCACTTGAGGGTTTCAGTTGACATTTGTAGATTATAATTCTTCTCTGTCTCAGGTAATTTTGAGAATTCCACAAGACAAGGATGATGCCTTTTATTATCATCCCGTATCTGTAACAAAGCAACAGAAAAGAGTACTTTCCTGATACTAGATTCAAGCCAGAATCAGAGTAAAAAAATCAGTTAATTCTTTGCAATAATGAAGACATTGTAAACAATACCATTTATCTTTGCTCAATGATAGTTACTCATCATTATATAAATGAACTTTCCCATGATTCATTTATAATACACACTATAAGTACTCCTCCATAACCAACAAAATCAGAAAAAATGTAGTTATTTCATGTGTTCTGCATAAATACACGAAACACAAGAAAGCAAGACTGTAAACTCAGTGAATGTTTCTGCTGAATGCCTGAGCAATATATGCTCAATAGAGCACAATCTAATCTGTTGTACACATTCTGATTCAAAAACCTTAAAGAATCATTTGATAATGTTCTCCAAATTCTACTGGAATAATAAAGCAGAGCATTCTTTTTCTGATATCGACATAAGTCTTTGAATACTTATCTGACTCAATTAAACAAGCTCTTTCACTCAATGCCAAGTGCTTCTATCCTGATGGCAACTAAGAGTCACAACATTTCACATATAAAAATATTTTTCAATTGCCAAAGCTCAGAAACATTAAAAAGATTAGTAAAGCTCAGAATTTCAATAGCAATAACATTTTAGCAGATAGTATGACAGAGTTATTGAAGAAAAAGGTAAATCAAGTCCACAAGTAAAAACAGCAGAAGATAAGAGAAGGAAAAAGATTCTTCTGAGGTAGGATACATTTGTGACGGGCACATGAAGGACTACCCCAGTAAATCTGAATTTGAAAAGAAGCATGATGAAATAATCCAAATTCAAGGCAGAATACAGACTTTAGAATTTTATATTAGTAGGGGAAGGTACCAATTTTAATATAATTGTTTATTTTAATATAATATTCTGAATATAACATTCTTGGCCTACTCTTTTAACTGTTTTTCATTTGGTGACATCAATTGGGCAGGGAATGCCTTCTCATATGCATTTAAATAATGTTGACCAGATGGCCTTACTCTCTTCAAGCTGTTAGGTTATTATAAGGGATCCACATTATAAGGGATCATTATAATGATAAGTTTTAACTGTAACTAATTAAATAAAAAACTTGAGCTTTGAGGAATTTGAATGTTTGCAAAAGTCACCAAACCCCTGTCTCCATTATCAACAGAAGCAAATTTCCACAATGGACATTTTGCTTGTTATTTCTTTTATCCCCAACACTAGAGTGACCAAAGGGTTAGTTGAGGGGTTACTCACTATTGGTATGATTTTCAGTAGAATTCCATCGTGGTATAGCTAGTATGTTTCTCAATTAAGATATTTTTTCAAATGGTTAGTTACTTATAGTGCTAAAATATGTACCTTATTTATATTCCAAATTTGCCTTCTAATCACTAGTTATCACTGTCTCCTGCCAGCTTACGTGTTCATCTATTGTTAGTAATGTATAGACCACCATTAAATACTCCGTTCAACTTCCAAGTCCAGGTTTTCTGGTAGAAGACTTAACCTAATATAGGTGACCATACCCAGACAGGTTATTCAAAACATACCTTGCCATATGTCCAGCCCAGTTCTATTTTATTCATTCCCCACAGTTCATGAATATTTTCAGCTAGTTTGTCCCTGATCTTTTCAAGATGAAAAGGAAGAGCAATCTAAGAAAAGAGCATAACAATTCCACAAATAAGGAAAGGTTCCAGTTACCACACCTTGTAGATCCGAGATCATCTAGTGCAGTTAAATACACCACAACACACAAATGATGAATTGCTAAGAAAGGGGGCAAGCTAGCTTAGTTTTTATATTGTGAATTTAAATTTTGTTAAGACATATTTTACGATCCCATTACTGCATACTTAACGTACCTGACTGGTGTCTATTGGACAAGGGATAAAGGAAGCTTGGGAGAGGAATTGTGTTGTACCCAGCAAATCCCTCACTCCATCAGAATCTCTCTTATATTCTTTCACTGGTTCCAGTTTCATCTTCTCTTTTGGAAGCAACGCTTCATAACAGGGAGCATAGCCAGCAGGAGGCAGAAATTTAAACTCTCCATGACGTCCACCCAATAAGAAACGAACTCTGTGCAATTTTCAATGAAGAAATTATATTCTAAAATAGTCAGCATACACTAACATTATAAATAAATCATTTAGAAACTTAAATATTTATTTGAATACCATTTACAAAAATGCAGGTGTATTTCATGCTTTGATAAACACCAAAGAGTTACCAAGCATTCATACTAGCAGATACTATAAATAACACCATCACCTACCCACTATTTTTTGAAAATCTGTTTTGGCCAAAGCAAAAATAATTCTTCAATGCAGTAGCGTATTTTCAAAATAAATGTTTCTTACTTAAAATCAAATGGTTGTAAATTGTGAAATTTTTAATGCATTTAAATGATTTGGAAACACAAATCTAATTTAAATTGGACTGTTACTCTAAAAAATCCCATAGGGACTATTTATATACCACTTAAAAAGTGGTATATAGTTTTAAGTTTTAGTTTTAAAAAAGTTTTAAAGTAAGTTCTCAGTGCACTCATGCAGGCAGTTGGCACATGAGAAAAAAACCAGAGGATATGGTGAAAAAACTCCACTATAATCATAACATATAAATCAAGCAAACAAAATTATACCCAATACTACAGCTGGGAATGAGTTTCAGAAGCGTAACTAAGATTCCTATTAAACCCCTGAAGTTTTCTGTTTCTCCTCAGATATATATGTTTCATATAAATTTAAGTGTATACCAGGAAAAACAACAAAGACAAAAACTATCCAACTTCATACTTTGGCCCTCATGTAGGCAAACTCTAGAGGTAAACAACCACAGAAAATTTAAAACAATTGTTATTTCTACAAAATGGTCCATACATTTGTTGTCATGGGGTGACCAGAAGAAGTCTATATCACTTTTTACTTACACTTCTAGAAATACTAGAACTATCAGATCAACATATTTCATTGACAGTAAGAGACATTAATAATACAAAAAGAGGAGAAAAATTAAAACACACAAGTTTTCTCAAACAGGATGTATGTAAGCACAAGTCACAAATACCTGAAACGGTTCAATGTCCACAAGAAATACATTATTATTGACTATATCTATTAAGCTTGAACTTTCTACTTTCATTTTAAAAATACATTGTTTAAAATATTTGAATGATCCCAAGGCAGCTAAATATTTGAGATGACAACTTTGAGCTTAGACGTCTCTTTATGGCAAGCCCCCACACAGATCAAAATACTTTAAAAATAAAAAGGACATCAATTTTATTTTAAGACCTAGAAGTCTAACTTCCTAAATAGACAAAAGTCAAAGAAAGAATCAAAATGAAAAAACTCTCATGCAATTCTTCGCTTGCCGACCACATCTCGGTAAATGGCTCCTTGCTTCCTACCAACTTGGTCAATTTTTCTGAGTTGTAGCAAATCATTCAATCTCACCTGATCTTTATGACTTTCTCATTCCTTCCAAGGCCTGTTTTCTCCCTGCTCTTCACTGCAGTATCTAAACCTCCACACAGGCTATATCCTCCTAATGCTGCACACTCCTTTAAAAACCTGAACACTCCAAGAAGTTGTGGCTTTTTGTTTCATTTTAAAAGAAATGTTCAGATCTTTTGATCTGAAAAACTTGTTTTAATTTGTCTGACCTTAAACTTAAAAAGAACCCTCCTGAAAATCAAATATAAAGCAATATAACTCCTAAACAACAGCTAGAAATAGTTAAACAGATTGATTTAGGCTAATTACTACTCCTTTTGCTTCATTTTGGACTTGGGCTGTACATAGGCAACCTATGTTGCGCCTACCATTCTAGCAATTTGCTAGCAGCTATACTTAGTTGTCATAGCCTGAATGACAAGACTATGCTAAATAGTCTTTTCCTTACTACAAAAGCTGTCTGTGAAGGACAAGAGCCCCATGATAACAGTATTTAATGTACCTCATGTTGAATTACTAAAAGCACCAGGCATTTACTTTTAAGATGTTGACTTTTCATGTCAACACATCCAGACCCCTAACTTCCCTAAAAACATGTTGGATGGCTCATTTAAAGTTAATCTCATATTTCATTTCTTTATCTCTGCATTTACACACTTTTAAAGAAGAGGTTAAATAAACCTGAATGGAAGAAAAGAAAAATAGAAGAAAAGAAAATGAATTCTCAATACAGCGTTGCTGTTTAAATTCCTTGATTATTTGAGTGGCCATATTGTACTACTACAAGCAGAGCTCATAGCACCATTGGTAGAAGGAGGAAAAAATGGATAGATAGGGAGAAAATGCCTACAGTAAAAAACAGAAAAAGAGACAGTGCGGGTAAGCAGGTGCTGACAAGGGTTTAGAGAGGAAAAACTGATGATGGAATGATGAAGCAGACCCAGAATCAGAGACTGAGAAACTCACAGAAAGCAGAGGAAAAGCAGATAAGCCACAACAGAAGCAGAAACATAAGAGTTTGTGCCCAGTGCAGAACACTCTCCTCCACTCATGAACTCAGGATTCCCATTTCTCTGATATTAACAGACACAGAAGTTGACATATAAGCTGCTACTGCCATCAGCTACTATTAACTACAAGGGAAAATGCTCTCACAAAGTACACAAACAAAATCAGAATGAAGAAAACTAATTGCAGGAGTTTAGGCAGATTTCTTACAGAAAAAAGTAATGAACATTTTCAAAAGCTCTTGTACTAATGCAGCTACGTAGTAGGGTCACTCCCAGAGAACAAATTAAAATTGATTTGTTAAGCCCTTCCCAGGGCTCCTTTATTCTGTTTGGTCTCTGTTAGTATTCTCACCTGGGAGGTTCTCTTAAGCATGAGATCCTCAAAGTATTTATGTATTGATCACAGAAGGAAAAGCCCACAGAGAACCAGTTATCTGATTTACTTCACCTCAGAGGAACAAAGATTTCTTTTTTCTTAATTGCTAAATGTATGAACCATTTATAACATGAGCTTCCTTTCACTTATGAAAGCTATATACTGTCTATTCTGGCCATCCCTAACCTTCATTTCTCAAAAATTACCATGTATAAGAGAAACCCTTCTTTAAATAAAAGCCAGCTGTTTGCATCTTTTCACTCCTTCACCACAATCCCTTACTCCGCTCTTGATTATTTCTTCTAAGTTTGGCATCTAGACCATTAGCATTTTTTCATAGTGAAAAATTTTCATAACTTATCCATCTTTTATGCAGAAATCATGCTCAGCCTATCAAAGACAGAAAAATCCCAACCTTTCTTACTGAAGAATTCTCCTTAATTATCTTTACGTCTTTCAATACCAGCAATAAAGATGCTCTAAGATGAACTGAACAGAAATTGGTCATGTTACAACAACAGTGCAAGAGCTAGTTTTTTGTTGTTGTGTCGGCTTTGCAATGTTAACACAAGTATTTTGGCCACTTAAAGAGACTGACATTTGCAGAAGATTTTCTGAATGAATTAAAAGTAAGATAATAATAGAAGCCTGAAAATGGTAAATTCGAATCTCAGTATTTTAGCTATAAAACAGGTAAGAAATGGGCAATATTAGTAACAAGATTCCAAAACTGCTTTTCATCGGTTCTTTGTGTTTCCTACTGTGAGTATAGTATCAGTTTTCATGATGATGTAGTATTTTTTACTTCCTGCTGAGAAACCCAGTGAGAATTTTAATTAGTGCCAAATGTGGTGCTGTGTTTCTAATGTGCTTTTTTTTCACTGATAATTGGAATGAGACAAAATTAATTTCCCCTAGGTCACCAAATATGCATAAAATAATAATTTTCAGACACCGTGACTTGGTCAAATTGCTAACAGGCTCACATTTCACCCTTAAGTGAAACGATCACTAAACAAATCAGTACTTTCCTGCCTCCCTCCCTCCCAGCTGCTGGTTGGGCAGAACTGAAACAACAAAACAAAACAAATCATGCATGCATTTAGACAATATTTTGTGTGACAAGACAGCAAAGAAAACAACAATTAAAATTAAGTTGTACTTACTTTACACCTGCTGATAAGCTTACAACAGGGAAGAAAAACCCTTCTGTACTGAAGTTCTCAAACATTCCTTGTACAGGCTGTCCATTAATGCGGAATGAAATGCTGGGTACACCTAAATCCAAGCAGCAGCTAACTACATCATCAGATGCTAATAAATGCTGATTGACAGATGCTACAGCTCTGGGTACTCGACCTAGGATAAAAGTATTCAGTAATCAGAAGCTTTAAGCAGACTCTCATAGGTTTAACAATGAAATTATTTCCTCAAAAACACCATCAAGTTTTTTGTTCGCAGTCATGAGGACATGATTTTGCCTTCATCTGTTTTACAAACGGTTCTGCTTTCAGAGACAGACAGTGAGTCAACATTCTTCAAACTGATACGTGGCAGAAAAGTGCATAAACTGAGCAAATCACTTGAGACCTCTGACACTGATCACAAGCCAGAACACGCTCAGCTGAAATCATGCAAGTTCACACTGTACCCTCATGCAAGAGTACTGAGGCACAGTAAATGACACCCTCTTTATAAAGCTAACACTGATATATCCAACTTTTTTTTTCTTTAGTTATTTGTGAAATACCAGATTCACATATCTGTGAATATTCAGTGATGAGACACTGGAACATGTTCCCCAGAGAAGCTGTGGATGCCCCATCATTGGAAGTGTTCAAGGTCAGGTTCGATGGGACTTTGAGCATCCTGGTGTAGTGAAAGATGTCCCTGCCCATGGCAGGGGGTTGGACTAGATGATCTTTAAAGGTCCCTTCCAACCTAAACCATTCTATGATTCTATAATTCTACTGGAGCTGTGATTATGACCAATAACCAGGTTTACAGTATCAACAGGCAGAATGGTATACTGAGTTATCAAAAAATGGATCAAGAATTCAATGGGCCAAGTTTTCTTTATCAACTACAGCCATACACTAAACAGAGGGAACTTCATTTTCCCTACCTGGGAAGGTGGAACCTTACAGCCATGCACAGGACTCAGCAATTATAATAACAATTAACTAGAGATAATATATCTGAAGTAATCTAACTATACACATTTACAGATAACTGCAGTTTTTCAGTCGCATTTGAGTATCTGAGTATATTTTTAGCCAAGGAATATCTCTTCAGAATTCCTTTCAAAACAATTATCTTGAAAACATTGTATTTTAACTGTAAAGCACAACTAGTTAAGCAGTTAAGCACTATTCCAAATTATTGTGTTTGGAACTTCTTAAGAACAAGTCAAGTCAATTGTTCAGGACAGTTTAAGTACTCTGAATTTTCCCTTACTGCAGGAGATGAGATTTAAGAGACTTTCCAGCACTGTATTTCTGAGGTTCAATCAGTGTTTAATTTTGTATTAATGATTTATTCAGCCATTTCTAATGGACTATGTTACAGATGTCTCCCAGCCTACTCCCAAAAATCATTATTTCTGTCATTTGAGAATTATTCAGTAGGGCTGAAAAAAATATTGAATTATGTGTGTACATACACACACATAGAGATATTTTATCTACAAAATCCTATGCTACAACAATGCTAATCTAATGGAAAATTCAAACACACCCAAATAAGGAAATGTTAGAATTAAGGCCATAAAATCAAATTCGGCGTATTTATGTACGCTGTACTTAGAACACACCTTTTAATTGCATGCCCCACACTATTCTTTTCTGAGCAATTAAAGAGTACTTAGCTGTATATGGCATTTCAAAGCACTAAGAAATATGTGGAAATTAATGATTTTGCCTACATGCCTTGAATAGTGTACAATAAATAAAGCACAAGCCACAAATTGAACAAGCTGAAAAATAACCATCATTTACTGCGTATGCAAGAGAAATCTGGAAGGACAAATAACATGCTACTTCATAATTAAAGATTGTACACACAAGGACTGAAATAATGTCTATTTTTTTTCCCCAAACTTCTGCATGCTCATGGATGGCTACACACTCAAGAAACAAAACCGTTAAATTAAGACATATCTATAGAGTGTGCTGATACTGAAGGTTTTTTTTAAGTCTTTTGAACAAATTTGAAAAGACTTACAGAAAACACAGAAAGCTGAATTCCTGGTGAAACAAATTGTTACAAAATGTCCTTTACAACAAAATGTTACATTCGCAACTCAATGTTTGAACATTTCAGAGAAGAGGTGGCCAGAATTGTGTAACTTTGGAAAAAAATGTCCACATGTCATTCTGGAAAATGAACTCAGTTTTCAACTCAATTTTATCTTGAGGCAGAGACCCAGCCAATGAAATTTGCTCTCAAACAATTTATGATTAACAAAGCTATAAGCCAAAGAAAATACAATTTTAGACCATATTAATACAATGTTAAAAAAAGGTGATCCTCCAGTTTCGTCTACATTCTTAACAAAAGCTTCTATATGAATTAAAGACCTTGTATTGGGTTTGCATGGCAAGGTTTTGGTAGCAGGGGGGCAACAGGGGTGGCTTCTGTGAGAAGCTGCTAGAAGCTTCCCCTATGTCCAATAAAGTCAATGCCAGCTGGCTCCAAGACAGACCTGCTGCTGGCCAAGGCCGAGCCCATCAGCGACAGTGGTAGCACCTCTGTGATAACATATTTAAGAAGGGGAAAAGAAGTTACAGGGGAGTAGCAGTTGCAGCGAGAGAGAGGAGTGAGAAGATGTGAGAGGAACAACTCTGCAGACACCAAGGTCAGTGAAGAAGGAGGGGAGGAGGTGCTCCAGGCGCTGGAGCAGAGATTCCCCTGCAGCCTGTGGTGAAGACCACTGGTGAGGCAGGCTGTGCCCCTGCAGCCCATGGAGGTCACGGTGGAGCAGATATCCACCTGCAGCCCATGGAGGACCCCACGCCGGAGCAGGTGGAGGCCCGAAGGAGGCTGTGACCCTGTGGGAAGCCCATGCTGGAGCAGACTCCTGGCAGGACCTGTGGCCCCATGGAGAGAGGAGCCCACGCTGGAGCAGGTTTGCTGGCAGGACTTGTGACCCCGGGGGACCCATGCTGGAGCAGCCTGTTCCTGAAGGACTGCACCCCGTGGAAGGGACCCATGCTGGAGCAGTTTGTGAAGAACTGCAGCCTGTGGGAAGGACTCACGTTGGAGAAGTTTGTGAAGGACTGTCTCCCTGGGAGGGACCCCACGCTGGAGCAGGGGAAGAGTGTGAGGAGTCCTCCCCCTGAGGAGGAAGGAGGGGCAGAGACAACGTGTGATGAACTGAATGCAATCCCCATTCCCCATCCTCCTGCGCTGCTCGGGGGGCTGGGGGGGGGAGGAAGTCAAAAGTTCGGGAGTAAGATTAAGCTGAGGAAGAAGGGAGGGGTGGGGGGAAGGTGTTTTTTAAGATTTGGTTTTATTTCTCATTATCCTGCTCTGATTTGACTAGTAATAAATTAAATTAACTTTTCCCCAAGTCGAGTCTGTTTTGCCTGTGACGGTAATTGCTGAGTGATCTCCCTGTCCTCATCTCGACCCACGAGCCTTTTGTTTTATTTTCTCTCCCCTGTCCAGTTGAGGAGGGGGAGTGATAGAGCAGCTTTGGTGCGCACCTGGCATCCAGCCAGGGTCAACCCACCACAGACCTTTACGAATTAAGATATTGTTACACATTTTAGGTACAAAACCTAATTGCCAGAGCTCTGTTTTAAATATTTATGTAAGTAGAATACATATGTAAAATCTTCTAGAAATTTTAGCAACTGTTTCGCTTCCTAGTGCTTTTCTTTCTCCTGTCATTACTTATTGATAGTTCGATTAAGAATGATGTTACAAAGATAGCAGATGATGTAATTAAGGGCATACAACTAATTATCTAAATATTTTCTTATTTTATAGCCTTATGCATTATTTCTTTTCTGAAATGTTCCTTATTTAGAGAGCATTTAGGAACTTTAAGAAAGCAAAAACAATCATCAGCATTTCCTGTGTTGCCATTTGATTCTTACAATTAGCCAGTAGCACTTTGTTGGTTGTTTCTATAGGAACATACATTGACATAGTCAAAAGGTATTCTGCTGTGACAAACCTGTCTGTTTACAGAAGGTATATTCTAGTTCCCTGTCCCTGGATAGAGTATTGGGGGAGGGATAACCACACAAAAACCCAACAGCCTTGCTCATAGCTCCAAAGCCACTTTCCAGCTAACTATGTGCCCCAGAGGGCTCTCACAAATCCCTCTCCAAAGCATCCTAGTCAGATTCTTGTCTTCTCCTTTTTCCTCAGTGGTTATTCTTTATAACACACTCATTATTACAAAAATTATTTGAACTGCAACACTTCAGCTGAGCCCTCCTGTAAACTTCTTTTACTCTTCTAGAACTCTTATTCAAATCTACCCGACTGCATGGGCAGTGACTTCCACTTTTTTGTTAACTCAGCCCACTAACATCTTCAAGTTGCTTGAACAAAGAATGGCTAACAGACCACAATTTACCCTCGCCGATCCTTATGTGACCACAAGTGGCATCCATTAACTCCCTTCTTTATAAACTGCAAGTGTAACCACTTCACTGCAGTACTAATTGAGAGTCTCCTAGATTACTACGCACATTACGAAGCATTCCTAGAAAAACTCTATTTTTTTCTGCTAAGCCTATTTTAAATAATAATATGAAAAATATTTTTTCAAACAGCGTAGCAACTACAGGTTTCCAGTTTGATATTACACCACAGAAATTTATGTTCCAAAACCAACCAAAGTTGGTAATAGTGTAGCACTTCTTATTTCTAATTGCCAAAATTATCTTTTATGAAACTATTTATCAAAATTTAAAATCGATTTATTAAATCTATCAATAGGTGTGAGGATAATGTCATTTTACTTCAACTGTAGATACAAAGTGAAAGAATAATGCAAATGTAGATCCATATACAATGAATTTGTCTGAGATCAATACATCCATTGATTTTTGAACAGATAGACTTAAGTCAGTATTGATCTAGATCTGGAAAACGCCATTTTTTGATCAAAATCATGAAAATAGAAGCTATCTGCTAAAAAGTCTAATTGGTATAATTCAATATTGACTAAAATCTCAGACAAGAAGTCTGATCTGAAATTCTAAATAACTTCATGGTATCCTGGAGTTCTGAATGTAGCTTTATAAAATAGCATGCTATATATACACAGGTACTGAAGGTAAAGGTAGGTAACTTCTAAATGCAACAATAAGTGGAAGTGAACAAACTACTTACCAGACCACAGATGAAGGCCATCAAAACCATAAGAGTACAGGTCATCACCAACACCATTGCCTCCCCATCCTTCTCCACCTCCAGGATAGGGGGCATAACCTGAAGTAGAGGCCCATCCAACTCGTAAATGTGTGGGTTCTGCCGTCAAGAATGGTTCAACCTGATCAATTATTAACTCAAAGTACCACTTCTTGTATTGTGCAGAGCCCTCAGCAACACCCAAAAATATGTTTGGCCTTATGCTAAGAAAGAAAACGTAAGCCAGTTAGTGTAAACATAAAATGCCACATATGAATTATATTGCTGTATAATAGTTAAATTCACTTTGTAAATACGATAAGAGTGTAGATGTCCACATTTTGCTTATAATATTTAAAATAGTGACCCATTTTATGACTTTATAAAGCTGCTGTAGAATCATCTTCTAAGGTATAGGTTGCATGCTTTGAAAAACTCACAGTCAAAAGAGAAATAACAAGATCATTTCCTAAAATCAAAAAAACAGAGGTGAGGTTGCCAGGAAATCAAATCCCTCTTAAAACACACAAGTACTTCACAGTATGTTCACATACTCTGTAATAATTATTAGGTAAAGCCATGCTCTGTTTTGAATGAGAAACAAGCAACTTTCACCTTTCTGTTTCAGAACAGATCTTACTATTAATTAGCAATTTCTATTTGAGCACTTTCCATTACAATTGCCATATTGTTAGTAAAAATGGGTTTTTCAGAAGCTAATACATAAACACTTCCTAAAGTGTGTGTCTCAATATTGAAAGCTGTGAACATCTCTTAGGTTACAGTATTTTCTTCAATTAATTATTGAAGACATGTATGTTTCATTTTTTCTAATATAACAATAAAACATGTCACTATACCTTGTCACATCATTAATCAAACGTGTTTGCAACAGTAAGTCTCTTCTAGGCAGTAGATTGTCACAGATCAAATTTTGATTGGCACGAACTGCAACTCCATTACAGACACAGAGAGAGCAAAGCACATCAAGAACCTTAAAAAAAAAAATCAGAAGAAAATCAGGTAAAGGCAGTTGCATATACTATTACTCAGTTGTTAGCTTAATTTACATTCAGAATAGACCTAAAGGAAGGAATATAATACACATTATCAATATTGTTTTCTAAATACTTTTCACATATATGGACCCAATGTAGTCTGTACTACTGATAGAGGATATCAAACATTTGTGGAACACAAATTCAGAACACAGGTGCCCTGGTTTTGGCTAGGATAGAGTTAATTTTCTTCCTAGTAGCTGGTATTGTGCAGGGTTTTAGATTTAGTAGGAAAATAATGTTGATAACACACTGATGGTTTTAGTGTTGCTAAGTAGTGTTTATATTAAGTCAAGGATTTTTCAGCTTCTCATGCCCAGCCAGCAAGAAGGCTGGAGGGGCACAAGAAGCTGGGAGGGGGCACAGCCAGGACAGCTGACCCAAACTGGCCAAAGGATATTCCATACCATATGACATCATGCCCAGTATATAAACTGGGGGGGAGTTGGCCGGGAGGGGCAGATCGCTGCTTGGGAACTAACTGGGGATCAGTTGGCAAGTGGTGCGCAATTGCATTGTGCATCACTTGTTTTGTATATTCTAATTCTTTTATTATCATTATTGTCATATTATTATTATTATATTTTCTTCCTTTTCAGTCCTATTAAACTGTCTTTAGCTCAGCCCACGAGGTTTGGGTTTTTTTCTGGATTGTCTCCCCCATCCCACTGGGTGGGGGGAGTGAGCAAGCGGCTGCATGGTGCTTAGTTGCCGGCTGGGGATAAGCCATGACAACAGGGTTTACAAAATGCCTCAAAAAACCTTCCTTTGAGATTCCTTGTTCTCATTTCAATTAGAAAAAAGCAAAGCTAGAACAGCTGTATGTTAACTCATTACAATTTTTTTAATTAAATCTCATTAAAAATTTGAAATGTAAAATGAAATTCTTTGAGAAATTTACTGCAGCCCAAAAAACTTTCTGAGCAAAATTAGTGGACAATTCTCAACAGCAATTCTCAGACTGCTTATGAATCTGTTCTGAAAGCATGTTTTCAATATAAGAAGTAATCCATTTATTTTTAAAATGAAAAACATTTAGAGTTTCACAAAGATCTTATTCTAAAATTTCAGCTTTCTTTTTTTTGGTCACAGTCTGAAAAGTCAAAGAGATTGACATAATTCTCCCACAGATTACTGGAGCAAAAGGTTTTGGAAGAGAGAACATAGTAACATAGTGTTCTTTAATGCTGAGGGACAAAGCTGCACACTTTTGCAAAAAGCAGAGAAGCTTAAAGATGCACCTGAGCTCTGACAAGCAATCATTAAGCAATGAGCCAAATGGTCTAAACTCTTACAGACCATCTCCAAGACAAAGAACCATCTTCACACTGTTGATTACCATTTTGGAAACTGTTGTACAACACAAGGAGCAGCAGAACAGAACATTTTAGCCACTCCTGTTCTCTGCCCAGTGGATTAGCACAAAACCACCCTCAACAGCAGTTTAAGCTAATATATTGTGAACTTTGCTATGTCCCAGCCCATGCATTTGCCTTTCTACCATCTCTGTTATTGGGCAGAAACCTCTAGCAGAAGGATAGAGGTAGTAACTTAAATAACAACAGAAACGCTGACCAGTACTCAGCTGTAAAGTGTCTTAATAACATTAATGATTATCAATAACTCAGAATTTACATACAAACTGTTTAAATAATCTCTATGCACTCGCTGACCATATTTCTGACACAAGGCTTTTCATTTAAAAAATCCTTCAAATCAATAATTTCCAAGACAATTTTGGTTAATATTACTGTTTCTTATTTCCTAAATCACAACAGAATTTCTAATCTAGCAGGAGAACAAGATATACTGTTTCTGGAGTAACAAATAAAATCATTACTTCATTACTTACTGATGTTTAGTCAAAGACATTACAAATGGAAATGCACAAATCCGTTACCCAGTCTAATTCTTCTCCTGTATACAACATTTTCCTTTTCTGCTTTAAGTTCTCACTATGAGGTCTAAATTAAGATGCTCCAGCTGAAAGGTTCTCTTTGCAGGTGACTGGCACAGCACAATAATCTTGCTAACAGCTAAAAATAGTAGCTAAACTTACCACTGTAATTTCAACTTTTTTCGTATGCCTACTTATGTCAGTTCATACTCCTTAACCATGCTTAAAATACTTCTCTCCTTTTCCGTATCTGTAGTTGGTTAGGTTCTCTGTATTACCTTCTCCTGTAAATCAGTAATCTCAGCTCACTAAAACCTTCTTTGTTCTTCCTCCAGGTTATCAGTCTTTCAAATAAAATTTTAATTAAGAAGGAAACTCACATCAGAAAATCATACATAAAACTATATCCTCCTCTGTGTTGTGATGTCATCCTGACTGCAGCCAGAAACTGTGTTCACCTTCTTCTGTCATAATAAATTGCACATTGATGTCTAAATTAATTTCCACCATTATTTCTTCTGGTATAACTCAGGGCTTTTTCCTTTCTTCTGAACACCTGTGTTTTCAGATATTTGGATTATTTTTCTGATTCCTCATTTTATTTTTTTCTTTTCTGCTACTATTATTATCCCTAACTATTAAGTTAGGAATGACTTTGCAGGACTTAGTTCTGTCTTTCTGCAGATACAACAATGGTAGTTCACTACTTCTGCAGAACCCTGCATCACAAAGAAAGCTACTCTGTCCATGTGCTTACAGCAACCAGAATGCTTCATTTTCTCAGCAAATCCACAGTTCTGACTGGTTATCAGTATTTCTTAACTATTGGCTTGTCATTCATATTTGCTGTATTTGAAACTGAAAAGCAATTATATATTACACTTTTTTTTTTAATCTCAACAAAGCAATTTTGCAGATGTACTTCAAGGTTATTTTATTCCTTTAAAGGTACTAGAATCACATATTTCCATGTTGTGTTATCAACAGTATTCTCACACTAAATCCAAAACACAGCACTATACCAGCTACTAAGAAGAAAATTAACTCTATCCCAGCCGAAACCAGGACATCTGGTTTTTTTTCCACAAATCATTGTAAGATTATCAGTACTTCCTTAGTTTTTCCAAACATACCTTGTAATTGCGCCCGTGTTTATCCAACAATGAAATAATGGATTTGATGTGCTCCTCAGCTATTATATTTAAAGCTTCTGGGCTTTCAATCAAGATGCAGTGCAATACTTCCAAAATACCTGTATGAAGGCCACAGAAATAATGTTGTCATTAAATCATCTGCACAACCGAACACAATCTAGAAGCTCAGTAAATAACACAGCATCTTAAGCAATGCTATCTTTTCTCCAGCCTAAAAAGAGAATGAAAACACTTTTAAAGAGTATTGATACCCTTCAAAAACCCTTCTCTCTCTCTCTCTGTTATTTGTACTTGTGCCCACAAACAACTCTGGTGTTATTCAACAGCAATGGGACAGTAGTCTTGATACTGTCTGACCCAATCCATTAATTCACCGAAGTCACATTCAACACTGACTGGACGTAGTATTGCACATACCAAATGTATGGAACCAAAAAATGCCACAAAAATGTCTGTTTAAATGTAATACTTTGCTCAATTAAAAAAAAATGCAGTGTATTTGTTTTCTAACACATGTTGTTTTCAAGGAAAACTGCTCTGACATTTATAATGTAAGACAGCTGTCTATGGTGTATTGATAGTTAATTTACATTGATAAAAGTGAGTCTCACCTGAGGAAGATTCTAATCTGTCCAATTTACTTATTAGCCAATCGAGGTTACTGGAAAACTGAGTACAATTGTTTCTGTTGCCACGAATGAGAGCAGCTGGAAAAAATCCACAAGGTATAATTTTATGACAGGAGATTTCCTTTTTAAATCACCAATGTTAATCATATAAATTTTAAGACAATTTTTATAACAAGTTCACAAAATAATAAAAAGACATATCCTAAATATAAATATGTTACAGTAATAAAGAATTAAGATTTTCATTAATCTGAGTATCAGCAACTGACATAACTTCTAAAGAGCATGTAGGTTTTGAAGTTGACAGGGGTCTACTGGATAAACAAGAATTTCAGCAAGAAATATGTTTTATTTATGTTTTATTTTATTGTTAAATTTAAAGAGAAATTATCGATCACCCTTGTTTGATGCAAATGTCAAGCATTGTCATGACCAAGTGGCTGAAACACTTCTTTTTCTATTTCTTCCTACCAATGAGTGGGAAGATCATATGCAGAAGTTTAAGCTTAAGTGCAGGTTGGGTCTCAGTAGAGCAGTAGAGCTTTTTAGCTCTACTTTCTGATTAAAACATGTTATAGAATGGATAGCTTTCAGTCTTCAGCAGCGCAGAACACAATGTTATTTGACTGCACTTTGAAAGTTCATCAGCATTCAAGTATTTCAAGCAATACTGATTTTTTTTCTTCCAGAAGTTATTACTGATCATAGAAAAACACACAAAAGCCTTTTGTATACAATTGTCAAGGATTTTTATTACGAAGCATTAACTTAATATTTATTACATCAGAACAAGTGTGTTCAAGATGTACCTGCAGAAGAAAATCATGACAAAATCTGAAAAGGCCTACATAGCACTAAAGAGGTTTTTTTTCATCAAACTTTTCTTTAAACTCGTAAGACTGTAGTAAATGCAGGCAATGGTATCTCATTACTTTCTAAAGCAATGAGAAGATTTCACCAGAAGCATCTGCATGTCTGTGCTATATGAATAACCTCATGCTTCAAAGCACTCCCCTTGGTTTGTTTTATTCTTGTCCTAACTCTCGACTTGCGTATTTTACTATGCTTTGGGACTAACTTTCTTTGTAATGAAATTAGAATGTATTTAAACTCCATCAGAAGACAAGATTCTCCTATATTACGCAACTCAGGTATCAAATTAGTGATTTAAAGAAATACACATATACATACTTCTCCTACTCTATAATTTTGGCCCTTCTACAACACAAAAGAAGTTCGCTCTAGAAAGCATGGTACTGAAATTGAAAAAAAAAAAATTAATTTCTGTTTTATGTAATTATTAACATTTAAATCTAAGCCTCAAGTGACAAACGTGGATTCAGTAGACCTACAAGTTCTGACTATTATTTTTAGACCTCTCTTCAGCTTCATATATAAAGACTGTTTTCCAGTTTTTCTAATTTTTAAAATAATAATTCACACCTATTTGCATACCACAGGTACATTTAAATTAAAAAAAAAAAGATATGCATTTGGCATGCTGCACCAATCTTCTTCCTAGCTGAGATTTATTTTTCTGCTGTATCATTGCTCAATAAACTCTGTTCTCTATAATAAATATCAGTAAGTATATAGAAGAAATTCTGTAATTTACACGGTAGAATGAATAACATACAAAGTATTCTTTGGTGGTGAAGCAGCAAGTAGAATATAAAGAACACATATCCTGTTTTTTTACATTAGTAGATTATTGAAGAACTTACCTAACAATTTGTAAAGGAGATTCAAAATTTCTTTCCATGCTGTACCATGTTCTTCTCTTGCAATTCCTGCAAAATGAGCTGCGCTGTTGTAGTCATTTAAGCGATCAATGCAATTCAAGACTAGTGCCAGCATTCCCTAAACGTATATGACAGAGAGGAAAGCAAACTGTACATGAAAAAGCTGTTGTTGTCCTTTTAAAAGATTTTGTCCTGTATGTACGCATTTAAAAGTTGCATCATCTCAGATTAAAAAAACCCAAACTATTGTGCTTACAAGATTTGAATATGTATTTTTCCATATCAGAATCATCCATTTTAGAGAGTGATTCCATACTGTTCCTTACTCAGCTAAGTATTATAAAAAGTAAGGAATAAACAAAGCTGACAATAAAGGCTTTTATAATTTTTGTGAATAGACTCTTTTTTACATAATATCTCCCTTACATAGGAGAAAAAAACCCAAACTTTAAATTTATATACAAAAGAATTTTTGTTGATTAAAAAAAGGTGGAAATTTTACTATCCAACAAAATATCTGTAAAACAAAGAAGTTCAAATACTAGAATAGATTTTTAGCTTCAGTTTGATTGGAGACTAAAATGGTATTGAAAACCTGCAAACAATCCAAACAACTCTAAAAACATTGTAAAATATATAAATATTATATACATATATTATACATATATTATAAATATATGTAAATATATAAATATAAATATAAATAATTATAAATATATGTAAAATATATAAATATAAATACAGAAGTGTAATTATTCCATTTTCAGATGAGCAATTCTACAATTATGTAATACATATCCTTCTCTAAAACTAGCATTTTTCCAGTTTCTAGAGATAAATAGTTCCTGTTTCACACCCTGGCGGACAGAAAAGACACCAGAAATAACATCTATCATTGATCCAAGTTTTATTATTCATTTTGGGTATCCAGAATGTATAACTACATAGTGAGAAAAAGAAATTTCTTGTCACAATCGTTTCTTTTAAAAATGACATCTGTTTAAAGATGCTCAGAAGTATTAAGACCAAATTTTATGAGAGAGAGCTTGTGGCCTGTGACAAGTGTGGAAGTGAAAAATACATAACAGCAAGTTATCATATGGCATTACAGTCTATTATATATATATATCAGCTATGGAACTTTACATTATAAATCATAGGCATGCGTCTAGATGATAATGTTTAGGTTCTTCTCAATGTTTGTGACACAATACACTTAAAATTAAAATAATGTAACAATTCCTCTCTCTGTACCTCTTCTTTGAATAGATTTTGTCTGTTTTTGAGTGACCGAAGCTTGCTTTGCTTATCTTCATGTTCCAGGTCTTCTTCGGGAAGCTGGAAGTAAGTAATCAGGTCTTGCAGAGTCTGAGCCATCTCCTCAATAGGCAGGGCAGTGGGTGATAGTGTTCTGTTGTTTCCACTATGGAAAACAATGAGAAAGACTGGCAGCATTATTCATTTCCCCACTGTAATTTACAGTATTATGTAGCAGCCTATTTTCCATTGGTATCTAAATCAAGTCTTGTTATACATATGACAGATGTATATGAGCAACAGCTGAACTGCAAATCATTCAAGCATCTATTGTTTGGGTGTCCAGCGCTCAGAGGTTCCTAAAGTGGAATCACATTTCCCTTTCTGCACTGATGTAAAGAGAGAGAATGATTAAAAAAACTGAAAAAATGAGAAGAAACAATATAAGTCAGCAAAAAGATGAAACAGAGATTACAGATGTACCAAAGTCCTTTCTTACAGTAATTGATTTTGTTTAGATACTTTAAATCCTGTTGATGATATAGGCGTAATGTGCAGATGGACTAAAATAGTAGCAGTTATTGAGGCTGTACACCCCCAGTCTTCTAGACAAAGAACACAAAAATAACAGGTAATCCTAACCATTAATTAGGTCTTCTGTATCAACTCTATAGAGAAAATAAAGAAGGGTGGGATTTAAAAATATAAAGCATTTCAAGGAATCTCAGTTATCAGTAAAATAATGTCTCTTTCCTGTTCGAGCATTTGCTCAATCTTGGGTGACAACCCAATTTTTCAGGGTCTGACGCACTCTTATAAACAGTATAATCTAGGAGGAGCTGATTGCTGGCAGAGGTGGCTCTGGTTTTATATCCTCAGCACAAGAAATACAAAGGAGTAGTGAAGTCCCTTGTGATACTGAAGAAGTAATGCTTTAAAAGCAGTCTCATATGGTGGGTTCTGTGGAAGCAAATTCTTAATTATAAACTCATTTTTCTTTATTTTTTCATCTATTAGGCAGCAATACAAGGATGACCACTTGATCATCATAATTAAAACTTCTGTCAAGCACTATGAAAAAATAGTTTCTTTAGTACTACATACATTCTTACCGATTTCATTGTGTATTCTTATACGTTGATGTCAGCAATTATAAAGGAATATGCATTGACACAGAACTGTATTTTACCCTAAAAATCTTCAGACAAAACATATCGTATGGAAGACCTATAGTGAAGGAAACATGGAACTTCCACTGAATTGAAGATCTTTGTCTTGCTGCTTGTTAAAGAGCTATTATTGTGTAAGATTACTAATGTAAGATAAATGTCATGAACAATCTACTCTAAAGAATGAGGGAAGGGAAGGGGAACAAAAGTAACAAAAGAAATAGCATAATAAAAGTATGCTTCAAAATGCCCCATATTTTCAAACTAACATAGCTAAAGGTATTATTCAAAAAGTCAGACACAACCAAATATGTAAGACAGTTTTCATGATACTTACCTTCACTATCCAAATACTAAAGCCCTCGTCAGAACAACCAGTTTACAACTATTTCCATGTAAAGTCTCAAACTTATTCATAACTAAGGTCTGCCAAAATTAAGCTAAACTGGTAAGTGACAGAAAACATTCTGAACAGTTTTGTACAAATTGACAGGCCAGATGATATAAAGCAGTAGAACAAACCTACAACATATACTTCAAGAGGACTGGAAAAATTTAAGCTAAAGCGAGTGCATTAATATGGTGAAAGAAAGTAAAATTTTGATTCAGAAAATCTATTTCATAAATAATATTGTTTAAATACAGGCTTGCATCCAAAAAACCAAAGTAGGGATGAAATGTGATAAATACAGTATCTTTTCATGTTCATTTTGTCAATGGTTCATTAAGATTCAACATCTCCTGAGGACGCAAAGGCCCTTCAGTCAGTAACATACAAATTTAGATAAACTGCTTTAAATGATATTCACGTCCAACACATTTTTTTTGCTATTGGCCAAGACTGTATTTTTCCTTGAAAAGAAAGGTATTATGCTGCCATATGTGTGGCAAGAATATCAGGCTACTACTTAAGAAGCACAGCTCTTTATCTAACTTTCTCAATAAATCAAGATTATGACAGAGCAAGTCTGGTGTCATATTAAATTGTTTAAATTCCCCAACTTTCTAATATCCTTTGTAGTATTGACTCCGTGCTTAGGGTACTCATATACTGCATGTTTCACAATGCCCAGGTATCCAAGGGCTTTGGTGCTTTGATCTGTGGAAACAGCCATCACTGTTTCCACATTAGTTTTTGAGTTCTATTATACAGGGTAGTGTAACAGCCTAATCTCGGATAATTCTTACTGAAGTATAATTATTAACTGCATTGCCCTCTAGCACAGCAAAGATTTGGAAGATAAATACTATTCAGAAGGTAATTCTATTGATTCTATTCTAAAGTCTTAGAATCACAACTTGAATTATTCCTTAAAATCAGATATAGTCACTATGTAGGAATGCTCACATAATAGTTTAGCCGAGAGATAGAAGTTAAGAAGTTGTTCCTTTTACCTTCTCAGCTGAGTTAGCCTTCTGCCTTAATTGTTGTTACTGCATATAATCTGTTATACTGCATACAGTTCACCAGAGAGAACTGCCTCTCCTCTGATCTTCAAATCTTCCAGATATGATCAGAGGGGTGACAGAGAAGTAGGAGGATCAACAGGATGGGTGATTAAAAAGGTACAGGTAAAATGTTTCAGCCCAGATTTTGAAGGCAATAAACTGGTATTCTCCTCCCAGACATATAGAGATCTATTTTGTACTTCCTTCTGTTGTTTATTTGCATGGACTTGGGACTGCTATGGTTTCCCATCGTACTTTTGATCTAAACAGTATTAGGCATCAATATTCCTTCCAATTAGTTTGACAAATGTGAATAGTTAGCTATAAAATTTGGTTTACCAAGAAAAATAGAAAAATAGGAACCCTTTTATGAATATTGTGGAGTTCTAGCTACTGTAGAATACTTACTAATGGAGTTACATTAAGATCATTTAGCATGTTTTCTTAAACCAGGATTATGATCCGGTTTGCTTCCGGCTTCAAGGTATTAGATTTCATGTAAAAATTCTTAAATAAGCTGTTTTATCTATTTAATGGCATTATTCATCAAAATTACAAACTCAAGTCCGTAAAAATATATTGCTAATAGCTGCTATATACAAGTACTTGAAAGCAGGAAATAAGGATTCTGTTAGAGAAATTCTTATTTCAGAATACTTTAAAAAACAAACAAACAAAAAATGACTGTATATAAGATGGTAACAACTACCTTATAAACTGGCTGAATAAGCTTGTAGTATTGCGAATGATTCGAGCAGCCTGGGATTCCTCGTGCTGACATCTTTGTAAGGTTAGACCATCATCCATATGGCCTTCTTGGTGTAATATAACCTATTGAAAGTCAGTAATTATCACAATAATTACTTAAAAAAAAATATGTGCTTTTAAATATTTTGTAACATTTCAATATTGCACTGAAAACAGTAATTGCATCTATGCTGAGTTACTACTTGTTAACCATTTTATCTGAACATCGGTTTATTAATTAATTACAAATTTGTCAATCTCACATAAAAGTTATTCAGAGAAGACATTTTAATGTACCTTTATTCTCCCGCAATTCATTAAACTTATATGCTTATCAAATATTTTCTAACTGAAACAAAAAATGTCATTCTTTCTATATCCTGTCTGTCAGGGAAAGAGGATCTTCACTATCTTAAGCATCATTTACTAAAGGATTCACACGTGAAGACTACTGACAAGAAAATCAAGCTGGAGTGACAAACATCATAAAAATTACATTTTTTTTTTATTTTACTTATTTTAAAATTACAGCATAATTTTTAGGTATCACAAAAACAAGTCTGGATCATTTTGAGTCATTAAAATCCTGCAGCATTATTGTACGAATTAAATGTGTCGTGGTTTAACCCCAGCCAGCAACTAAGCACCACGTAGCTGCTCCCCCCTCCCCCTTCCCAGTGGGATGGGGAGGAGGATGGGGAAAAAAAAGTAAAACTCATGGGTTGAGATCAGAGCAGTTTAATAACTAAAGTAAAATAAAATATAACACTAACAATAATAATTATAATAATAATTGTAATGAAAAGGAATATAACAAAAAAAAAGAGAGAGAGAAATAAAACCCAAGAAAAGACAAGTGATGCACAATGCGATTGCTCACCACCCGCTGACCGATGCCCCAGCAGAGATCTGCCCCTCCCGGCCAACTCCCCCCCGTTTATATACTGGGCATGACGTTCCATGGTCTGGAATACCCCTTTGGCTACTTCGGGTCAGCTGCCCCAGCTATGCTCCCTCCCAGCTTCTTGCACACCTGCTTGCTGGCAGAGCATGGGAAACTGAAAAATCCTTAACTTAGGATAAGCGCTACTTAGCAACAACTAAAACATCAGCGTGTTATCGACATTATTCTCACACTAAATCCAAAACACACTGTACCAGCTACTAAGAAGAAAACTAACTCTATCCCAGCTGAAACCAGGACAGTGAGTTATCCTGCTTCTTTGTCCAATGTATAACCTATTGAATTCTCCACTTAAAAATGTATTTTTTTAGCTCTGAGATAGTAAAAATTTGCTGCCCAACTTCCCGGTTAGCTGAGTAATTCTGAAGGCACTGAATAGTTAACAAAGAAACTAATAATGTTGTACAAGTGGTTACTGCCACAAATGGGAAGGTTATTTACCAACAGCTTTTTGTACATACTGGCATATAGGTATACCAAAGCATTGGAAAATGATGTTTTTCTATACTTGGCAGGATCCAAAGTACACGTGCTCTGTTCCTTCAAACATGCTGAGGAAGTGCTTTTACAAGAGGCAAACATCAACCTATGAGTTTATCTGGACCCCAGAATCCATGGAAATGTGACAGAGAAGACTAGGAACACATTTTTGAATGAGTATATTGACAATATTACCTTAAAGGAGACTATTTTACATATTGGTCATCCTTCTTCTTTGTTCAAGTAATTCTTTATATAGAGTCACACTGTGGGTGTCTTTGTTATCTGAAATATCACTATTCCATAGAAAAGGGTCCTGAGGTCTCTTAACTGAATAATAACTAAAGAACTGTTCTTCCCATCACAAAACCGGCAAGAAAACATTTGACAATCAGATAACGTTTCCTCAGGCCATTGCATGTAGCTCCAGATTTTGGAACTACAGGAATGGTACAGGAATGAAAACATTTGACAGATAGGATATTAAAGCTGCCACGCCTTGCAAAGTAATTGCACCTTCACCATTGTGTAGCAGATATGCACTCTTCTCCCTGAGTATGCAGCAGATCAGGGAAGAAAGAAGTCTTTTAGAAGGACCTAATCTTCCCTATTTCTCTGACAAAAAAAAACCCAACCAAACCCAAAACCTCAACTAAATCATCCAGAACCACCACAATGACAGGAAAGAGCTATTTAGAACTCCAGTAAGTAGATCACAGCCAGAAGCATCCAGCACTGCCTACTCCAATTCCTCAGATAAATCACTTCCCTGTGTATAAAGGGGCATTTTGCACTGCCTTGCTTGTTGAGGTACAGCAGGGCATTGGTATTGACCAACACCCTGAGCAATGGTCTCCAGGATGTGAATCCAAAACATGTAGCATATGTTTCTCTGTTCTCTGAGCTCTACCATTCTGGAGCTCTGCAGGAGTTCATAGCTTGCACAGAAGCAAGCTCTCAAACTGAAAAGACAGGCATCCATCACTCACGCTGGATGGTGGAGGAATGTTGAATAGAACATTGACATCATCACTACCTGGCAAAGTCTTGAACCCTTGGTTACCAAGATCTCAGAGAGAGAGAGAAATTCTGGCAGAAAACGTGTAACAGAAGCCTCATAAATGATGCCAGAATTTCTTACATATTTGTGTCTTGCAAAGACAGCATGATAACCAGATATATGAAACTACACCAAAGCTAAACAATACAAATTCTTACTTGGCATTTTGAGTATTTTATAATAGAACTAATGCCATAGTTGTTTTCTCCTCTCTGTAGATTTGCAGCAGCTGTCAGTGATAATAGCTAGGTTATGTGGGAAAAAACCACCCTTTGCCTCTTGCAAAAATAAGGTATGTCTCAGTCCTCCTAGGGCTACTGAGGCATGTTACAAAAAGTGCAGGTCAGCTCGGAAAAGATTACAGTGACTGAAAGTGAAAATCTCCTGACAAAATGATGGTGGAGAATGCATACAAAGCTATGACTTCACTTTTACTGTAGAAAAATAAATTTGATATAAAATTTAAAGGGATGTATATATCTAAACTTGCTTACAAAATTATAGTCTCGTACCATATTTTGCAGAGGATGAAAAACTGTTTCTTGCCTCCACAGGAATATCAATTACAGGAAGCAAGAAGGTTGGGGTTTTCTTCTGTTTGAAGGCACTTAACAGAAGAGAATTCTTCAGGTGAGAGGGCAACAAAAGATTTGGAGTCTTTGAACATGAATGAAACAGTTTGAAAGGAGAATAAAAGTGACAGGCAATTACGGAGGTTCTTTTAGTCCCTTGCTGCTGAGCAGAAAACTGGGGAAAAAAAAAAATACTAAACTTCACAGGAAGCTATTGCAAAATTCTTCATTGAATACAGAGGAAGAATCTACATGTTGCCTTTTCAAGAAGTAAAACTGGACCCTCTGAGGAAACAGAATCCCAAAACCAATACTGGCATGGGAAAGGAAGAGGCCATCATTGTGTGATTAAATCTCTTATCAAGAAAATACTGAATGACTGGCATACAAAGAAGAATTTCTCTGATCAGCCAGGTTGCTAAGAAAAAGTGAAGGGGTTGGGCACCCACTGCCTGTTTATGACCATGTGTGCTGCATAAATAAATGAGATTGTGCCAAGGGTGTGCTGAGGACCTCATTTTTTGTATTACAGTGCTTGTGTATGGGAATCCTCTTGTGAATATACATACGTACAAGTAATTAAAGAAGAATTCCAACTTCTGTTCAGTAATGAACTTTTTTTCTTTTTCATGTTCTAACAACAGGTTCAAATTGTAAAAATCTATGAATACAGAATCAAAGAATCATTTGGTAATGATGCAGTTATGCGAAGCTGGTACTAAACCCCTTAATTCTGAATGAAATGTAAACATAATTTGCAGAGACAACAGGTCATATGCCCCTAATTAAGAATATACTCATACCCTATAATCAAAAGGCTGAGAGAAAGACCTTCTCAATGCCACATCACAATTACATCTAACATTCTGGCAGGAAACTGTTCTGTAATACCCCTTAAGAAACTCGAGGAGTTTCTAGGGCCATTTCTTAAGTAACAAATTTAATTGCCATTTCATACAGTGTACTCAATTAAAAAATCTAAAACACCAGTGAATGTAAAGATGACTTACAAGTTTACACCCTTAAACAGTTAAATGTAGATTTTCAAAAAAGTGGTTTGACCATCCAAATCAGGAATTTTCATATTTTACTGAAGTCTCAAAAATAAAAATTGAGCCCAAATTGATAATTTCTTCTGGCAAGAAAAATAGCTAAATACATTTCTTAGTGGCAAAGTTTTTCTTCAGTTACATAGTTATGTTAATATCCACCATTGCTTTCATTTTTAAAATGAAACATTCGTACCATTTTCAATAAAACAGCACAAAACAATTAAACCCACAATTGCCACATTGGTAGAATGGCAAAAAAACAGGACAGAGCAAAACTGTTATGCAACTAACATTCATTTTACAAGTAATTAAAAAAAAACTCAAACATTACCTTTCTTTTCAAGGGACCTAAACGTGCTGATTTAGCATCTTGTGCTTTGTAAGTCAACCATAAGGCACTGGCCACATGTTGGACAAAACAGATTGAATCACCGTACTTTATTTCTGGGACTCCCATTCCATCAATGTCACGTTTAAGACTAGAATCCTGCTTTTCTTTTAGCTCCTAAGAAGATAAAATAAAAGCTGGCATTTAATCTCTGTACTGGAACAGGATAAACCATTGAATTCTACACTGAAACACGTTCCAACACTGAACAATGTTTATGCACCTATGTTGTTAAGATGCAGCTAAATTTCATTTCACATAATTTCTGTTTCTATCCAATTAATTAGTCAGATTCTGATTAAAAATAATTTCAAATCTTAACCATCATTTTCACTGAAGCAAGAAAAATCAAGTAAAATCCATTACCATGTAAAGATATATATAAAAAATCTTTAAATATTTAACCTAACCTAATCAATAATTGAGTTACTGATGTAATTAAAGTTTCAGTTTAATAGAGTCTATAGAACTCTGTATTACTAAAGTTTTCAAATTTTAGTTAAATATGAAAAAGAAAAATGAGCAGAAACACATTTTGAAATTTAGTTAAAATATTTTTATGCTAAAGAATTTTTTGCTTATCAATACTATATGCAGATAAAAACTTCACTTGGAATAATGCCTCTGTATTGCAACAACCAGCAAAGAAGAAAATACTAATTTTTAGAGTAAGTAGGACTTGGGTTTTACATTTATTTTACTTCTGCATTTCTTAATTTTTTTACATTTATTTTATTTTTCCATTTATCCTCTTTGCAAGAGGAACTGGATTCTTTCAAATCTCTTTTAAAGATATTGCTCAACGCTCCGCTGGAACACCCAGTACAATTTTTAAGCCCAACCTATTTTTTAATCCCATTATTCTTCATTCACAACCAGAAGATTTTAAGTCTCCAGTACAAAAGCAAGTATCTTTTTCTTTAAAATAAAATAGTTTTCCTTTCAAAATTGAACTCAGGAATAAGAACAGAATTGTGCAGCGAATTCTGTAATAGCAAATTATGGATGCATGTGCATGTGTGTGATTAAACAAAAAACTCTTAAGTAAATAGAGTAATTAGATTATATAATTTTTCTATGATTTCAAATGCTGATGAACTTAAGTGTAGATAGTTGCTCATTTGTTGCTAAGTAAACAGAATATGTTAGACTGATACACAGTTTAAATTATTGTATGTGTAACAGGTTTTCTTATTTCATTTCAGTTTACTGAATGTTCAACATCTGTGGAGTAAAGAGAAGTTCTATTTTAACTGTGCTAATCTACTTTCACTTATATGGAATTTAGCCGTTACATTTCAACAATAATTTTAGTTGAAACAGATAGCATTATAATGCCGAGATGAAGGTGAATGAAATTACAAGACACTCCTTGGGGATACCATTACAATATCAAGACTATGGGGAAATCTTGTCACATCATATTTATGCGGACTGCACTATCACGTACAGATAAAGATGAACTCTTTCAACACACATTTACAGTGAGGCCATTAAATGAAAAATAAAATAAAATAGCAGAAATTCATTAACCGGCAGCAATTAATTATTTGGCTTTACATAGCACCTTGAAGATTAAAACATTTTTCTCAAATACTAAGTCTGCATCAAGAATCAAGCATCAATGAAAATTTCAATGAAAGAAATCATAATGTGGTAACAAGTGATCTTAATTAAGTTACTGATTTAAAAAAATTGAGCGATACTGATCCTTTTAGACGACACTAAACATAAAGAAAAACCAAGATTTTTCAAATTTCAGAAATAAAGCTTTATAATGATTTTGGGGGCCTGAAGGCTGTTCTTGCTTTAAGCAATACAGCATAGATTCCTTTTCGTGATGTTTTGCTCTTTGTGCTCTCCAGTTACCCTAGGATTTCAGCCAAGTCATTTGATAGCAGAGTGCAAAGAGAGGGTGTATTTTCTAACAGTTGAAAAGTATAGTCAGATAAAGATTATTGGAGGAGAAAGGGAAAAAAAAATCTCTTATCGATATTTGTACATATCTTAGCAGCAAAATACCTGAACACTTTCTCCTTCAAAACCCTCTCTTCACAACCTATTCTCAGTTTAACTCCTTCAGGCCATGAATGAATCAAGTCAAAGAAAACAAATCACATCATGGGTCTGGAAGACGGCAAAGGAAAAATAACAGTAACAAAAAATTAAAAAAGAAAGAAGGAATGAACAAAGGCACTTGAGGGCAAAGCTGTCAAAGACGCAATTTTCACAAGATATTTAATATACTAGAAGAAGGGCAAGATTTAGAAAATGAGAGAATTCATAGAATCATAGATTCCTATGTGACAGAAGGAAGGTAAGGAATGGCAGTGTAAACAGGACAAATAAACCCAACTGTCTTTACCACAGTCTTCTTGTAAAAATACAGTAGGGAAAAAACTCTTGACAGCTTAAGGGCTTATTTATATACCCCTAAGAATGGAAAGACAACCTGACTGCTGAACTTCTATTGAATCTAACATACTCAAGCTAATTAAAATTGTATCTTTTGGTGTTGCGCACCGTTATTGCATTAAAAGTACTGCCATAGGCTACCCCAATTTAACAAAAGAAAAAGATAAAAGGCAGAGGACTGATACACTGAGCTTCCCTATCTTGCTAGTGGGCTTACTGTACTTTGTATACTTTGCTGTATATATTTCTACACCCCATTAGACAAGAAAAAAAAAGGTGATTTTAATTTTACCTTCTACTTTCTCCTCCCATATAAAATAAGTAGAAAAAATAGCTTAATACTGTATTTGAAACGCAGTGCTTACTGGGAAATGATAATTGTAACATATGAACTTACAAATAAATACTTGAACTTCTAGAGACGATTGTAGGTAAAGGACTCTGTAATACCTATCATCTTATTCCAAAAACAAATTAAACTTTATGATTACTACTAAACTATTACGACATCCTAATGCCATGTTGAGCCCCTAAGATAGCTACATGCTGGCAGTAATATTAAAATGATATCAAATCCTTCTGCATGAGTCATCTGTGACTTTTGAATGTGTCAGAATGTTACTTACTTAGACTACACCAATAACTTCTTCATTGTCAATTGTATATACCATCATGAAAATAAAATATGAAATCTCAAATATTAATTCTGGGCTACAACAATTTTTAAATAAACAAATATTTTTAAATATGCTCCTATTTTTCAGTGTTTATTCTCAAAGAAATTTATAAGCAGAATCAAGGTTCTGCTCAGCAGAGTATACTGAGCCAAGTACTGTGCTGGAATGAGAACACCCCATTTCAAAACAGGATTCCATCTGCTGTAGGGAAACTGATGTCTCTGTGGTCACAAGGCATTACAGAACTGTTGCCTTAAAATATAAAGGTTGACATTTTAAAACTTTGTCAAAAGTAAGCTCCATATTAAACCCAACAAAAGGCATAATTTTGGCGGTTTTGCATCAATTTCTGATGCCTGTAAGCTTCGTTTGCAGTAATTTGCAGTAAACAGACATATATTGCATATGCTGCTTTCACTGAAATCAGCACCATAAGGTTCTTTAGCATATTCTTTCACTTTTTTAAAAACTCCCTTCTATTCTTATTTATGTAAGGACATATTAAGGAAAACTCTAATTTGAATTTTATAATTTATCTGTTTCGATTTCAAGTGTTACCCAGCAAAAGGAAACAAAACAGTGAAAGTAAATACATTATGAATGCAATCACAGGTTTTGAAAAGCAAGGAACTCACAAGACTGTTGAAGTGGTATGTAACAATACTGAGGATGAAGATGTGCTTTTTCAACAAGAGGGTCTCTGTAACAACTGTTGGAAAAATAAGACTAAGTCATGTGTTACAGGTTCCTGGGAAGCCTTGGGGATTTGGTATACTCCACATAGCTCTGCCTACTGGCAAAGATAATCTCTTTTTTCCTACAAAACCCCTTTTGATGGCTTCCAAACTGGAAAGAATACATCAACGGAGAAATGTTTTATTTCCTTTTGGATACTCCACAGCAATGTATATTCTGAACAATCTGGTCTGAATTCAGTGTTGGCCCCACCTGGAGCAGAAGGCTGGACTAGATGGCTTCCCAAGAGGTCCTTTCCAGTCAGAATTATTCTATGATTCTAAAGGACAGGAGTGCTGTAAACAGCCAGGTATTCCAGCACCCTATTTTTAAGGATCTGTACACAGCTGGATAGGAAGGTATTAAACAGTTATCTTGAAATTTCCCTTAATTCATGCCATATTAAGGTCCAGGCAAGTGAAAATATTTTTTCATTGAGAAAAATGAACAAGAGAAAACAAAGGTTTACAAATACATATGTGCAGAAATTAAGATAATCACACTTGCATGTATCCAGTCTAACTATTAGTTCTACAGTTCTTTTTGCCTTCAATCTGTATGCAATCAGCACTTGGCTTTAAGAGTCCTTTCCTTCTGACAGTCCAGATCAATCTTTGGGGTTTATTCGCTTCCAAAACCTCACCTTTCTTTCTTCAGGAAGAGTTATCACTGCTTGTTCCCCTCACCTTTGGAAACACTAATGTCTCTACCCATGGGCCAGTGCAGCTCTCACCTGCCCAGACAATAAACAGCTATTCTTATTCTTGGCACAGGCAAAAGCAAATTTATAACCTATTGTGAGATAAAAATATTCTTTTCTATATAGGACAGCACAAATCCTAGGATGATGAGACACTGAACTTGTATTTCATATAAAAATGTACATTAACAACCATATTATGTACAAACACGGTAGAAGGGATGAATGCATTACACAGTCATCATTGACTTCTGCATAATTAATTATGACTGTGCTTCACCTTAGTCATTTTGGGAATTGTAACAAATTTCACTAATGTGCCTTTGAAGCACACCTCAACAAAAAGAGTAAGAAAACAGGGGATGTTTATTCAATGTAACAGAAAGTATTTATTTTATGAGTATGCATACATAAAGTTTATATACTTAAAATCTATACATTTATATGCGTAGATTAAAATATTAAGAAATTGCAGGACAGACGGTGTCCAATTAGGCAGTGAAGACATTATAGGAATTTGAACACAATGTTAAACCAGTAACTGTAGCATTCCTGGCATACTCACCATCCTTACCAGGGTGCCATGATTTGTCAAAAATGGTAAAAAATTACAGCTGAAATACATGCCCCTGCACAACATCATACATACGATCTACACTGCATAGCCTTTACACTGAAGAAAGAACCAAAAACTGTTTGGTGAGCGTCTAGCAATCCAAGGAAATTTCCTGATAGTTTTTCAATTATTTTGATCGGTTAAAATAAAAATCCTCAGCATACCATATGCAGTCACACTGATAAAATAAACATTGTTATTTTAAACATGCTAAAAGTATTTGCTTTATTACACTAACAAAAGTCTAGCATCTGTAAAGACCCTTAATGCTAGATTTTATCTAGGATATATCTAACTTTCAAGATTCTTTTTCACTGCCCTTCAGGGACCATACAGCATTCAGAATTACATGGAACATTTAACTTCTCATACTTAAAAAAACCTCTATTGTAGCAGCTATGGCAACTATTTATAAGTAATATCATGAAAGTACGTAAAAACTTTTCATCATCTTTGGTGTTAAAACCTTTCACTTTCTGGAAAAAAGTTATTAATTTCGCCTACCTCCATAATCATTCTTCATTCTCTCTCACTTGTACTGTTTTTCTCAGCTGGAAATGATGAAAAAGCTAGTAACATGCAATTAGCAGCTCACTAAAGAACACAGTTTGAAAACATATGGTTTAGAAATCACTGACTACATTTTCCTTGCAATTCACCTATCAACACACTGCACAAAGAATAGCAAAGGCAAAATTTTGCCCAACTGAACTGAATTCAATTGAATTCAATTATGACAGATAGAGCTGGAATGAATAACATTCTAATGAGATTCTGTCCAACTAAAACGATTCTATAATGATTAAAGCGTTCATATTAAACCACTATATCTTGCATTGTATTAGTTTTTAATCTGTTTTTTTTCACCTGTTAACAGTTCAGTTTACTCTAAAATTTATTCATCATCCCTATTTTTCCTCAAGGAAACCTTTATTACTCTCGACTCAGGTTGTTTATCTTTGTATTTAAATGCATAACCCCTGTCAATTTATAAAATAATTTATAAAGTCATTGAACCAACTGAGACCTAGTATGTGAGTGCTCCACATTTAAGACAAATTTGCATTCATGATATTTACCTTTGATGCTCTAAAACAAAAGGCAGTAGATGTTGTGTCCGACTTTTCTCTGTCTAACATTGCAAGTCCTTCATCTTCATTCAGAGCCAAGTACTTTCCTGTTGTAATATGTCGAAGACGGAAAGGCTGTCCCCACCTGATGTTACTTCCACTCCAGCTAAACATATGAGACATCAAAAAATAATTTATGAAGTAAGCAAAAATAGTATTTCTATTTTGGGCTTTAAAGGACATTCAGAAAATAGAATGTGCTATATATATTCCTTTTTGCTTTTGATTTCAATGTTTGCATTAAAACAAATGCAAAACTGTTAATACATTTGCAAAGGGCACCTTGGAAAGGAGTATACCTTTAATTTTCTTGTTTCTATACCCTCTCTCTGTTTTATTAGGGTGTTACATATGGTGTCCATAAAAACATTCTGCATGTTTCTGAAAAATACTAAAGTGTAAATTAACTACTGTATTTCAGTTGACTGCCTAAACAAATGAATTAACCTAAGTGAGGACTCCACATTCCAAAGAACCATCCTACATCTCTGTTATTTATGAGGGTATTTAATCTGCAATCACAAACACATGAAGAGTAAAACAAACATACAGTTCAGAAGGCCATCAAAGTTAAAACATGTATACCCTTATGGTATATATTGAAATTTCAATTGCAACATGTTAACAGATAACTAATTACCTAGAAGGGAGATAAAGTCTAAAGAAAAAAAGACACCCATGAGGGATATTACTGTTCTGATTTCCACCCATGCTCCTAAAATTCCAAGTTAAAACTAGGAAAGCATTTTACTTTTGGACAGAAGCAATGTCTCAAGCAGACGTACCTCATAGGCAACACTGCTTTTGATACAGGACACAGACAAAAAAAAAAAAAAAAAGTCTTAAAATACTGACATTCCCTGTACAATTATATCATGGTAGATTACTTTTTATTATTGACAATGAACATACTAACATATATCATTGTGGTGGGTTGACTCTGGCTGGATGCCAGGTGCCCACCAAAGCTGCTCTGTCACTCCCCTCCTCAGCTTGACAGGGGAGAGAAAATATAATGAAAGGCTCATGGGTCGAGATAAGGACAGGGAGATCACTCAGCAATTACCGTCACGGGCAAAACAGACTCAACTTGGGGAAAAAAATTAATTTAATTTATTACTAGTCAAATCAGAGTAGGATAATGAGAAATAAAACCAAATCTTAAAAAACACCTTCCCCCACCCCTCCCCTCTTCCTGGGCTCAACTTTACTCCCAATTTCTCTGCCTCCTCTCCCCCAGTGGCACAGAGGGACGGGGAATGGGAGTTGCAGTCAGTTCATCACACGTCTCTGCCCCTCCTTCCTCCTCAAGGGGAGGACTCCTCACACTCTTCCCCTGCTCCAGCGTGGGGTCCCTCCCACGGGAGACAGTCCTTCACAAACTTCTCCAGTGTGAGTCCTTCCCACGGGCTGCAGTTCTTCACAAACTGCTCCAGCATGGATCCCTTCTATGGGGTGCAGTCCTTCAGGAACAGGCTGCTCCAGCGTGGGTCCCCCGCGGGGTCACAAGTCCTGCCAGCAAACCTGCTCCAGCGTGGGCTCCTCTCTCCACGGGTCCACAGGTCCTGCCAGGAGCCTGCTCCAGCACAGGCTTCCCACAGGGTCACAGCCTCTTTCGGGCCTCCACCTGCTCCAGCGTGGGGTCCTCCATGGGCTGCAGGTGGATATCTGCTCCACCGTGGACCTCCATGGGCTGCAGGGGCACAGCCTGCCTCACCAGGGTCTTCACCACGGGCTGCAGGGGAATCTCTGCTCCGGCGCCTGGAGCACCTCCTCCTCCTCCTTCTTCATTGATCTTGGTGTCTGCAGAGTTGTTTATCTCATATATTCTCACTCCTCTCTCTGGCTGCTGTTCCACAGCAGTTTTTTTCCCCTTCTTAAGTATGTTATCACAGAGGTGCTACCACTGCTGCTGATGGGCTCGGCCTTGACCAGCGGTGGGTCCGTCTTGCAGCCAGCTGGCACTGGCTTTATTGGACACAGGGGAAGCTTCTAGCAGCTTCTCACAGAAGCCACCCCTGTAGCCCCCCCCCCGCTACCAAAACCTTGCCATGCAAACCCAATACAATCATATAGCAGGACAAATATATTACTCATGTTCTGCCTTAAGGGTCTGTAATAATCGAATTGCTGTTAACATAACAAGAGTTGCTAACAAAAAAGTTCAAAAAATATCAGTACCTTATTCGAAGGGGTTCTACTCTCCACAAAGACCTTGCTCGAACGCCAGCTCCTCCAGTTTCATAAAGTACTTTCCTACAGAAAAGATTCAGAAGATCATCCTCTTGTGTTTATTTGTGCTACACAGTATTTATAACTTACTCCTCTGTAAACTGTATTGGACTCACTTCTCCTCAGCTAAACAGATCGAGTTGAACGGACAGAAGATTCCTACTCATCAGTGAGAGCATGATACACAATCCGAATGTCCCAGGTAAATTAGGCTATTTCCATTAAGCTGTTCTCTCTCAGGAGTTGATAAAATACTTTGCCTTCAAAGTGGCTGAGAAACTGTTGCTGTTACTTAATCAGTCATAAAAATACGTAATTCATACAGTTCCTAAGAGATTAATCTAAATTACTACTGCTCTTAAATACATATAAACACAATATTAAAATAAGTATACACATTTGCATACATTAATGATTATGTGCATGAATAGAATATCAGAGACTCCATTCCTAGAATTACTTCTAACATTCTTATTAAAAGACAAAAATGGTGGTGATAAAACAAAAATTTTGTATTATAATCCTTACAAAACAGATAATGCAGATAAAATTATATATTAGTTTTAGGAAACTCAGAGAAATAAAAAATGGGAAGCGAAGGGATTCAGCCTTTAATATACTCTAGTTTCTTGAATTACTGACTGGGGATTAGTGACATGTTTTAGTGCTGAAACTAACATTCTACTCAATAATCAAATACAAACAAATACAAACTATGGTGGATTAGTCCTGTTCACAGGAATACATGCAAGAGAGTGTTTCATCTTTCAGTAATCATTCATGTCTTGTTGTCTAAGCACCAGAATTTGTATAACCTTTCTCGTCTATAATGGATATAGGAAATACAATGGATAATAGGAAAGGTCTTGATCTGAAATTCAGGATACATAGAACCTCTTCTTTAAATAATAAATTTTAACAATAATTTTTTAATACTAATTGTATTTGTTACATTCTGCAACAGTAAAAATTTAGGAAATAATAAACTTCTAATCAAATACTTTATTTAGTTGTAGTAATAATTTGGGAAGTTTGATGTGCACCTTACCTATTTTAAACTATTTTAAGAATCTCTTAACTAAGTAGATTTAATTTCTTTTACACATTTTTAGGCTACTATCTGCAACATTACTGCTATTGGGAAACTGTATTAGAGTGAAGGCCTTGCTTTCACAATGTGACTCCCAAGCTGTCCTCCATACTGTACTATGCAAGGGTTTATTGCACCATCATTATAAAATAAATTGAAATTCTCTGTTACTGGTAGCAAACGCTCAGTGGACACTTTAACTGAACAGAAATCTCTTCACACAGCAAAATAGTACTAGAGGATGACACAATTATTTTTTGCTATACCTACCTTCTTCCTTTGAAAGAATGACATGACAACCTCTATGTGTAAACTGTGAGTGTGGTCAGAAACTGAGCCCTCCAGGCAGCCAACAATAAGAAAATCATATTTTTAATAACTGTAATATACTGCAGTATATTCGTTCATAATTTGAGCAAGAGAGAAAGGTTCAGACATACAAGCAAAATTATTCTAGGTGCAAACCAAACTGGTTCACTAGCTTCTTTTCAAAAGCGCAGCAAACTTCCAAAAGTTTGTTGGGTTCTTTAATTTTTCTTAGAGCAATATATACAGACAGCCTTTTTTGTATTTCTAAACTTTTCTGGCAGTGGTTCTTTCTGCTCATATATTTATTTATTGATACCTGAAGGAGAGGTTGGTTGAACCTTTCAGCAAGATTATTTGATTCATGCTTATTCCTAAACATTTTCATCAACTTCTAATGATAAGTTTTGTTGTAGCTTTGTCAGAGGTAAGAACGGTAATTCATATAACCTGTTCTTCCCTTTCCCAAATGAAAGAAGGGGTGAAGAAAGATGAAGAAAACAGTTCCACTGTTCCTTGTTTAATTAAAATAACTGGAACTATCCCAAACTATAAAGACAGTCAAACTGAAAAACAAAGAATAATGCAGAATGAAAAATGACTGTATCATAATGTGATTAAGGTACCAAAAAAAAAAGTTCAAACTGTAATTTGGTTCTTAGGAAAGGATTTTGTTTACACCTCACAAAAACAAACAAACAAACAAATCTAGTAGTACAGCAGACAAAGGCTTTTATTATTAAAAAAAAAAAAAAAGGGTTTTATGTATCCTGAGTTTCAGATCAAGACCTTTCCTATTATCCATTGTATTTCCTATATCCTTTATAGATGAGAAAGGTTATACAAATTCTGGTGCTTAGACAACAAGACATGAACGATTACTGAAACACTCTCTTGCATGTATTCCTGTGAACAGGACTAATCTACCCAGCATGCACAGGAGCTGGACCTTCTACTGTACTTAAGTATCTGAAAAAATGTGCATCAAGGGAATTTAAAATCTGCCTTCCTGCTCTGGCAAACTTGACTGAATGCTGCACATGCATACATAAAAATGTCACAACCTAGCTGTTATACAGTCTGTTCTGAATTAAAGTAGCATTTTGAAATACAGAATTTTAAGTGGCTTTTCAGAGTGTCAAATTCTTTTCCTTTTTCAACAGTTCAGAGGAAAAAAAATATATATCTGTTTAGCATTGTTCTCATGCAACTATGGGACCTGGAACTCAACTTGTGAAATGAAAGTTGTGGTTTTCTTATCTAAGCAACTGTTTCTACAACTTTTCTTCTATTGAGAACACTTAAGCTTTTAATTAATCTGTTATTCTGCTTCTTGATCAAAACCAATACATTCTAGGAAGAATCTATATATTAACACGAAGTATACTGGAGTATGACAAACCACTTGCATCCAGTATCTTTGTAAGATGATGGACTTGTAGATCTACACCTGTACACTATATAGGAGTCACATTTAAGAACACATATGCGATTTCAAAAATTTTGAAATGATAGAGCTCCATAAGAGTAAGAATATATATTCCTCATAGTAAAGGTAGTATTTCCTACACCTCTTGTCTACCATAATAATGTTTTTGATACTCTAGAATCAAAATACAAAATGACAACAAAAAACCTGGCAATCAATTCATCTTCTTTTCCAGACTCTATGAATATGATCTTTCGAAGTCCCTTCCAACCTGGACTGTTCTACGATTCTATGAATACACTGAATACACAATAACTGTCTGGAGTTTTTCCTTTCCATTTTCATCCTAGATTCTCTTTGGTCCCATTCACCTTACTGATGTTACTTTTGGCAGACTCTAATGACCTCTTCCTAGCTAAGCTCAAAACTAATAAATTTCCATTCTCTTCGACCTCCTTCATTTCTCCTTGGCCCAACTCAACCGTTCCTTCACTGAAGGAATACCATAGATATCTCTCTGTTCACCTTTTATACTTCTTAAATTCCTATACTTCTGAAATTCTCTAACCCTTTTCCAGCTTTTTCTATATGCAACACTGTACTAGCATTAGTGACCTGCCCTTACAGTAACAAAATCGCAAGTAAAAGAGAATTGCTGCTTTTTCACAACAGCATCCACATAACATTTTCTTCATCTTCTCCTTGATTCCATCCCTCCCTCCCTCCCTCCATCTTATTCTGAGTTTTTGCCAAGCCTGCCTTTTTGATGTTCAGTAAGTCCATCTCCTGTGTTTGCACCTGGCCGGTAATAAAGACCTTAAGATTCTTGGCAGAGAATAGTCACTGTGTGAACTATTAAGGAGCATTCTCTACAGAAACCTTCAGAAAATTAAATGTCTGTTCTATGAAATGAGAAATTATCACTCTTGTCTAACTTAGCTTATTTAATAGTCCTAATGGAATGCATAGAACTGACTAAACAAAAAGATTGAAATAAACACAACCATTTTCTAAAGCTCTTTCTCCTGTTCCTATTGCTATTTGGTTTTTTTTATTTATCCATTTTGTTTTGTTTAATGTAAATGTGACTCCTACAACAATGACACAGTACAAACTTGGCCTTAAGTCTATTACATCAATCCTAGCACATTGTATCACTATCACACATTTGAAAATTTTCAATATAGTGTTCACATCATTCTCTTATTTTAGGAATATAAATACATAGATTTCATTCAGAAAAATAAACATTTTTTAATTTTACCTTTTTATTTACACAGTTGTAAAAAAATGGAAGCAGTGCTTAAGGCAGTAACAACACACACCAAACATATATTAAGAAGAACATACAGGGCAATAGGACTCCACAATTATTTTTGGCTTTAACTATATCTGACTTCTGGATAAATAACAGCAATAGCAAAGTACAGCATTTCTGAAAATACTGAAAAGGTTCAACACCTATTCTAACCTTATTAAGACTGGTTGTTTACAAAATTAGTCTGAATATGACATCTGTTCCACACAAGGTATACAGATCCTAATACTTTTGCTAGTATTTTTATACTAGGTGTGCACATTTTCACACTCAGTGCAGATTTTGTATCTTTTTTTTCTATACACATTTGAAGAGAACAGCAATAAAAAAATTCACTAAGTAAAGTTTTCTGACATTCAGTTTGGGTTTTCTTTTGGCTTTGGAGACATTTTTACTCCACAGAAATGTAAAAGTGGAAAATTTAGGGCTGAAAAGTTTACTTGACATAACTGAATGTTACTTGTGGCATCATATTACCTAAAGCATAACCTATTTGCCACAACGGGTACAGAGGTCTTATTTGCTGAATATGATTTTTAATGCTGGGGGTTTTGTGTATCAAAATGATTAGCTTGCTGTGCTTTTGATTATCAGCAAAATGCAAAGTTAAATTCAAATAATAAATCAACATAATATATAACAACTGTGATTTAAGTTTAATACAAAAGTTATTTTGTCTAGTTAATATGATTATCTTAATGTATTAATCAAATTTGAGAGCAAGAACTTGCAAAAAGGTGCAAAATATATAAACTCGGAAAGTCATTATAGAGGCCGAACTTTCAGAGATTTTTTTAGGGCTTTTTATTTTTTAAATTACCATTTTCTCTGCTAATGCTTGCTTACCCCTGCTTATAGTAGTACACATTAAAGACAAACAACAGGCTGAAATCTCAGTGGAAATCAACTACTTGAATTGCAGCAATAAAAGAACTCATGACTGATTTTCTGCTTAGTAGGTCTCAACTTCTTGTAACAATGTCACTGCCTAATTAAAGATTGCTGTAAGTGTTTAACCTATCTAACCTCAAATTCAGCTGACAATCAACAATCTATTTCTTTTTTGAGAGAAGGAAATGTATAAAAATGCACCACCACTTACTTGTGCTGTGAATCATTCTGATCTGTAGATGGAATTGTCAAACACTCATCATGGCCATGGAAAAAACGTACTACATGCCCACCGAGAAGATATCCTGTAGAAGCAGCACATTTACTTATTAGCTTAAACATTGACAATATGAAAATAACACCCTCAAAAAAATATAAAAAATTCAAAAGGCCTAGGTGAAATCTGTTTTCCAAATTTTCTCTCAACTGAAATTAAACAAGAAGAATAAATTTAGTATAACATATTATTTTTTAGTATCTTTATCCGTTAAAAATATTTCTTCTGCAAATGAAGACAAAAAGAAAGCAATCTCTTAACATTTAAAAATCAAATTAGGATTCTGGGACAGAAAAGGAAAACAAAAACTTCTGCAATAAGTACAGTTTTGAAAATTGAAGGCTTCAGGTAAAAGCCAAATCAAATATATAATACCACAGTTTGCTCCCCCTTAATACAATTTAAATTTTCTCAATACAAAATAATTCGGTGAGTTCATCAGTTTGTTCTGACATTTATAATTTGTGTCAAAATCAAAACTGCACAGCAGCAGTATGAGACAGAGGACAGAAAAACACTTAGCAGTTGTGAAGATTAAGTTTAATGGAAGCTAACTTTCCAACTCATTTAACACAAAGACTACAGGTCAAAACCAGGCACTTTGCCTCACAGAAAAAAAGAACAGAAAAAAATGGTGTAGGAGGAGAATGATTCATCAGACCCTCAGTCCAAACTGTTCTGACCTTGTAAGTGAAATTAATGCCTTTTAAAAGAACAAACACACATAAAGGAGGAAGGGTAGAAGGAAACTTTCATACTGTGCAGCTGATTCAATATAAACTCATAAACTAGGAAAACAGTAACTGGTAATTATGCTGTTACCAATTAATACAAAGGTCAAAGCAAAGAAAGAATATGAAAAAATTATACTTTCCTGATATTTATGTTCCATGAAAAGTACTTCAAACATCACAATAAGTATATTGTCTGACTTCCAGTCCAATTTTAGATGCAGGAAATCCCACTTTCTCAGTCTGTCCATTCAACTTGAGCTAGGCTGCTAAGTCTTTTGACATATGATCATCCCTCCTGTAAACTATTCTGAGAAGTGTATATACAGCTAAACCTAAGCCTAAGTAGTTGGGAAAAAACTGACACACAGAAAACCTACTTCTCTGCTTACCTCACCCTATCTTCTTCTTTTTTTTTTTTTTTTTGTGATTATGCAATTTTAGCTTATGTATCCAATTCTGAGCTACACAGTACAAGGGTTCCAAGTACAGCAAAGGGCCACTAAGATCATTAAGAGACTGGTGCATCTCACACGTGAGAAAAGGCTGAGAGAACTGGGACTGTTTGACCTAGAGAAGAGAAGGCTCTGGGGAGGTCTCATGAATGTAAAGAGGACAGAGTTAGGGTCTCTTCAGTGTTGCCCAGTGACAGGACCAGAGACGAGGGGCACACACTAAAACACAGGAGGGTCCGTCTGAGCATCAGGAAACACTTTTTTACTGTGAGGGTGACCAAGCACGGGTACAGGTTGCCCAGAGAGGTTGTGGAGTCTCCCTCCTTGGAGATATTCAAAAGCTGTCTAAACATAGTCCTGGGCAACCTGTTCTAGGTGGCCCTGCTTGAGCAGGGGATTGCACCAGGTCCCTTCCAACCTCAACCACACTGTGATTCTGTAAGCACTTCGGAAATTTAGCTGCCAAATCCCTGCTGTTACAGAAATCTAAAATATACCACTGATCTTCCATGATCTCTCTGTGTAGCTCATTATGTTTGTCATCTGTTACAAGTTTTTAATTTTACTACAGGATGGCTTTTCTGTTTGCTTGGTTTTGTTTTACCTGTGAAACCTGAGAACACGGGGACTTTCCGGAGTTAACCTCTATTCTATTTATGACCCATGATGGCAGGGGACCAGACAGCCATTTATAAATACACGGCTCCAGCATAATATACCTCTTGCAACAGACAACAATTAGAAAGTTTTACAAGGAAAATCCATATCCCATATGCTCTTAAAATGAAAGCCTACAAACACTCTGAGACAACTTTCTTATGGGCCAGTGCACAGAAACACTGTGGGATGCTGATTTAAACCACCTGGGGTTAGAAGGACCCAACCATAGATCAGATAAGTGACCTAGTGACTGTTAGTCTTTAGCACCAGGGTAGTCTACTTCTATCAAGACTTAGTATAGCTGATCCCAGCGAAAGGCAATGTCTCTTTCAGGTCCCTTATAGCTCCATTTTTTCCTGTGATCCTGTATATTATTATATCATAAGTGATTACTTTTAGGGCCAAGTGATACAAAATGATCCTGAATTAAAGACAATTACCATTCATGAATGTGGTGGGTTGATACTTCGAACAGAAAACAACAGACGTAAAGTACAATGTTTGTTACGACAGTGTTAATGACAGAGTATGGCATTGAAATAAGGAGCAATATTGAGTGGTCGAGCCTTTCATGACAGAACAAGACATTTCTCAAACAGAATAAGGTGATGCTTCTCAAACATGGTTGCAAAGTGCGGTCAAGTACCTAGAAAGAAATCCTGACCCTGTGGTGTGGGATTTAAGGCTGATTAAGAGGATGCGTTTAGAGAGCTCATTTTCATTGACTATTACAGAGAGACAATAAGGAAGCATGGCTGTGAGATCCAGAAAGGATATTGAGCAAATATCCTTAAAAAACACAACTAAGAGACTGAAATAGGAACTATGAGGAACCTGCTTTCCATTTTGCATGTACCTTTATCTCTCTTGTGTTATCTCCGTTACAGGGTGATTGAAAATCCTATAGAAAATCTAAGTTAACTGGCTTTAGTTATTCTGCAGCTCCTACTCCCCAAAATTAAACTGAAGACAATAAACTCACCTGTTGCTCTCTCATTCTTCATTTCTCATGCAGCTTTTTATGCTTTGCTATTCTAAAGTTACAGTACTTATTTAGCTTTTCTTCAGTTAATCCGGCTGATGTATCTGCATTTACCCGTTTTCCCTTCCGCTATTCTTCTCTCCTATGTTTATTTTCTTTATTTTCATCAAGCGCTTTGGTATTATGTTTTGAGGGTGGTTTTTTTTTTTTCATTTTCACTCTTCATGAAAAGGAACACAAAGTCATCTAAAGTACGCACGTTTCTAAATAAATAAAATGACATACCTTCAGTAATATTGCTTCCTGAGCATGTAGGATGTACATTCCATAGCGTCTGCATAAAGGAGGCATCCACTTGAATACTTCCATTTGACATGGAGAGATGCTGAAATAAGACGACAGTAACAGGAAACAGTGAAATTCATGCACTTAAAAATATTTAGTATATTAATTTCTCAACAAAATAGAAATACATAATAAAGTAAATATACAAATATTCTTTAAAAATTAGTAGTCGTTTGCTTTTAAAATGAACTCTTTTCTAAATCTAATCAGCAGACTCCAGCTGCAGCTTAGAAATCTTTCACAGTTACAGAAATAAAAACTTCCCAAGATGGAGAATGCTGAAGTACATCTTGGGATAAAGGCATGGAAACAGTCTTGTTCTAGGGAAGGAAAACCACTCACTGAGAAAAAAAAAGTTCATTACAACCAGGCATTATTTCCTAGATTAGAAAAAATTTCATTCATAAGAATCCCAACCATTTTCCCCAACTCCTCACAGCACTTTGTATTTTTCACACCATGTGTCCACTTGCTAAACAAACAAACCTACCAGGTATCTTTCAGAGGACACACTGACCAGGATAAGATCATCACCTATTCGAACTTTTTCTCCTTCTGACCTTTGTTTAGAAGCAGGATGTATTGTCCACCAGCATGCTTCACCTGAAGGACAGAGATATTTATCAAGAGTATACAAAACAGACAACTTCAAAGAAATTTAAGGATATCTTTATACAACATTGAAATAACATAATAAAGAATTGTGTCTTACAACACATTCACCTTATAAAACCACCTCATTTCTCTTTTCAATCCATTTGAATTTTTTTCTTTTTCCTTGAAACTTTTTGTCAACCAACCTTTGTCATCACTGAAGCTGATATTTCTCTTTTCATGTTTTTCTAAAGCAACTAACCACTTAGAAAACACTGCTCAGAACTGCCCTCCCTTCAAGGCTCTCACTGCCAGTAAATTGCTGACAGCTACCTCAGTCTTAATAATCACCTTTTGTGTCTTCTTTTGCTTAATGCTCATATTTAATTCACAGTCTTCTGTATCATTTCCACTCTAAGCTACATTTACTTTGTAGAACACAGAATTTTGAAACAAATACTCCATAACTTTATAATACTGCTACACTACAAATATCAGTTCTGGGAGCAGTTCCATTAGCACTACAGATCATAGGACTACAGGATAGCCAAGCCTAAGGGTGGCAACCATAGAACATTTCCTACACATTAAACATAAGATTCCAGATCACTTTGCGCACACACACATCCCCCCCAGATTCCTGGAAGATTACCTAAATCATTCCACAATTTCACACTCTTCAGGGTTTAGTTAAGACCCTGAAGAAAACGAGTTGAATACAGCTTTCTCACAATGCAAAGTGGGAGAAAATTAAAGGCAAAATTGGTAGCATAAGACAAAGCACAAAAATCTTTTGATCAACTAAGAAATTTCATGTAAAACCTCCTTAAAATTTGAAGGTTATTAAACTAATTATAAAGAAGACAATAAATGTTACATCCCTAAAAGTAAAACGGTAAAGTGCTAAATCTTTAAAAGAGAATAATTTTAAATATCCAGTGGCTTTTCACTCAATACCTGCTAGGTGAAGAATACTTCCTGAAGCTGAAATTGATTCATTAGGACAATTTCATGGGTTGGGGAGTAGGGCAAGGGGAAGTGATATTATGGTGTTCAGTTTATGAGGTTTACAAGCACGCAGTAGTTATCAAAATCCTCTGTGCAGAAACACAACTAAGCATTCCTTTTATGTGTTGCTTTTTACATCTTACCTATGTGTACAAGGGTCTTTTTGTATATGTACAGTTAAAAAAATACCAATATGAGACAACTACAGATACTCATTACAAAACCTCATGGGCACAAGCAGACACATGCACCATAATTCTGAAAAAACCTATAAATTTATAAAGACAGATTTCACTGAAACCGTTTTCAGAGAGGTAGAACACATACATTCCTTTTATCAACATGCCTAAAGAAAATGGTCTGCATCTAAGGCAGCAACCAAAGATATAATCAAGTAACAGGCTGCTAATATCTGTCTGAGACCTTCTTCTGTATGGCTACAAACAACTGAAAGACAAACTTCACTCATTCAAAACAGAAGGTCATGTAGATAATCAGTCATTTGAAAAGGAATTTTCAAAGATCATGGTCCACAAACATTTTAACACCTACACTGGCAGTGCCTCTCCATCATCAATTAGTCTATTTTGATTTTAATTTATTTTCAAAATAATGAAAAAACAATAGAAAGCACAGGTTTGTATTAATACAACTGGCATTTCTTTATTTGAGGCTTCCCATTAATGAGGTGTGTATACAGGCACTTAGATTTTCCCTTCAAGGTATATGTCTGGGCCTGGGTACTACAGGGTCACCTGTTACTTTCTGATGAGTACTCATCGCTTTCAGTAACCATTAACACTACGTATACAGCAGCACGTAAACCTATTTGTGGCTCTTTGTGGCTGAGTTGCTTTTAAATTCATTTAACATAGCTCCCAGCAGCATCTCATAATTTATATGTGATTTCATGGAAGCACAATTTTTTTTTACTATATTTCTGTCAGCAGCACTGTTACTGGCAGTACTCCCAGAAATCTATTAATTAGATTTTAAAGCTTTCCCGTCATTTCTTGTTTGTGTCTTATCTCTTCCACTCTGTCCCATTATTATTTTGCTCCATTTTCTGCTTTTATTTTTCTTCAGCTCTTTTAGCAATGTGCTCATTACATTTTTTCTGTTTTCCTGCATTACAAGTTGCATACTTCTTTTGTTGCATGGTTACAATGCATATTGTGAATGCACCAATACATGGCTTTTCTGCACTCTAATTCTACTGAAAGTGCCAAACCATACAAACAGAAAACAAATGCATCAGAATTATTTTATTCAACGGAAATTTTTTAATTCGACCATTATCGCCAGTGTTATTGCAGTTGTGGGAATTCAGTTTAATTGCAAGGCACTCTCACATTCTTACACAAAGTCAGTTAATTTACTGAAAGTCATCAGTATTGACAGTCATCACTTACTTTCAGTCATCTAATTTCTAATGAACACATAAACGTGACATTCATAAGCTTACAGTGCCGTTAATCTCAATGCCTCTTCTAAAAACAGAAATGCGTGACACGTTTTCCTTCAAAAATAACTTGCCATACCTGCTGCATTTTCTCGTAGTCCTACATCAAATGCAAGTTTATCTGTCTGGGATCTTGATGATGTTAAACATGTCAAATACTGCAAAACAGTGAAGTTATTGAAAAAAAAAACCCCAACAGTATCCATTAACACACATGCCAAATTAATACATTCACATTACTCCATCTTACTATCAGCCTGTGCTTAATTTTTTTAAATTAGTTAAGCATGATGTTATTTGTATACAAGCTCTTCCTGACTTTACAACATCAAAATTCTTTTCCACTTCAGCACACATTTCTCTGTGCAATTTAGCTCCTACCTTGCAAAGTTTCACATAGTTCAGCAGATAGACATAGGCAAACGTTCTATTACAGCCTTACTGTAATACGTTTGCTTCATGAAAACATAGCAAACGTGTTATATTAACATTATGTTGCAGTAATCATGCTTGCCACTCTGGTATATCAAGGCAACTACAGTTTGTACAGTTCATAAACATAAGTAACAGAGTTTAAAGACTAATGTAGAGTTTTCTACTACAGAAAAAAGCAGGGAAGATGTTTTCTTGACTTCTCATTTCTTCAGCCTCCTATTAGGTATACTTGCACAGGCCCTAATAAGTCAAAGATCCAGAACAGTTAAAATTTTCCAGTTGTACAATGTAGTGAAACAAAATTTATACAAGGTAGCCGGAAGAGAGCATGTTTGTAGGCATAGTCTCTGAGAACTATGGGATGTTAAAAGGAACACCTTATCTTATAAAATATGAGAGAAAAAATAACACGTATCACAACAAATTCATTTGCGATAGCAGCAGCTTGCTAATGGAATTATCATTAAAATGGTTTCCTTAAGGACACAGAAATAATCCATGGCTAAAGGAGCTTTTCAGCCACATTTCTGAGTGAAATGGATTGAAGAATTTGAATTTAAAATATAAGGGCCACTTCCACTGTGTTGAGACACAATAAGCTATTCAAGTTTTTTTATCTAGTGCAGAAGAGAACTTAGAACATTCTTCCAAATTTATATATTTATTTTGATACAAAGATATTTATTTGAGTTTCATATTACTCATTCTGTGCAAGTGCTCTTTCACTTACCATTTCACTGAACGAATGTCGAAGTAGTATAGCATGGCCATACAGCAGGGTTCTGTGACCACCCCCTTGAGCTGCCTACAGAACATGACAGAGGTCAGAACTCCACTGCACTGCGTGGACTGTGATCAGAATTATGTAAGAACATGAAGAACTACTACAGTTCAAGTAATAAGTGCAAATATTCAAGCAAATTATGAAATGTGTATGCTGGGCAAAAATCATAATAATAAAGTAGTTACAGCAATAGCCAAATATCTGCCAAGGGAACAAATGTTGTTCTTGGTCAAAGACTCTTATTGTGACCTAATTTTTATTATAATGAAGTAAAACCACAGCATTTCAAAAAAATATTTTAAATTAAATAAGATACTACTTACCTTTCTTATGAACTTCTCAGAGGCATTAAAAAAATAATAGTAAAATAAGTATATATACACATACACAAACTGAAATCTGAAAAACGCACCTATTGCCCAGAATAGTTTAAGCACATACTAAGGATATCTACTTGCTAGGGTTAATGTTATCTTAAGCATTTACCAGATTCATTAAAGCAACTGCACCCATAATTTCAACCAAGCACAGTTATTAATTTTGAATACGGAAATTTATGACAAGATCAGGGAGAGGCAAAACTGGATTTTCCATATGCTTCCTTTAGAGAATTTGACACACATCTTTTGAGCTCCTTTTGGTGACCAGAAGAAAATAAATTCCAAGGGAAGAATTTTAACAAGAAAGTTACCTATGGAACAACAGACAACAAGTTTTATAGGTTTGCAAGTCTGGCTCTCTCAACCTTTTTCTGCATCTACCATCTTATTTCCTGGTTTTTTACAAATAACAAGCCTATTCAAACTTAAATAAATAATATGACCAAGAAATTAAATTCTTGATTTATTGTGGTGCTTTCCACTGAAACTAATACTTCTTTTTTTTCTTTAGATCCTCGATCTCAGATTGTATGAAGCACTTTTTTAGGAAAGTGATCTCCAAATTTTGCAGAATTATGGATATCATGATTAATGTTAATAATAATTATACTATGGTGGGCAACATTACACTTCATTTTTTTTCTCTCAATCCAGATCATAACATTTGCACCTGGTAAGTCTTCAGTAGTAATAAAAGGTCTAACATCAGGATCCTGATAACAAGTTAGAAATTGCTGATTTAAGAATATCTAACTTCTCACATAATCGCTTGAAACTGTTCTCACACACACAGAGCTTTTTTTCCATTTAAAAGAGCATTTACTTTATGGTCTTCTTGTTTCAGGTATATTTAGGTAATCATTAAATATGAAAGATGATTCTCCAAAACATAACTTTAGAACAAGGATCGTCTCTAATACATTACATATTGCTAGAAAGGACTGCCTTTAAGGTCAGTTCTTTTCCTTGGATTCATGTGGAAGGGACCAAGATAATTAAAGATAGTTCCAGGAACTCAAATAACGGTTATACATGTATAGGCAAATGATTTTGCACTCCATGAACAATACGTTAGTTAAATTACCAATTAGGTCAATAGGTTTACAATCTATGTACAACTTGTGTTCTACAGAACCCCAACTTAGAAGACATCAAGCTGAGGAAACTACTACATTCTGTGGCTCAACATATAGAATACTTACTACTAATTCAAAGGATAAAAATGACATGTTATTTGTCCAAACAGAAGGAATAAAAATCTAAAAGCAATTCAGTAGAGGTCTTTTATTACAATTGCAATAAAATACAAATCCTACTTCTATTTTTCTAGCTAGTAGCAAAGACATTAACAAATAGGGATTTGGGACCTGGTTACAGTGGAACTTAATGCTGTTAACAGATAGTAGACAGTCTTATGTAATTTTATGTAGTAGATTTTATTGAGAAATTTCTCAGAATTATATGGATGCTATGTATAATCTCTTTCACAATATGATCCATATAATATGTAAAATTTCTCAGTAGCAAACTGAGTAGCAAAATTTTCTCAGTAGCAAACTAAAAAAACCCAAACTCCTGGATAATGATTTTTGGACCCACATAGAAAATGTATTAGATTATTGGAAAAAATTGGATACAAATATAAGAGAGTTATTGTTGGTCATTCAGAGAACATAGCATACTTTTAGATATCATTATAAAAGGCTGATCAGAAACAAAAAATAAAAAATTCTAAGAGCTCCTCCAAAATATGTCATCCATAAAAAATGGTTTTAATAGTATCTCCTGCAGGAACTTATCACTGCTTGGGGAAGAAAACCAGAAAAACATCATGTAACAGTGTATATAATACTTCTTTTATAAATTACAACTGTTTTTTTAATTAACAAGGAAAACCTTAACAGCAAAATCAACTGTAATTACAGACAGGTTTTCAGAAAAAAAATTACATGTACTGAGTTTGTAACAAATACACGCATACTGAGAACAAGTAATAAGACACCTCATGCTATTTTTTACTGAAAGTTTTTAAGTGAATCACTTGTAATTTTAAGGCTCATTAAAAAAAAAACAAAAACCAAACAACAAAACCCCCATATCACATAAGCTATGTTCTTCCTCTAGAAAAATCTGAAACTAACAGCAGAACTCTATTCCAAACTAAATTTAATATGGAAAGCAAACCATTCAATGGAATGATAGACTGGTGGAACCAATAAAAGATTAATGTTAATTATATGAGGCCAAATTCTATTCTTAGCAATGCCTTTGTATTGAGAACAGAATGTAAATGAATATTTTAAGATGTGCATTCCTACATTTCATGCTGTCATTTTTCTCTACATATATAACAACTATTAAAAGACAGCATTTTGTATTATTCATCTCAAAAATAGCTTTTTCTGAAATCTAGTTTAGAAATTACTTATTACTGTATCAACTTGCTTTCATGGTGCTAAAGATAGTGCCTCATAATACAAAATATTTAACTTGATTGGTAGTTATGACATATGTCTCAAAACAGAATCAGTTAATTGTAACTTAAAAAATAACCCATCCATTTTACCAACAGTTTGTTGACAGAAGCTAATTAAGAGTCCACCTTCTCTGAATGTAACAAATCCTTGTGGTCCAGAAAGAAACTTTCTTGCCTTATTGTTCAGGCTTTCATTTCTTATTTCATCCTTCCTATTTATATGAACTGCTGTGTTCCTATTACAATTTCCCCAATGGATAGTACCCAGCTTCAAAATAAATGCAGGGCAAGGTAGTTTCGGAATAAGTAAGACTACATTTTCTTTTTTATTGTCCACTGCCCCCAAAGCAACAGTATGATCATTTTTACTGAAGAGATTATTTGTCCTCTACTGCCAATCCCAAACAGAAATATTCATATATTACTAGAATCTCAGATTAAATCTTTTGGCTAAGCTTTTGAGTGAATATTTTGGAAATAATAAAAATTGTGTTATTGTTTAGGAGTCCTAGAAGTGTTTAAATCAATCTTACTTTCCCTAAGCAAATGCTTTTTTTATCAAGAGTTCAATTGTCTAGAAAGCAATGTAATTGCAAAACTCAAAAATTACACTTTAAACTGGAGAAAACAGTGGAAAACAAGAGGTCAACAACAATGAGGTCTGAAAACCATGTAGGCAAAGGCTGACATTGCAAGATCAGAGGTGATAGAGCAGAACTCCAGCTTCCCTGAGCTGTGCCCTGACACGGGCCAGTTAAAGATCTGGAGTGCAGAATAAGCCCGTAGGTTGTGGTTATCCTGCTGCTAAGTTACACAGAAAAATAAAGGTTCTTCTACTTCTCAAAAAGTAAAAATGAAGGAAGAATTTAACACCTGTGAATCAAATAGCAGCATGTGATGAGACAACGTTAACTGAAAGACTGAAGTCTTTCTGAGTATATATAATACACAGTCTTCCTATAGTACATATCTCATCCCCATGCAATCTAAACAAGAAAGATGGCTACAAGAATGACAAATTAATACGGAATTAAAACAATAAGTGATCATAAGACATCAATTTATTTCCGTTTCTCTTTTCAAGCTGACTCTCTTTTCTATTTTTTAAATAGAATCCATATTTGTTATTTCAATACCGTATTTCTCTCTTAATTTGTAAGATATAAAAAAGACAGAAAATATCTAAGGGATTTTGATTTATAAACTATAATAATAATTGTTTATTATGGTAAAGGCCAAAATTTGTATCCAATAATTTCATGGTTATACCATTTAACCTATTCACTATTTAGATGCTGTCCCAACTTGGTACAAAAGAGTTAATTCCTGAGGTGCATTCAAGAATTCCTCATTATACTCTATTTTGCTATTTATGCTGATGTATCACTACCATAGTTTAATTCTAATATTGTACTATGAAAGAATTTTTAAAAATAGTAAATAAAATAATAAAATCATTGGTTTCATGCATTTGAAACAATAACCTGATGGAGACCTACTGGACTACCATCACTGAAGTTTTGAGTATTAAACGTATGAACCTGCAACAATTCTCTCAACACATAAGAAAATTTCTCATTAGAAATTACTTTATTCCACCATGTATACTATGCAAACAGTGTTCACAATGTATACAGTACCTTAGGGCATTTCAAGACACTTCCTGTAGTTTATCCTAAACTGCACTCCTATAGACTTATGGCCACTATCCATTGATTATAATACAAAATGCACCTCACGATTTTAGCTTGCTGAACTGTGCCTAACTTAGAGGATTAAAAGAGCATAAAACAGACAGTAAGAATGCTCCCTCTATGCGTGCATACATATATTTCTATATGAATATGGTTTACATACCTTGGTGCTACATGTCCTGAATATATGTATCTCCTAATTGAACTGATATAATTTCCACACATAAAGTACAACAGAAACAAGCTTACAGAGAAAAAAAAAGAATATTCTTTAATAGAATGAAAGGCAGGTACCGAAGATGGCATTATAAAATTGTGAAAGCATAAAACTGTAGTTTCACTTTTTCTTGTCAATCATTCTTAAATAGCAACCTTCTCTTCATTTTTTAAAATTTAAATACTGCAGCCATGTTATTCAGATAAAAACAAATCCTAGTTTTGAGTCAATATTTACAGATCTGCATGAAATCATGAGGAGTTTTAATCCAGAAGCATTCTAAACATCTTTATAATTTTATATAATTGAGAAGCCATCTTGCAAAGTGAAATTTTTTCCTTCAAAAATAAGAGACTCCATAGCTCACCTTGAATGCTTGCAGCAATTAATTATTTTTTTTTTTTTAAAAGGCAAGTTCCATCATTACTGTTAGTTTCTTTGGGATGATAGAGAGCTTTGGCAAATTGTTTGATTTAAAGTGAAAATTTTATAAATTAAGATATATATTTGACCACCTTTACTTTTATCTTTTTGAAAAATAAAAATGTTTTCAAAAACTATTTTTTTGTCCTTCCTTATTACCTCACGCATACAGTCTATTAAAAGTTTCAATAAGTAATCATTGCACAGCCAGTCACAGCTAGTTTCACTTAGATTTCCTGTGAAAAACACGGCTCACTGTTGGGTAACAAATTCTTAAGCAGTGCTTTGATGCATCTGATTTACAAATAGATAAAACTGAAAAGTGTTTTAAAATGGTGAATTGTTGCACAACAATGACGAGACTAAAGAATGAATGGCAATTTATAATTCCAGAGAAAAAAAAATAAAAAATTTATTCTATAGCCATTTTCATCTTTAGAAAAATAATATGCATTTTGAATGTATCACTTCTGCATAGATGGATATGACATTAAAAAATTAGCCTCAAGTAAATAAAACACCCTTTTGATTCTCCCTTCTAAGAAATTTACTTAAATCATAAAATTCCCCTCCTCCCACATATTATTCTATTTTATTTTCTAGGATTGCACTAAAAAGGAAGAAAACACTAAAACTGCATGCACAGTATATGAATCCCAGAAAGAAATCAAAAGAAATCACTCATCATGAAACAAATTCAGCATAAATTTATATTTGACCAAAAAAAATATTATAGTGAAATGTTATCTTTAAGTAAATTTCTTTAGATAATACTGAGATTACTTGTATTTTTATGTTTGGTTTCTTCCTCAGACATCCATTTTTTCTTTTGCTTAATGTGACAGAGTCTTAACTCTGTGTGTAAGTACAATAAAAGAAAAAATACAACTCAAAGAAAATTTGAGTTTTCTGGTTCTACATAAAATAAAAATGAAAACGGTCAGAATATTTAGCTCTGCAGATTATTTGCATCGTAATTAGTTGCCATTTAGTCTCATAAAATAAGTAAAGCCATAGAGTTTTATCATGCTCTGTTCATAAGAGAATAAAAGTTCAATTCAATTCAATTCAGCTGAAATTGGAGAGTTAGGGTCAAAGCAATCAAATTAAGATAAGTCTTCCACGCAGGCTTTTGGACTATGCTGGGAAATCAACTAAAGCACAGCATCACAGAAGATAATAGCAAACTGATCTGATCAGGCAGCAAAAATCTGAGAGGTATGGTAAACATCAATGCACTGAGGTTGCACACAACAAATTCAAGAGTTTAGTCAACTTTAAGAGACATACATGTGACTACTACCAAATTTAACTCTAAGTGAGAGTGAAACGCAGAATATTTTTATTTACACAAGTTTGTGGGTTTCATGGTGCCAGAAAGCAATTACGGAATCTATGGAATTTGTTATGTCATAACAAATAAACACTGTAAAGTCTCATTTAATATTAATTTGTTAATAATACTTCACCCCATACATTAAGAAGTGGTATTTCCAGTTTTTTTCAGATTTCAGTTGTTCACTGAATAGAACAATAAAGGTGATGTCACATATTATTTTAAATTCCTAAAACATATACATATGAATATAACAGAGCAGTGACCTACTGAGTGCAGACCATAGGTCGATTTCATTTACTTTCAGAGAAACACAAGCTCTACCTAAGTGTATAGAATTATAGACAATTTACCTAAATTACCTACTTACAAGCAATTCACAAATGCAACAGCAAGTGTAACTTCTAAAACTTCCAGAAGTATTAGTGCGTAGATGAGAGGTAAGTCTGTCTCATCTCAACAACTAGCAACGAGGTTCAGCTGATCATTGAAAAATGATCATTGTTCATGCAGATTATTAAAAATACAGGCAAATCTGTATCTGGGGTTTGGATTAGGCTTAATTTTTACTTACAACACCATCACCTTTTGCCAAACAAATAGCTTAGAAGTTCTATAAAAAATACAGTTCTTAAATAACTTTGTCAATAATAAATAACATATAATAAAGTGCACAGGGGTTTTTTGGCATCCTGATCACTCCAGTGTAAAAGTCCTCTTTCAGTCATTCTTAGTATATCTTAGATAAGAAGTGATAATTCAATTGAAACTTTAGTAATATGAAATGCAAGCATAGTTACAATATTTTACTTTACTGCAAAGTCACTTCACACTATACTGTAAGCATTCCAGTAAGTATGCTTGTGCTAATATAGTAAAAAATTAAGACACCCAAAGAAGAGAATTTTGGAATTACTGTTTCTATCCAACAATTCTTGCTTGTTACCACAGATTAAATAACTTGAATTATACTGAAACTGTTTAGTCACACAACTACAGAGAAAAATATTGTGTTTTTATATCTGAACTAAAATAGATTTTAAATTTGTCACTTTGTTTCATTGATAGGACTTAATTTCTAGCTGTTAATTTCATGTGAGGATAAATCAAATTAAATCCAAATACCTGAAAGACTTTCTTATGTCAGTGAAATGAGATAGAGTGTTTACATGATGAGAAAATAATTCTCCTTTCCTCATTAATAAATAGCACTATAATACAATAATGCTTTTATGGCAATGATTTATGTTTCAGACAAAACCTATCTCATATACTCTCCTCAGGTTCATAAAAGCCAGACTCAGTCCAAGGGTTCTCTTATTCCTTTTTCAGTATCCAGCTCTGGACTGATGGTAATAAATGATCTCTGAAGATGATGTTTCTGATTTTTGTAAATATTTCAAAAGACTAACTGCACCTGCTCCTCAATGCTAAAGAGAAATGAATATGATTATAGTAGCGGAGCAATAATGTTCCAGGAAAACAGGAAAACTGAAGAATCTGCTATGACATGAGGCCCCTCTCCTAGAAAATCTTGGACCAAGGAGAAAAATGAGAACAATCCATATTCAGAAATTTAATATTCTTTGATGTCAGTTTACTTACCCCTTCACTAGCATTATCGCCTGTGTTGGCCAGCATTTCTTGAAGGGCTCTGACAGATAGGGACTGTTCAAGGACGAAATTACAGATGCAAAGGTCCGGAGGAACATACTGTAAAAATAAATTAAACAGTGCAAGAACAGATCAGCGGAGCAAGTGAACAGGATGAAAAGTGTGTTTGAACACACAGGTATTTTAATTTTAAAATCCATACTTAATGTTTACTCATTTGTTTTTGAGATATGTGCTATTTCGCTATACGAAAATAATATAAATCCATTCTTCATAACTTGTCAGTGCAGTAACTTTACTTTTCCTAGAGCTGTATTCCTCACAGTAAAACGAAACATCTTCAGCTTCAAACACGAAAAGTTTTTCTCTACGTATTATTGCTTTCCTGTCTTTTAGAATTACACCATGAACATTGTATTTGTTCTCTAACGTCACTGACAAAACAGAAGAGAAGGTGTATGATCTTATTTGACGTATAAGGTTGACATTCTGAACATATTTACAGCTGTCACTAAACCACAAAGATTCAGAATCTTATGATATAATAATATGAACTATTTTAGGAGATCTTCTCAACTGTTGGATCAATATGTCTGCTGGTTTTGAAACATGAAACTTACATTCACTTCAAGAACAGCAGACTTTTTTCAATTTATTGGCACTGATGTGTCCAAGGAAAGACGTGTCCAAGAAAAAAAGTCTCAAAGGGAATCATCAATGTATAAAAATATGTGACAGGAAAGTTCAAAGAAGACGGAGCCAGACTCTACACAGTGGTACCCAGTGAAAGGACAAGAGGAAATTGACACAAATTGAAATACAGGAAATCTATTTAAACATGAGGAAAAAAGTCTTTTTCAATGTGAGCATGGTAAACACCAGAACAGGTTGCCCAGAGAGGTTGTGGAGTCTCCATCCTTGGAGATATTCAAACCCTGACTGGACAGTGTCCTGAGCAATCTGCTCTGGCTGAACCTACTCCGAGCAGAGGGGTTGGACTTGATGATCTCCACAGGTCCTTTCCAACCTCAATGATTCAGTATTCTGTGATTTATGATATAAATCATGGCTATGAATGAGCTTTGAATTGGATATACACTCCTTTTTCTTTTTTAGATCAGTGTGACAGGAGGGAATAAAATTCTTGATAATGCTGAGTTTTAAGGTGGTGAAAAGGGAAACGATATAATTAAGAGATTTCTAAACTTGCTGAAGCGAAGTCTTTATAGGAAGTTAATCAAGTACAGTCTTGGAATTCCCACCCGTTAATCTCTACTATAGACTCTGATTATTTCTTTTTTTGGTGTTTTCAAACACGTTTTGGAAAAGACTTCTAGGCCAAAGACTTGACACTGAAATTGCATACATTACAGAGAGAGAGAGAGATAATTGTTACATATATTATTGAGGTAAAGTGAACTCTTGCATCTTTCTTATGTGTCGTGGTTTAACCCCAGCCAGCAACTAAGCACCACGCAGCCGCTTCCCCCTCCCCCTCCCAGTGGGGTGAGGAGGAGGAAAGCAAAGGAAAAAAAAGTAAAACTCGTGGGTTGAGATAAGAACAGTTTAATAACTAAAGTAAAATATAATACTAACAATAGTAATAATGAAAAATAATAATAATAGTAATGAAAAGGAATGCAACAAAAGAAGGGGGGGGGGGGAAGAAAAAAAAACCAGTGATGCACAATGCAATTGCTCACCACCCGCTGACCGATGCTCAGTTAGTTCCCGAACCGCGATCCGCGCCTCCCGGCCAGCTCCCCCCGTTTATATACTGGGCATGACGTTCCATGGTATGGAATACCCTTTGGCTAGTTCAGGTCAGCTGCCCCGGCTCTGCTCCCTCCCAGCTCCTTGCCCACCTGCTTGCTGGCAGAGCATGGGAAACTGAAAAGTCCTTGGCTTAAGATAAGCGCTACTTAGCAACAACTAAAACCTCAGAGTGTTATCAACATCATTCTCACACTAAATCCAAAACACAGCACTGTACCAGCTACTAAAAAGAAAGTTAACTCTGTCCCAGCCGAAACCAGGACAATATCCACCCCTTATTCTATACCATTTACGTTATGCCCAGATCCCACACTTTCCAATACATTTCCAATTAATCACCATCACCTTTCCTGTCTTTTAATATATACGTATAGATATCATTCCCGCGATCTATGGGCCATCTCTATCAAATGTGTGTTGAGTTCATTCAGTCCATGACTTTGAGCTCCATCTATCGTAACAGTCTGTCTGGGCAGGAGGGATGATGCAAAGTCCGCTCAGTCGGTAGAACAGGATTGGGCTTCGGTGTGATGTGGCAGGCAGGTGACATTGGGCGCAGCAGGAGGATGGTGTGTGGTGTCGGATTGTTGCATGCTGAAGTCATTCCTGGTTCCATCACTACTGCACTTCACTCAGCTTTGTCAAAGTTCATTCTTCATTAATCTAAGTAATTCTTACTATAATACCATTAATATAGCACATAATAATTATAATAATGATGACATACAGTGGCAGGATTATATAGCAATTAATAGCATACAATTTAATCTATTGGCTGTTCTCACCTAATTCCAGTGCATTTTGGATTAGTCCATGGCAAATGGTGGGGCTGTGTTTCCACCCCTGGGGCAGTCGATTCCAGGTGTACTGGACGCCCCTCCAAGTGAAAGCAAACTGTGGCCGGCACTCTGCTGCCAAAGGGATTGAGAAAAATGCATTGGCAATATCAATTGTGGCGTACCACTTGGCTGCTTTTGACTCCAGTTCATATTGAAGTTCTAGCATGTCTGGCACAGCAGCACTTAGTGGTGGTGTGACTTCATTCAGGCCACGATAGTCCACTGTTAGTCTCCATTCTCCATTAGACTTTCGCACTGGCCAAATGGGGCTGTTAAAGGGTGAGCGAGTCCTGCTGATTACTCCTTGGCTCTCCAGTTGACGAATCAGCGTATGGATGGGAATCAGGGAGTCTCGGTTGGTGCGATATTGCCGCCGGTGGACCCTTGTGGTAGCAATTGGCACCTGTTGTTCTTCGACCCTCAGCAACCCCACAACCGAAGGGTCCTCAGAGAGTCCGGGCAAGGTGGACAACTGTTCAACTCCCTCTGTCTCCAAGGCAGCTATACCAAAGGCCCACCGGTACCCTTTCGGGTCCTTGAAATACCCCCTCCTGAGATAATCTATGCCAAGAATACATGGAGCCTCTGGACCAGTCACAATGGGGTGTTTTTGCCACTCATTCCCAGTTAGGCTTATTTCAGCCTCCAATACAGTTAACTGTTGAGATCCCCCTGTCACCCCAGAAATACAAATAGCTTCTACCCCTTTATAGCTTGATGGCATTAAAGTACACTGTGCACCGGTGTCTACTAGAGCTTTATACTCCTGTGGATCTGATGTGCCAGGCCATCGAATCCACACAGTCCAGTAAACCCGGTTGTCCCTCTCCTCCGCCTGGCTGGAGGCAGGGCCCCTCTAGTACTGATCATAGGATTCTCCACTCACTTGTAAAAATGGATTAGAATTCCTTTTCATAGAATCAGGAGTAAGATCAGCCCTTCCACTTTGTCGGCCACACCGCTCGCAGTGCTCACTGGAGGCTGAAGCAACCATTTTCCTGGAAGAACCCTCATTTGTAGTTGTTTTTCCTCGCAATTCCCGTACCCGTGCATCTAGGACTGAGGTAGGTTTTCCATCCCACTTTCTCATATCCTCTCCGTGGTCAAGCAGGTAAAACCACAGGGTACCCCGTGGTATATACCTTCTCTCTCTTCTCTCTTGCCCAGAAGAATACCTTCTCCTAATAGCTGAGGTATTGGTCCGTACAGGTGGGCGGCCAAACTTATCCTCAAATCGCTGGAACTCTTGGGACCATTTCTCGGCTAGCGTGTCTGGCAGTTTCTCCACAGCCGCGACGAGGGAGGAAGAGAGACTTTCTTCGTATTGCCGAAGTCGGCGAGCCAATTCATCTACTGTTGGTCCCTCCTCATCTTTCCAGTCCACTACTGCCAATGCACTGGCATACGATGATGGTGTACTTCGTACAAACTTCCGCCACATGGGTCGTGAACGTTGGACTTCATCTGGATCTGTGGGTAACTGCCCATCGTCTGGGTCATAATAAACCATCTCCCGCACAGCTAATTCCCTCAGGTACTGGATACCTTTCTCCATGGTGGTCCACTTGCCTGGCTGACATACAACATCTTCTTTGAAGGGATACCTTTCCCTCACGCCCGATAGAAGCCGCCTCCAGAGGCTGAGGGCTTGTGGCTTTTTCCCAATCGCCTTGTCAATGCCCCTTCCCTAGAAAGGGATCCCAATTGCTTGGCTTCCTTACCCTCTAATTCCAAGCTACTTGCCCCATTATCCCAGCATCGGAGCAGCCAGGTGATAATGTGCTCGCCTGGATGACGGCTGAAGTCTTTTCGCATATCTCGCAGCTCACTCGGGGATAGTGACCGGGTGATTATCTCCGGTTCTGCCTCTTCCTCCTGTTCTCGTGATGGCCCTGCTTCACCTTCATCCTTCGCTAAGCGAGCTGATTTTTTTGTATATTTCCTCTTCTGTATAGGGGCGATTGATATTGGCACCGGTTGATCCTCTAGTTCAGCTGCATCATCCATCGCCAAGGTTTGAGTTGCCACAGTGCCTGTTGCTGGGGTTTGAATAGCCACAGTGCTTGTCATAGGGATTAGAGTAGCTGCAGTAGCTGTCGCCAGAGTTTGAGTAGCCACAGTGCCTGTTGCTGGGGTTTGAGTAGCCACAGCGCTTGTCATAGGGATTAGAGTAGCTGCAGTAGCTGTCGCCAGAGTTTGAGTAGCCACAGTGCCTGTTGCTGGGGTTTGAGTAGCTGCAGTCATGGGAGCTGATCTCTGGGTGGTACTTTTAAATAGTTGTTTAACCCTAGGCAAGATCTGAATCACGTTCAGGAACAGGCTGATTCCTAGCAGTACGACCATACTAAGTTCAACATCCCAAGGATATTCAAAATTTACAAACTCCTTCAATGCTATTGCAATTAACCTGGTAAAGAAAAGGAAGATGTGGGAAGATGTCTCCCCAATAGGTTGGCTCCCCGAGGAGAAAAGGTAAAAAGTGCAGTTATTAATATTCTCTAGGAGATAGCACCCGAAGTACGGAGATCTCTCCTCCACAGATTGGTTCCCAGAGGAGAAAAGGTAAAAGGTACAATTATTAATAGTCTCCCATAGGCAGCTCCCGAAGTACAGAGGTGACAACAATGCTGAGTACAAACACCCGATTAGTTTCACGGCTTGCACTTCTATCATATCATAAACCAGTGTTACAAACAACAACAACGTGATAACTCTAGCCCGGTTCCCACCGATGATAAACAGCACAACAGGGAGCATATACTGCAAGTAGGGCATTACATAACGCAATTTCAAGAACCACAACACCAACTTTGAGAGCAAACGAACCCACATTGTAACCAGTAACTATCAAACCAATACAATGAATACTTATAACAAGTTTGTTTTAACACACTCTGATCAGATCTGTCGTTATCTCAACCCTTCGTGCCCCACGTTGGGCGCCAAAAAGGCTGTCGTGGTTTAACCCCAGCCAGCAACTAAGCACCACGCAGCCGCTTCCCCCTCCCCCTCCCAGTGGGGTGAGGAGGAGGAAAGCAAAGGAAAAAAAAGTAAAACTCGTGGGTTGAGATAAGAACAGTTTAATAACTAAAGTAAAATATAATACTAACAATAGTAATAATGAAAAATAATAATAATAGTAATGAAAAGGAATGCAACAAAAGAAGGGGGGGGGGGGGGGAAGAAAAAAAAACCAGTGATGCACAATGCAATTGCTCACCACCCGCTGACCGATGCTCAGTTAGTTCCCGAACCGCGATCCGCGCCTCCCGGCCAGCTCCCCCCTGTTTATATACTGGGCATGACGTTCCATGGTATGGAATACCTCTTTGGCTAGTTCAGGTCAGCTGCCCCGGCTCTGCTCCCTCCCAGCTCCTTGCCACCTGCTTGCTGGCAGAGCATGGGAAACTGAAAAGTCCTTGGCTTAAGATAAGCGCTACTTAGCAACAACTAAAACCTCAGAGTGTTATCAACATCATTCTCACACTAAATCCAAAACACAGCACTGTACCAGCTACTAAAAAGAAAGTAACTCTGTCCCAGCCGAAACCAGGACATTATGCGACTAAATAATTGTAAGCAGTAAGTAGTTAATAATTTCATTAACTGCAACAGGAACAATGTAAACCGTAATACTTGTCATCACTCATCTCCACTATGGGGTACTATTTTTTTTAGCATTCATTAACTGCATCTGTGTACATGTATACACACACAACATACTCTGTTATATAAACTCATACTATACATATAGATGTGTGTGTGCATGTGTGTATGTAGCATCCATATACCTGCACACATGTGCACGCAGATTGTAACTGGAAGTTTACTCTTTAACAGGTTACATTCAAGGCCTCTCATATAACCAGACACAGAAAGATAATGTCATTTCTCAGTGAAATGAATTACATATGAAACTAGGTTAGATTTTGTGTCTCATATTTATTAGTAAAATCTGGAAAGACTCATTTAGAATATTTTATTGCTATGAACATAAAAATCTATACAACATTAAATAGTCTCTACTTCTGAATGAACCAGACAGGTAAAAAAAACCTCTGAGTAATACTTCACCCATTACTTTACTGCCTTTAATTGCACCTAGCAGGCAAATAAGCCACATCATTATTAAAAAAAAAAACCTCAAAACAAACAAAAAAACCCAAACAAAAAAACCAGATATTTTTCTGTTGTCATCCTGTGGCAGCTTTCAGATTATGCAGCATCCATTTTATTAAGACACTTTGAGTATCTGTTAAACCATGCTGTCCTTGAAGTACATTCAAATTTAAAAAAATCCCAACAACAAACTTTATAACGTCTTTTTATTTTCAACATGGAACTTAAATTCAGGAACTAAACTGGAATTTTATCTGCGAAAAAATAACATAACTGGTAATATAGTTTTAATCAGCATCAGACTACCTCTGGCACTTAATCCCACTCCAAACTAAATATGGCATAATCAGTATGATCCAACACCTACCAACTCAACGAAAGGACTCCCATCTGTTTCACTGGCCACTGGTCTTGTGCCACATAGGCCTGCATTTTGATTTGAAAATTGTTGCAGCCCTTACTTTAGTGCTGTATTATTGAAAGACACACTCTAAAACAATGTACTCCTAGTCACAGTTTGTATAAAACGCACATCTTAGGTTAACGCAATTAATTTTTCACTTCTTATTCTTTTTCATAGCCTATGGAGCATTCAGTTTTATTTAAGAATATTGACACTGAGAACTGTGAAATTAATGATTTTTCCACCCACGACTTAGAGCAGCTAACCCCTCTTTCAAAGTTGCAGTGTTACACAATAAGCTAACATACGCATGCTATCACATACCCCATTTCTGTGGTTGGATGGCAACAAATTCTTTTTTAAATTCCACTGACCTGAGAAATACCAGTGAAAGGTAATTTATGTGGATGGTACATGACCTAAGTAGCAACTGACCACCTTAATTAATCTAGATTGCTTCCTTTTTTTCCAAAAAATATTAAAAATAATTTAAAAATTAACTATTGAGTCTGTCAAGGCTCATTTGTTTTCTGGTCTTTTTGCAAATGATACTGTTTCATAAGTTTGATATTCAACAATCTCTGTGTGGCAGACCATTTTACACTCTTAATAATTACACAACTAAAAAGGGTTTAATAAAATCTCGACCATCTGCTAATCTATGTTTTTTTTCCCCAACTCTGTGTAATGTTGTATTGTAATGGAATCCCACAAAAAAAAAAAAAAGTGCCAATAAGGGATGTTCAGTGAAACAAGAATACTGAGAGGTGAGAGCTACAGGTAGAAGATGGGGAAATATTCATGTCAGGAATCTTTATGCTGAAATGAAAACCAAAATCTGTTCAGGTACTAAGATAAGGTTTTAAAAATCTGCTGTAAAGTAACAATAGGCATAGGTATTTATCCCCGTTCTGGCTATGGGAAGTTGGGATGAACATATAGAAGACAACATCATTTTCAAGAATCATCAATAAAGGAAAAAATTCAAATGGAGAATAAAGTATTTTATTTTACAGGCATTTAAAGATATGCCGAGCAAGCATTACTGTAAATGAATTTGTGTAGCAGAATAAGTAGACTGATAAGATATACGATAAAAGAAAGCAGGACTTTGGAATAAATAGTTCTTCAAACCCAATGAGAGTTTTTGGGAGTTCTTCCAGCACACCTCTGCGCAGTCTTGTCCATACATACAGGAAGATAAACAAAAAGACAAATTTGATATAGGAAACCTACATAAATTTGCAAAGTAAATCTGAAGAAACAATTGACAGTTCTACCCTGACAGCTGCTCTTTTTATAGGAAGAAAATGTTCATTTCTGAGATTACATGAAAGACCTGTTTGGAAATAGAGTTACCAGTTTTCCATCAACACACGCGTAACACTGAATATACCTCATTTTTCCAAATGAGGTGTTAGGATAAATAAAGCTAGCTACTGAACTGGAAATGTTCAATAGATCTGCAAAAAACCTGAGTCTTAAAATAACTCTATTTTCTCACAGAAATGAATCGGAGTCCAGGTCAAATTACTTTATTTTCATCTAAATTGATTTCTGGAGGAAGAGCAGAGAGCAGGTAAACTATATCAATAGGTCAAAGCTGATAGGAGAGGTGACATGAAGAAACAGATACAGTAGCTAGAGAGGAGCAACACAAGCAGTTATAAAAAAATGAAGACCTACAGCAATGAAAAGGGGCCATGCTTTGTAATAAATTTTTTTTAAAAAAATCTATCAGTATGTAGGATTTCTCTCTCAAACAGCTCAAAATACTTTATAGAAAGTACAGAATAGAACAGCAAGCTACTACTTTCACAGAATTCTGATTGACCATAGATACAGTCATCTGTCTTAGCTTTCCATTTAAAAGGGAGACACCAGAGAAAAATTTTCTTCTGTAAGGTACACTGTGATTTACTGATAAAACATAGTATTTTCACAATTTGGTATTATTTATTAACATTTTAAAGGTATGTGCATACCTAATCATCAGTAGTGAAGGAGAGCTACCCATCCTAAGCCAGTCAATAACACACACCGGTCTAGTTTTCACTTGTAGGTTCTTAGAATAGACAGCAAAATGCAGCAAGACCACAAAAAATAAGACCACAAATAGCTGTAGGGCAGTTTTAACCATTTATATATAATTATGCTAAGTTTGTGCTGGGTTGCATAGGGGGAAATGGAGGTCCATAAAATAGCTAACAGGAAAATCCAGCTCCCACATTACACTTTGAATGCAATTCAGTCTTCTGGATTCCTCCAGACACTATCATAACATTAAATTCTTGCACGTGATACGCTTACTAACCAAATCTTTGCCCACATCTTCTAGTCTGCAGTGTAAAAAACACTGACATAGGCTGGTGCAGGTTACTGATTTATTAGGTTTACTTTTACCAGACCTGTAAACTATTACATTCTGTCATTAGGACAGAAATCTTAATCAGTTATAATTCCCTTCAGGCATTTAAGTTTAGTCGACAACTTTGCTACTAAAAGAGATGCTACTATATTGCAATTACTTTTGAGGTATATTTTTCTTAGGTATTGGTAGAAGTTAGCCTTGCCGCACTAGACTATCAGCTTTGAAATACATCATCTTTTAAAGTATCATTTTAAAAACAAGGAAAATAGCAATGAAGTAATATAATTAGATCATATCATTCAACAATTCTGCTATTTCTTGTTTAGTATAAAAAATACAATTTTTCACCTCTAGTTAAGTAGATTTTTCCCATTACATTTTAAATATCAGACATTATTTAGGCAAACATCTTCTGATAACTCAAAAAGGAGCTATATAGACAGGAGGAACATAATTTCACACTACTGAATTAATACAAAAGTGCTTTTAAAAAGTGCATTTAAAATCCAGACACCATAATATAAATTATTAGCCAGTCAACACTGTAATAGTTTTTACTAATGAATTGTAAAGCAATAACATGCAAGTTGCTTATGGATTTATCGTAAAATTTGAACAGAAGTATCTTGTAATTGTTATGCCCTTCAGCATGTCAGAAAAATTACCAAAACAGCTAACGGCCAACCACAGAAACCCCATTTTTTCCTCTTTAAGTTTCTAAGAATTTTTTTTTTTTTAAGAAATATACCTTCTGTTTCCTTGCCTCTCTTTCCTTTTAGCTACTTCTATCTTCTGACTTTTACTTCATACAACCCAATTAAAAAATTAATCATGAAGTTACACCTTCTCATTCTGGGATTAATAGATACAGTGAGTATTCTTCCTTTCTATCCTGTTATGTTTTCCAGAATTATGTGAATGGAAAAGCATTTCTTTTCTTGATTTAACAATATTTAGCCAAAGTTTAATGAGTGAAGAAGCTGTTGCATGCACTGCAAATAGATTTTGGCTTTGTTAAAGTGGTCAACTGGAGAAGAGAAGGTAGTAGAAGGTATCACTGCGGTTTTCTGCTCTGGACTTCTGTTGATAAACATGACTTGAATCTTCTTTAATGCAGCTTCTTCTTAATACATAGAAGAAATCTAGCTTTATAAAGTAATTTCCAGAGATAAGGAAGGGATAAGGAATCCATCTCAGGTAAACAGTACCATTTTAACAGTGAGGACAGTCTTCTGCTGTCTAGAATAAAAGGACTTCTGTTGTCAACGTTCCCATTTTAGAAGCTTACAGGCAGTGTCCATACTTTCCTTTTTTAAACTGAGCAGACTGTGCCCTCCTCCAATCATGATTCTCATAGCACCTCCTGGAGCAATCTCCATTTTATCAACATTCTTATGAATTTGAATGCCAGGACTGTACTCTCTATTCCAGCAGCACTGCCACAGAGGTAATTAAAAAAAACCCAAATTTGCCGAGATAGTGTAACTTCCCATCTCCTACCAAGTTTCTTTTGATTATACCTCTAAAGACTACGCTAGATCCCTTGAGCACATCACCACTCAGGGAACTTATGTCTGTGTAACATCCACCATGACCTTCACATTGCTTACAGGGAACAAGAATAGTTTCCCATTTTGTAAGCATATTTACATGCTCAGTTATCAGACTTTACACTGGCAGCACTGAAATATACCTCTACTTTCTATTAATATACAAGGCACTACAGATCTTCCTGTGTGTGGCATGATTTCATCAATTGCAAGTTCCCCAATGTTTTCATCATCTGAAAAAAATGCATATGTTAATTTAAATGATGCCTGAATTGACAAAAATACTCAACAGCATAGCAGTGAGAACAGAACCCTGTAGGATTTGATTAGAAACACTTCTATTCAATAACTACTTTTTAGTCCACTGGATGTGTGCCATTTTGGTGTTCTCTTTCTTATTTCATAACCAAAGTTTTGTCCAAATGTAAATGGAAGTAAGCGCCATCACTAAGGGTTGTTGCTAAATATTGTACTCTCTAATCATCCAGATCAACCTTCTACACTTCGTTTTTTTCAAACAGATGTATTTACATGCCTCTTTCCAAAATTTTTCACTGTTCTCAGTCAAGACCAGCAGTTCAGAAAGCTCCTTGGTAAGCTCTTTTAAAGCAGTTACATGCAAGTTTTCTGAACCTTTTAATTTTAAACAAACTTCAGAAGCTTCTGTAGTATTATCTGCTACTAAGACACTTATGAAATGTAAAGTAGATCTATGGCATTCTACAGTAATGCATACCATTTCTCCTTTTCTTATAATAAGATGAGCAACATGCTGTCTTACAGATTGAGATGGTCATCGTCAGTAATAGACCACATTGCAGTTGAGCTGTCGATTAATAAAAAATTCCCAATCCTGTTGAATATTTTAAGACACTAGTTGAAAATACATATGTGAAAACTAACTGCTTTTACTTAAGCATATGAAAAGATAATTGGTGATTTGTAAAGTACAGCGGAGATAAATTATCTCACTGAACTCTTCGAATGCAAAGAAATGCAAATTTAGAAGCAGCATAATTTTTCACCTTAGAGACGAACAAGGACCTCTCATACTGCATAAATAAACCCTGTGGATGTAACATGGTCATAATACTTAGACTAAAAATAGGACCACATGGCAACATTTCAAGAGAAAAGATACTACGACCCCACTAAAAAAAAAAATCAGGAGAAATAAATTACCAGGAAGAAGAGAAAAGAAATAAAGACACAAAACAAAGAAAAAGAAAACGATGCAGAGAGAAGAAAGAAGAGAGGGAGGAGGTGGTCCTTCATTTGCCTTTATTCTTAACATTCTGCGCTAGTACAGGTCTAAAGTTTCATCTCTTCTTTCTCCTCTCAAGCTCCTCTTACTACTCTATTTTCTTTTATTTTTTCTTCACAGCTCTCTAGCTTCTTTTTTCCATTTGCCACTTGTTATCTTTAAAACTTTTCAATTACTTAGTAATTCTGTTCCCTGTACTCTCAACTTTCTGATTAATCAACACAGAAGCAACACTTAACGCCAGTAACTAACAGGTGACAATGCTTCTAAAATTATCAATCCAGTATATCAAGATATTTGAACCTACAGCAGTAATAGGAATAAGTTTTTTAGTGAACTTAAATCTCAATAACAGTCTGGAGACTTAATCTTGAAAATACGAAGTATTTCAGTTACAGGAATTATTTCAGATAGTTAAAGAAGAGTGGCTTTTGGCTGTTAACAGGTATGCCTCAAAGTATATTTAGAAT